>NC_133398.1:8302500-8661250 GCF_047511655.1 Castor canadensis | reverse complement strand
CATCAGGTTACAAAGCAGATGTCATTGTCCTCTTTTAGAGTGAGGACACTGAGGCTTTAGAGAAAACAACCTTCAGAGTCTCACAGCCTAAGAGCAGATCCTTCAAGGGCCTCACTGTGCCTGGAAAGTGAGCCTCCCACTCCCTCTGTTTTCTCTTCACAGTCCTCTCCTCTCCCTGCACCTCTCCATTTAACATGTCTGTCCCACCCCAAGGCCTCTCAGGAGGAGTGCAGTGATCATGAAGGTCTGGGGAGAGTGCCTGATATCAGTCACTCCAGGAAAGAGAGGGTAGCACAGAGTGGCACAAGCCTGAGATGATCTGAGGTCAAAACCTGGCTCTACCACTTCTCAGCAATGTGACCTTTGCAGGTTGTCTCCATTTCTTCCCCTGAACAGTGGAGATATTATTTCGCCTATATGAGGCTGGTGTGAAGATTAGAACTGATGACTTCTGTAAGTCTGAGGTACAGAGCCTACCTCAGACAAGTGCTCAGGCCTCAGGCCCTCCCTTTCTTCTCAGGACACAGCTGCTCCCAGGCATGGGCTGGTATCTGGGTTGTTCATCTGATTTGAGTCACACAGAAGTGGGCAGGCATGGAGGGCTTGCCCAATTCCCCCAGTAGAAACCTGTTTGGGGCACAGACACCTGCTTCTGGTCTGTTCTGTGGAGTCCACGGCACCATCTTTCCCTAGCCCTGGAGGTCTGGGTGGAGGCCTCAGCTTCTTCCCAACCAGAGAACCAGGAGCATTGAGGAATATTTGAATCAGTGTTCCCTGGACTGTTCCTTCAGGCCTGAAGGTGGGAAAGATGGGAGCCTCAGGGTTCTATCCACCTTTTACAGATCACCTTACCACCCTGCCCCATGTGCAGAAGTACCTGAAGTCTGTACGCTACATTGAAGAGCTCCAGAAGTTTGTGGAAGATGACAACTACAAGTGAGTCTCCATCCACTCCTAACTCAGGCCTACCCATCCACAGTTGTCTTTGGCATTTATTGAGACCAATGAGCAACCTCCTGCAGGGCTCTAGTACCCCAGCACCCATAGCACCGCATGCAATGACACCTTCCACTCCTTAGGCCCTACAGTGGTGCTGTCCATGGGTCCATGCACCCAACTCTGCCCCTGCCCCACAAATCTCACAGCCTCAGGCAGATATTATGTTCACTTCTCAGTGTGGCTTCCCACGTGGCCTGGGGATATGCATGTGTGCTCCACAGATGGGCATGGTGCAGACTTTGCTCTCTGGTTCTCACAGGTGGCTCTCTCACCCACAGTGCTGTGCTGGGTAGAAAGGCAGCTTTATAGCCATTTCTCCAGGCCAGAGAGCAGAGTTCTCCATGATCCCATTTCTCTGCAGAACTCTTCTGTCTGGTACTGGTCAAAGCCCCCAGCACCATCTCTATGCTACCCTTATGTGTAGACTCACTTCTCAGAAAGCCCTCAGCAGGCCCTTTGACTCATCTTCCATTCACCCTGCTCTTGTTTTCAGTTCTTTCTTCATTGGTAGCACCTGGGAATGTGTCCAGCATTTCTTTGTATATGGAGGGAGAAGGAGGATTTTTTCATGTCTGTCATATTGGTTGGACATCCTTTTGGCTCATTTTGAGCTTGATGTCAGCCAAGAGCCTCAGTACTTTTTCATATAAGCTGATAATAAGACCTGTCTCACTATCTTGTAATTGATCATTTGCCACATACATGCCAACTTTACAGATATGCTTTTACAACTTATTTGACTGCTTCCAATATATCATAATTTCTTTCAATCTTGCTGTCTAGTAATTTTTTTTTAATGCCTTCTAGTTTTGTGTCTACAAATTCGATTCTCCCGATTACTTGGTATTCATCTAAGTCAGTGAAAACTGCCGAGTACCTTACCATTAACATTGCTTGCAAGATCTTGGGATTGGCTTTTCAAACAGTAGCCACCTGGCCAGCTCTGCGGGAGTGGTGCACAGCCCTGGCTGTGAGTCAGCACCTCCCAGGACACTTTCGAACCATCCAGATGTCTGGGGTGCAGCTGGAGATTTGTCTTCTTCAGAGCTCCCTCCTTGGTTCTGATGATCTTTGGAAACATGGACATACTGTCTTAGTTGTTTTGTAAAATAATTTGTCATAAAAAAAGAATAATATGAAGTTGTGATATATTACATAATAGTAAGAAACACAGATGAAGGCTAATTATGTTTGTCACAAATTCAACTCATTTTATTAACAAAGCACTTGCTATTCCTGAAAAGAGCTGCCTGGAGTGCAAAATTATTCCCACTTAGGTTCTGGGGTAATATTTTGCATGTATGCCAGTCTTGCGATTAAAGAAACAGTAGTTTTTCATTAACACTAATATGCCTTAAGGAGAAAAATGGCCTATAAATACTTGTGACTATGAGACAATCCTTGGACAAGCTACAGGTTGTGAGTAATTACTCCTTCCATTCTGAAGGACTCGGAGCACCCCCAGGACTTGATGCTAACCTAGAGTCAGCCCAGGGTTTACAAAGGCCCTTTGTTGTGGCTAAAATGGGCAAACTCAGAAGAAGACTGCATTCCTACCCCTGCTCCTGACCATTGAGGGCTCCCTTCCTAGAGGAGTTCTGCTCTGAGGGGCAGAAGGTGAGTGGAGTATGTGAGGGGGAGCTGCATCCCCAGCCAGCTCTCACCTGGGGGTTGGCTTCTCACCCCAAGGATGCAGTGCTTAGTTAGGACACTGATGACATGTTTCTAACACCCTGTCCCCACCTGCTTTGAGATACTGCACCAAGAGGCCTAAACCAGTGCTTTGTCTTTCTCAGCCTTTAGACTGTTTTATTGATTCAAGAAAAATTATCCAGTTCCCACCACCAAGAAAGCGTGACCATTACCATTAAGTGGGTATAGTTTTGGACGTTTCTCTATGCCTGAAAAAATGATATGCACATAGAGAAGGATGGATTGATGAATGAGTACAGTATGGAATTTATTACAATTGGATCACACTATCCTTGCTATTTTTTTTTGAGGTGCTGGGGATCAAACGTAGGGGTTCGAGCATGCTAAGCAAGCACTCTACTACTGACCTACATCTCCAGCCCTACTCTTGCTATTTTTAATTAAATGTATTAATTTTATTTTTATTCAGACAGATAAAGGAACCGAAATAAAAGGAATTGCTGTTCTTTAAATAAATATTTCAGTGCTGTAAGAGATATTATTTCCTAAAAGAGCCTCCTAAGATTCATAAAAGCAGTCAGGAAAATGTGAAGAGGCCTGAGTCAGTAAGGTTCATTGTAACTAGGTTTCTACTGTGATGGTGTCAGTTGCCTTTGGTTATGAAAGATGACACTGTTAACAGTGCCCCTCCACCTCCACTTCACCATCTAGCTTTCTGTTAGTTATGCTGTTTTTGGGTCACATAGTCTAAGTTTAAAACATGAACATCATGTTAGAAATAACTCCTACTGTTTCATATTTTTCTAACAGAGTCAGTTCTTACTACCTGTTGTGCCTCTGCAGTGTCTCTGTTCCTGGAGGCTTTATTTTAAAATTGATCCCTTATTTAGCTGGATTTCATCAGGAATCAGGCCTGAAGACCTTGCACTGTGGCCTCCTGGCATTGAGTGCTGCTGTACAGAAAGTCTCATTGCAGTCTGATATTAACCCCCTCTAGAAAGTGGCTTATGGGTGAAGTGCCTTGGCAAGTGAGGAACTTGGTGAGGTTCGAACACTCGGCAGGGGAAGGCCTCAGAGTGAAGGGTTCTGCACCCAATCTCCCTGGGCCATGCTTTGCTCTTGCTTCACAGTGGACAAGCTCTGCTGGTTTTATCTTGGACTGTTTCCATGCCAGTTCTTGGTTTCTGTCTCCCAGATGTCACATGTTGGACGCTCTCTGCTCTGCTTGTGTGTCAACTGCTTTCTAACAGCTGTCATCTTCTTGGTCTTCAGCAGTCTCTAGTGACCTGTTTCCACTTAGGTATTCATCCAGCCCTATATGATTTCAGTCTTTGATTTGGTCCCCTTGGTCCTCCGTCTCCCATTTTGTCTTATTCCTTTGTTTCGCCATCTCCCTTTTCGGGTGTTTTATTCAGCTTATGTTCTTAATTAGTCATTCTTCCATTCAATGTGCTTGAGGGGATCTCTTCTGCTCCTGGAGCTGCCTCCTCTGTCCCACCGAGGGCGTGCTGTCTTTCTTTCTCATTCCTTCTTTGGTGAGACAAGGTCTGTTGCTGGACCATTGCTTTTCATCTTACTACCAATTTGGAGGCCCTGTCTAGCAGTCCTGTGGCTCTGCTACAGAGAAGGAAGTGTCTGGCCTTCTTCCCGTATGTGGAGAGGTTCCCTCCTGCTGGTTAGTAGGTCCAGGGACTCCCGGATTTCCCCTCCCTGTAGCTTGGGGGAGTAGAAGGCCCTGGCTCCAGGGAGGGGTAGGCAAGCAGTCAGCTTCATTTAAGCATGTGGGCTCATGTTTCCTTTGTTGCTATAGTGCCCCATGGAGCCTTCATTTCCATCAGCATGTCTCTGTCTGCCACTTGCTAGCCCCATGATGTGGGGAAGGAAGCTGCTTAACCTCACCCCTCCTCAGTTTCTTTAGCTATGAAATGTACCTAGTTCACAGGGCTGTTATGAGAATTAACACATCACGCTCAGTAAACAGTGGGCCTCAGTCACTTGTTTACTTTGTCTTCCTTTACCTTTGCTTCTTGGTCATGGAAACCCCCTGGAGACAGTGGAGAGAGGGGCTATGATCAGGAACAGATCTCAGTGTTCTGTGCCTATGGTAGTCTTAATAGCATTCTCATCTCCCAACCTCAAACACACAAACACATGCCTTTCTGTACCCATGATAAGCCCTCTGACCTTGTGAAAACCTTTGTTTCAGACTGTCACTCAGAATTGAACCAGGAAGCAGCTCTCCAAGACTGGTCTCCTCCAAAGAAGATCTTGCAGGTATTGTAGTCACTCCAGTGGGAGCAAAACCACTGATAGCCCAAACTTGGCTGCCAGGTTGGCTGTGGAGCCAAAGTGCACTGTTGAGTTTGCAGCCTGGTAGACTCACATTCTCTGCTTCCAGCCCCCTGAGCCCACCTGCTAGGCTCCTGATCACATGGGACCTCTGAGATGGGCTCTCTAGAGGAGCCTGCACTGCACAGCCCTAAGGTTGGAGTCCCAAGTTAAGAGCATGCACGCAGTAGAGAAAAGCCCAGGATCTTTCCAGGCTGTCTGGACCCTTGTTACCAGGCTGCACCCAGGCTTGAGGTTATGTTTCCAGATGGGTGCACAGGACTCCTGGGGTTATGGTGCCACCAGACACAAGTGACTCATCTTCCTAGAGCATCATATTTATTCCCCAGTAGGGGAAATACACACACATTCTCCCCACGCACATGAAGGCCCAGGCTCTGCAATCAAGCCAAGCCTGAGCTCTGCTGTTTCCTGGCTTTGTTGCTTTACCTCTTTTTTTTTTTTTTTTTTGGTGGTGTAGTCCACAGATGGAGTTAAAGACTGGTATTTCCCTCAGAGGGTTGTCTTGGTGCCTGAGTAAGTGCAGGCCTGTGAAGTACTCTGTCCACACTGTCACGTTGTAAAAGAAAGTACACTTCATATTGGCTACTTTGCCATTATTATTCTAATAATGACCTTTCAGTAACCATTCAGAGTTGGTGTCCAGCCAACTCTCAGAGACTGAGACTGATCCCCACTGCTCTCCAGTGAGAGGCCAGGGAGGTACCTGGTTTGAACTCTGGGTCACAGTAGCCTAGAGTCGAAGCCACTGCAATCTTAGACAATGACTCCTTCCCTCTGGGCCTCAGTTCCCTTACCTATAAAATGGGAATAATGAAGTCATCATCTCAGGAATAGTGGAATGTCAAAATGAGGTGCTAGTTAGAAGGGTCCCAGCATAGTCTGCCTGACTGACAGTGAATCAGGCTAGCCAGCTGCTGCTCAGTGTTGCCCCAGCATTGGGTCTTCTCAAACCACCCTTTCCATACTCCCAGCCAGAATGGGTCTTGGTGGACTAGGACAGCAGTGTACCAGCCACAACCCTCTATCAGCCCCATCCTGCAAGGCCTCTTCCCACCTCTGGGGTTTGCTCCTGGCTGTTGTCTCTTCCCACCTCTGCTAGCTTCATTCTGTAAGCTATACCCTGCCCTGGGCTCCTCTGCTAACCTGGCAGAGCAAGATGTGCCTGCTCCTCAAAGCCTCCAGAGATGCTATTGTCCCCACTTCAGGACATGAGAGTCAAGTTAGTGCTGACTATAGCTTGATTTTCATGGGGCTTCCTGAGTTCATTGTTAAAATGTCTTCTGCAGTCTCCTTCTGAAGCCACTGCATTTCCCTGCCAGATGACCCACTAGCAAGGTGGCTGAGGGAAAGCCCCTGGTGCTGCCTGGTCTCTAGCTTCCCATCTCGGTCCTGTCCTAGAACCCTCCCCCAGACAACTTGATGCTCTGAGGTGCTCTGTTCTGCACGCTGTGCCTATAAAGCAGACACCACATGCACGTCCCTCACAGGTATGCAGTGGGAACTTATTGAGGTCACATGTGCAGAGCAGCACAGAGCATGGTCATCTAGGGCAACTTTGTCACCACAATGCTGTGCTTGTCAATATTATGCTTCTGACTCTGTCACTGAATCATTCAGGTTTTAGCTAAACATCACTGCCTCAGAGAAGTCTTTCCCTACCTTCACCCTAGTCCTGGACTAATCAGGCCCTGGTTCACAGGGGCTAGTGAGCTTTGGGCCAAATCCAGCCTAACTTGTTTCTATATAGGAGGAAATACAGTCCCACTGACTACTGACATTTTGTCTCTGCTTTTACACTGCAGTGGCAGAGTTGAGTGGCTGGGACAAAGGCCCTATGGCCTGCAAAGCCAAAAGTACTTCCTGCCTGGCCTCTACCAGAAATTTTCTGACCCCTGTGTCACACCACTCTGTGGCTAGTGCTGTACTCCTTGAGCATGGTCCATCCCTCCAGCCAGCCATGTCTGTCTTCCTCACCAGAGTAAAATCCCCCTGAGGGATGGGCCCAGTGTGGAATTCCTATAGCCCAGGATACAAGGCCCTGGGTCAATGCCCATGGTTAGTTGCTCAGCCCCAGCCCTGAGCGCCTTGCTGGACCCTGTGGGCACCTGTGCTCAGAGGCAGCATCAGCGAGGACTGACTGCTGACTCCACACAGTCTTCTGAAGAAGTGCTGAGGCCAGCAGTTTCTGCATGTGGAGCAAGCCCCAGTACACAGGGGTGTTTTCTAAATCCCTGGCTTCAACCCCAGAAGCAGGATGTTAGAGTTTGCATTGATTACCAGAGGGCCAGGGAGTGTTGGGGAGGCTTGCACGCACTAGCGGCCCCAATTCCTACCTTGCAGTATCAGAGCCAGACAGGCGGGTGCTGCTGTGACCTGGGGTGGCCATGGGGTCCCAAGAGGGCCAGGCCACAGGGACAGCTCCAAGGAAGCCTTCCTGAGTCTGGCAGATAAACTGAGCCACGTGGCATGAACAGACTCAGGGACAGGAATGTGCCTCTTGCAGTCCCAGGAATGGGAAGAACGCAGCCTCCCTCAGCTCCTCAGGAGAGGGGTGTAGACTCCAGCTTAGGGCACTTCCCAGCAGTTAGACACCCCCACACCTGCCAAAGAAAGGCACTGATAGGTGCTCCTCCATTCACGCAAGGCTTACATGCTACGGGGCCAAGCATTTGCTGTGAGCCAGGTGCCTGGCAAGAGCTAGGCAGACCCTGTTCTCTGGGAGCCCATGCATTAGCTTGGAAGACTGGCAGCAGAGGCCAGCAGGGCAAGGATGGGCATGTTTGGAGCCAAAAAGAGGCCAGTGTGAGTAGACCAAGATGGCCTGGCATGGGTGGGTCCCGCTCCCCTACCTTGAAAACTTCAGCTGTAGCCTCAACTGTCTCCAAGTTCTAATTAGTACCAGAAGTGGTTTCTGAGCCTCAGTTGTGCCCATCGTGTCTGGGGTAGCCCCTGTACCCCACTTTCCATCCCTGGGGGATGGCCATGTGGGGACGTCTGTCCCCTACAAGTAGACTGTGAGAAAGGAAATAGAGAAACCTTCTCAGTTTCTGGGTCTGTGAAAAGAGGCCAGGAATGCCACGTTTTCAATTTCCCCCTGCATGTAATGTGTAGTTTATATAAATGAACTAATATTTTCCTGGAGAGAAAAAAATCCTGTGAAACATCGACCCCCAGAGAAGGCAAGTATGCCTCTCCAAGGGTGTGTGCCTTGGAACTAGTGAAGACCTTTTCAGATTTTGCTAGCCCCACCTCCATGTGATTCCCCCAGTGGACAGGTTTCCTCCGAAGATTCCTGGGCAGCATTGGAGTCCAGGAGAATCTTGACCTCAGCCTCTGCTCCCTGCACTCTCACCTTCAGGACTGCACTGTGACATACCTTTCTGGCTCCTTGTTTAATTGTATGGTGGCAAAAATCCTGCTCTGGGGCCAGGCAAACCTAAGTTCAAAACTCAATTGTAGCACCTCTGAGCTGCAGGTGTCCAGGCAGTTCATTTGATTCCTCTGAGCCTCAGTTTTCCTGGGAACAGGAATGCTTCACACAGACTCACCCCACAGGGCTGCAGGGGAAGTTCCCCGGGGCAGTGCTGGGAACCCCCCTGTCCATTGCCTGCACGTGCTGCCTCTCCAGAGTGCCCTCTCACACACATTTTTGATGGCATTAGATGGGGTGTGGTATGAGGCAGCCACCCAAGCAGCAGACAGGGAGCCCAAGGACCCACGCTTAGCTCCAGCACAGGTGCTCACTAGCCATGCCAGGTAAGGCTGCCTCGTTACCTGCTGACCTAGAATCTGGGCACAAAACACTACTTGTGGGTCAGAAGGTCCAACAGAGCTCCACGTGGAGTCACGTGGAGGTGTCTTTACTCACATGCCTGCTACTTGCTGTTAGCCTGAGCTGGATCTGCAGTGGTGGCAGGACACATAACTATGGTCTTTCCATGTGGCCTGGGCTTCCTCACAAGATGGCAGCCTCAGGGTTGCTAGACTCTTCATGGCAGCTGACAGTCCCCAGAGTGAATGCCCTGGGAGGCAGGGAGGAAGCTGCATCAAGGCATCCCCATGAGCCAGCCTCCAAAGTTACATGGCCTCACCTTGGCCTCCCTCTGTAGGTCAAAGCAGCCATAAAGGCCAGCTCAGGTCCTGAGAGAGGGGACAAAGACCCAGCCACTCAGTGGAGTAGTTGAGGACTTTTTGGACCACCCCAGCCAATTCACCTGAGGGAAATAGGCTCAGAGTTGCATCATTGTCCTCACTGTGTGCTGACCTGTGTTAAGCATAGATTCTGCCAAGCGTCTGCTAAGAACTGTCCTTGTATTCACTCCGTGTCCCAACACCTGCCTGTGAAGCGGGCCCATGCCACCCCATTCTGAAGAGGAAGAGGCCAGGACACTTGCCCAGCCTCACACATCAAGGAAGTGGCAGCACTGACGGCTGAGCTACATCACCTGCATCTGACGTGTAGAGGCTCCAGAGCACTGTGGGCTGTGTCTGCTGCCCCCTGCACCTGTGCAGAGTCACACACTGTCCACATTGGTTCTAGATGCTAGTTCTGTGTAAGAATCAGACTCCAAAACCTGATCTGGCATTAAGTCCTCTCGCCTCAACCCTGCTGGGGTCCTTCAGCCTGGCCTTCTCCTCCGCGTATTCCAACTTGCTAACCTCAGCCTGGTTGGGATGCAGTCAGCTGTGGGTGCTGCTGTCGTGGGGCATAGCGCCTTCCAAGTGACAATAGATAATGATACGCTACCCCACCTGGGCTTTCTCATAGGTATCGCAGAGATTCCACAATTCCTAAACCCAGACAGATGTAGATCCATTCCAGGACCCCTGGAGCTCCTTCCGTTGCTCCTTAGGGCTGACCGCCCACCAGCAACCTCTTGATTGGATCCCCTCAAGTCCTCAATGCCATGCCAGCTCTACTCACTGGGACCATCTTAGTCCACAGGAGGCCATACCCACTTTGTCCTGATAGACCTGTGAGTACAGCTCACCCTTCTATGGCCACTGCTGTCTTCTGGCTTCAGCCATCTTGGCATCCTGAGGCCTGACTGATGCACTAAGAGTCAGAAGACATTGCAAACCCATAAGTGGCCTGTGGAGACCCCCTTGCTCTGCTAACGAAAGAAGAGAGCAGCCCTTGGGCAAGAGGTAGGGATTACTTCAGTCCAACTCCACTGCCCTGAGGTGGCCCAGCCCCTCCCAAGCGCCAGCCACTCCCTGGCATCCTCTGCCCCCACTCTCTGTGGCCTGGGAGTCTGCAGCTTCTCGCGCCAGAAGAGCACATAGCCTCCTCAGCCCAGCTGAAGGGTAATTGGGTGCCATTTTTCAGAAGGAAAGGAAACGGCTTTTTGCATGGTATGTGAGAAAGATCTTGACTCACAGTGAAGACCCGTGAGAACTGTGTGTGTTAGAAACAAGAGAATGCGTGTGAACGTAGCAATGACCAGCTCCCAGGCTCCACTGAGAAACCTGGCTAGAGAAGTTTCCACACAGACTTCTCTGGCAGACCCAGAAGGGCCCGGGACCCTACTCTGGGAATAGGGCTTTCAACAGTGGCAGGCAGGAAGCCGAAGACACCGAACCTGCAGTTGGATAGAGCCCACTGGTGCTGGCAGTTACTCCAGATGGTGCTGTTGTCACCTCCAGCCAGAAAATGGGCACCTAGGAGGAGGAGTCAGTGTGAGCCCCAGCTCCTCCTGGGACAGAGGTGGGACTGGAACCCAAGTCTTGTGACTCCAACTTGGGTACTTTCCCCTCTGCCACAGCTGCCTCCCATTAATTTCTGATGTGTGAGTCTTGGAAAGCACCCCTACAAGCCTGCTAAAAATCAGCCAGTACTGGCCCAAGGCATGGCTCTGTCAGAAGTCCGTGGGAATGGGGCTCCCTGGCCTACTTCATCAGGCTCCCCAGCTCACCACGTGAGATCCTTGGCAGCCCCAAGCACCACGCCTATCTACCCCATCCCCCCTATTGCACCATGAGGGTATAGCACCATGCCACATAGAGTTACTCCAGGTCCCCTCCCTGGTCAGCCTCCTGGACACCTCATCCATACCTTTCCATCCCAGTCTCTGGCTTCTAGTCTCTGTCACGTCCAGTTGCTCTTCAACCAGAGGGAGCATCCTAGGGTGCAGATTTTAGTACAACACCTTTGCCATGCAACTCTAGGTCCTCAGGGGCCTTGCTCCCAGTCACCTCTGAGCTTTTACATATCCTATTCCTTCTGCCTCGTTACTGCTCATGCTGGAGCTCTTGCATCAACCAAGATGTCAGAACTTCCAGAAGGCTTTCCCAATCTTTCCCCAGGTTCCCAAATGCTCTGTGCTCAGAGCTTTCCTGCTCACCAGCTGCTCACCTGGGCAAGTTCATAAAACCTCCGGACCTCAGGTTCCACTTTGTAAACTTAAAGTAATAACACTGCATGGCAGTGTTAATGTGAGGCTTAAAAAGGTCGTGTGCACAAAGCCTTTATTGTAGGTTCTAGTGCCATGTAGACGCTCAGTAAACGTCAGTGGTTATCATGATCACCAACATTATTGGTGTTGTTACACTATCTGTATGGTTGGCAATCTTGCCATATTGGCCATGATTCTTCTCCTGGCAAAGTGTGTGTGTCTCCTGAGTGCAGTTACCTGAACTCACTCTCCCCCTTGACCATCGACCCATTTGTGTAATCCATGTTGCAGCTCCAATGCCTGGACCAAGGGCAGCCCCAAAGTCAGGGCTCAGTAAACATTTGTGGCAAGAGAGAAACACTTGTGTGTTCGACTCCTCAGAGGGAAGTGACAAGGACAGGATCTCCTTCCTGTTTTACAGATGTAGACTCAGGGCTCAGGGGGTGAGGTGACTTGCCTGAGGTTGCTCAGCCTGCTGCTGCAGACTCAGGCGGGAGCCCAGGCCAGTGTAACTCCAGATCCTGTGTTCCTTGCCATCACTGTTCATTGTCCTGAGCCCCCGCCACTCAAAGGCCATGATCAGAGGGCCTGGTGATTTTTTTCTCTCCAATCAATGAGTGGTCTGTTGGGCAGTATGTTGGTTTCTTGTAATGAAAACCAGATTTTTTTTTTTCTTACATAGTATCTCGTTCCCCACAGAGACTGTCAATTCTCATATGTTCCAATAAAACTGCTAAAGAAACAGCCACTTAAAGAGCTTTAAAGATTATTCATGGAAAAATTATGCTGAGGAAAAATAGAGCAATCCTCTGAGATAGTCAAGCCACATGGTCAGTTTTTCCAGTTGTTCATGCCATATCAGGCGGGCAGTGGGGCCTGCACTCTGCTCAGAAGGCCAGAGCCCCAGCTCATTATTTGCCACTCCCACCCTGCCCGAGGACATGACAAACTTGCCAGCCACTCAACTCAAAAATGACACGTGTTCCTGGCACTGTCACGTGGGGGCCACCCCAGGCTTGGTGGGGCAGGAATGTGAGGCCCTTCAGTAGCAGAGGGTGTCACTTACTGGCAGAGGGCCCCCATGTGGGTCCCAGCTGAATGGAAATTCTTCTGTTTCTGCGTCAGACCCAGGCTGTTGGTCAACAATGCAAGGGGGTGTGGTCAAGACCTAGGGCAGGAAAAGCAGCATTAGTGTTCAGGCCTGGGTTCTGCTGGGGCCACCCTCCCCCCAGCTGACCCTGAAGCTGGTCAAGGGGCATCTGAGGCCAGACACGCCTCCCAAGGCTCCAAAGCAGGAAGGAGAAGGGGGCGCATCCAGGCTGACTTCTGTGGGGAAGCCGCCAGAGCAAGTCTGCAGTTTGGGAGAACTCAGCAGAAAGCAGAGCCAGGAGGCAAGAGCCTCATGGAGCCAGGCAAGAATGAGTGCCTCCTTACAGCCCCTTCAGCCATGTGGCTCTGGTGTGTCTCCGAGCCTCTCTCTAAAGTGGCCATAATAAAAGTACCACTCACACAGGAGTCAGTGAGCTAGGACTTGGAAGTGTTTGCACTGGCCTGCTTATAACCCATGATAATGGAGGCTAGTCCCCTTCCCTTGCTCAAAGGCAGAAGCGGGTCTCTCCCATTCCACATTTCCAACAGGAAGGGCCTCCTGTTTGCCAGGCCACCTCACATGAGGTCATTCTGTTCCCTTGTGTTCTATCCAGTGCTTGGCTCTGAACCACTGACATTCCTCCCCACCCTCATGAATGTGCTGTACACGTGGGTTTGGGTCCCACCTCCAGCACATAGTAGATCCATAAGCCCCACTTTCTCTTCTGTAAAAAAAAAATGGTGCTACTAAGAGTGCCCACCTCAAGGACTGCAACATTGGCTCAAAGCACAGTGCCCCGGGAGCAACGTTGAATCCTATCATCATCATCATCATTTCTGCCCACCACCAGGGCCTCTGGACTTCCACTTGAGACCCCATGGGAAGGAGTGCTGTAGTCTGGCCTTCAGAGAGCACTGTTCTGTACCAGGGTGGGAGCCTGAGTGACTCAGGCAGCAACACTGTAATCCTCTGACACGGCTGCTGATAAACAAGGCAGGTTCCACCCTCTGGATTCTGCTTAGCAATAGTGCAAAACCAAAACAAAGCAGGATGGTTTTCATTCTTCTTTTCCTCTCCAAAGCAGCTGGATGAGTTGCTTCTCCTGGGACAGAGTCTGCTTGTGTCCTGGCATGTAGAGCAGAGGGTCTCCCAGGGGTGCCTCAGGGTCCCCACAGAGCCTGTGCAGACCCCCTGCGGCCACAGTCACCTCCAGGGATGAGCCACCCTCTCCAGGTGGTGCTGATATATCACCGGGGAAGAATCAAAGCCTCAAAGAAGCCAGGTGGCTTCTTTGAGAGAAGAATGTACAAGAGAATGCATGCACAAAAAGCCTAGTGTCTCCACTTCCCACTTTGTACCAGCCAGGGACCCCTCTGAGCTCTGGAAGACCAGGCAGAACCTCTGCTTTAGGGTTTTGCCTCTCTGGTTCTGTTCTCCAGACATCACCAGGAAGCAGGAATCTGTGGTTGAGATGAGACATCAGCCAGTGGGCCTGGGCATAGCGGGCCATCCCCACAGCAGGTTGTCAACTTGGGCATCGGTGATATTGAGAGGAAGGGGGCAGTATCTAATCAGTAGGAAGTTGTGTGGCTATGTGAACCATAAACCTTGTCCTACCTGTGACAGCCTGGTAAGAGACTGTACCCTAAACCTAGGGTCCACCTCCCCTTAACCTTTACCCCCAGTCATCATTGACTGTTGTCATCACTCTCTCTCTCTGCTCTGTTCACAGGCCCCTCTGCAGGTTCCAGCTCAGCAAGGTTCCGCCGGAGGCCCACCTGTCCTGATGCATCTGTGGCCGGCAGCCTTTCAACCCCACCAGTCCCCAGACACAGGAAGAGCCACAGCCTGGGCAACAAGTAGGTGACTGAGCAGCCCTCCCCTGGGGCATCAGACTGGCCTGCAAGGATGTGGACTAAAGGAATGATGGGAAGTTCTCCCTGACAGGATCCCCTTTCCCACTCCATTCTGGGGCCTCTTAGTGTCCCCGGCAGATGTGCTCTTCTAAGATAGGCCTGGGCTCAAGAAGAGCAGAGGGGCCTCTGGCATCAGTCTTTATGGTATCAGCAGGGTCCTCAGGCTCAGTAGCTAGTGAAAAAAAGAATGATGTCCTGAATTCAAAACCCAGTACCGCCAAAAAAAAAAAAAGAAAAGAAAAGACATGGGAAGGGCAGGGAGGAAATAGTGTGATTCCAGAAAACATACAAGCTTAGTTAGTAACTCGACTGGGGAGAACCCGAGTCCAGGGGATACCAGTGACTGTCATTAGGAAGTGTTGGGGGTCTTCTGACATCTGTCTGCAGAGAAGACCTACTGGATCACTCACCCTATGAGACCCACGGCAGGAGGACATTTAGTCCTTGGCATGGCTGAGGGCAACCATGCTCACATCCCTTGGGCCTTGGTACAGGCTCCCAAATACAGGGGTCCATCCCTTCTTCTCCCCCCACCTTCCTTCCTACCTGCCTTCCTCCTCTGCTTTCCTTTCTTTCCTCCCTCCCTTCCACCTTCCTTCTATCCATGAGGCCTAAGCGCCTGCATCTCCTGGGCTGGCCCTGGAGGAGCTGGAAGAAGACAGAGTTGCTCTCTGAGTCCTCAGTGGTTCTTTCCCTTCTTAGATGCTCTGCCACATGCTCGTGTGGCACAGGCCTCTGGAAAAGCTGCTGTTATTATTCACACTGTAAGAATGAGTCTAATCATAAGAGATGTGCTTTGCAATGTTAACGAAGTGTTGGAGCCAGGATCTATTTACTGGTGCATGTGACTCCAGACCAGCCATTCTGGCCATGGCCTGCTGACCCTCACTTGTTCGGCCCCATCATTCACAAGCCTCATCTTCAGCCTGGGAGACAGGCAGGGCACACAACCTTAGTCCTCACTGGTGGATGGAGAAACTGTGGCTCCAGAAAAGGATGTGACTTGCTTACGGTCATGCCAAGAGAGAGGGCAGAGCCTGGGCTGCATCCTGGCTCTGGGTGGAGGCTTTTTTCCGGCAGCTGGCCCCTGGTTCCACCCCCCAGGGCAGGTTGGCTGCTGTTACTCTTCAGATTAGGAGCTTTGCTTTCTCTCTTCCTTTCCGTTTTCCAGTATGATGTGTCAGTTGAGTGTAGTTGAGAGTAAAAGTGCGACATTCCCGTCGGAGAAAGCCAGGCACCTTCTGGATGACAGTGTCCTAGAGTCCCGCAGCCCCCGCAGGGGCCTCACCCTCACCTCCTCCTCTGCTGTCACCAATGGACTCTCCCTAGGTAAGCGTCTCCAGCCTGCACACTGCAGGCAGGGGGCCGCAGGCCCGGCATGTGCTCCGTGTCTGTCTCTGTGTCACTGTGCCATGCCCAGTGGCCCCTCACCACTGTAGAGTGTCCCCCAGCAGGAATCCCCTGGAGTATGGGAAGCCTCTACTTCCTAGCTTCCTGGGTTGCAAGGAGAGCTCGGTGTTGTCCTCATCCTGTCAGCGGCTCCAAGTATGGCAGGCAGGTGGGAGAGGCAGGTGACGGATATGAGCTTAAGTCTGGCTCAACTTCCAAAGTGGCGCTTCTGTCCCAGGGGAAGCCACAGCCCTGGACCCTGCAGGGCAAAGCAAATGCAGCTGCTTGGGGCAACCACTGGGTGTGTGCTTGTCTTTGCACTGAGAAGCCAGAGGAGGGAGAATGAGAAAGGGATCTTGAGGGACAAAATCGCATCCCTGAGCATCAGTGGAAGTGGTGCTTATGTCAATGGAAGGAGTAGAACTTGTGCTTCAGTAGTCTGTTTGTCTGTGTGTCTGTCTGCTTCCCTGAGTAGGGAGTTCTCTCAGGTCTGGAGGTGGGGCAGACAGTTGCCCAGCTGAGAATTTGACTTAGTAAGGACTGTGGGGCAGAGGGGCCAAGAGCTCGGGAGATACAGGCAATAGAAAAACCAGGAGGGAATCTTATGCCCCACGTCCCAGTGAAGTTAGGCCAGTCTCCATGGTCATGGGCAATATCAGTCCAGGAAGCAGTGGTCTCCCCTACCCCTAGAAGTGTGAGACAAGCGAGTCCCATGTCTGCCTTCTGTCCTTGGAGGAGGTGGTCCTGTTTGGACACAGGCAGGGGTGTAGGGCAGCTTGAGACAGTATACCCTGGATCATAGGTGTGCCTTGCAAAAAGAGTTCTGGGCTCCCTGTGCTGGAGAAAGGGTGGATAAACAAAGGTAAACAGGCTTATTTCCCAAGACTTTGCTGTGCACCATGACCTTCCAGCCCTCAGGATCTCACTACCTTCACCCAGGGACCTCTTTATTGGCATCTGTGAAGTTACCTGGGTCCTGAGGAGCATATTCTGGGAAGTGTGGGCTCAACAGTGTTCAGTTGGGCCCAGAACAGCTGTTGGACATCCAGGAAACTCTGAGCTATGCCTGATTCCAGGCTGCTGTTCCCAAGGCAGAAAGCAAGTCAGGTGCTGTGCTGTCCAGCATCCAGGCAGGATCACAAGGTTGTTTGCTTCTGGCTTCCCAAATCAGGGAACTCAAAACATTTTTCTGTTTGGGCTGAAAGCCCTGAGTAAGTGGCCATGTGTTCATATGCCAGTGGGAGCCAGGCTGGTTGATTTCCCACCTGCTTAGACTGGTCTAATGGACCTGAGCTCCTCCCTTACCCCTTGGCTTGGTGCTCAGGGAGCCTTTGTGGTCAGAGAGTATCATGGTGCGTAGATGCTTGAGTGGCAGGAGAAAAATCTCCTGAGAGAGGCCTGGGGGAGCCTCAAGGGAGCAGGGTGTTTCATCAGCTGCAGGCTCAGGCTTGGAGGAGCATAGGGACAGCAAAGGAGCCTGGCCAGGCCTTGTCAGTGTTTCAGTGGGCCAGGGGCCTGCAGGGACCCTCTTGGGACTTCTGTCCAATGCAAGCAGCTGCACTAAGACCAGTGTTTTGCCCAGCCCTGACCTTGGGAGCAGAAGTGCTCACTTGGCCTCCATCGTCATCAAATGAGGCCTGTTTCAGCTCTGATTGCTCTGGGCCAGCAAGGAGGCAGTGGTGGAGCCAGAACAAGTCCACATGGATCTGAGGACCCAGGTCCCACAAGCCAGAGGGCAAGCAGTGGGAAGGGGGAACAGGGAGATTGTAAGGTTCTTTTGACCCTCCCAGAGCAGAGTCATGTCGTTGCCCACAAGATCAGGAAGCTGTGAGCTCAGGGATCTGGGCCTGCTGACCCAGAAGCACAAGAGAACAGGCCCCTGTATGTGAGGTCACCACACTCACTCACGTGTGTTCCTTTTCCAGGCAGTAGTGAGAGCTCAGAGTTTAGTGAAGAGATGTCTTCAGGGCTTGAAAGGTGAGTGTGGCCTCGGCACAGCCTCCCTCCCACTTGAGGTCTTAGGGTCCAGGGAGCTGGACATAGGCTCAGTGCAAGTCAGCCCTGCCCACCCACCCAACCATGGGCTTAGTGGAGCCACCCTGTGGCTCTTTGTCAGCTGGCAGGAGCAAGATGGTGTGGGGGGTCCCGGTCCCCTGTGCCGAAAGCATCCCCACAACCCCTCTGGTCTGGGAGTCAGCCCAGCTGCACAAGGGGACCTGGAGCAGACTGGGTCTGTAGAGTGGGTTCTGGACACTGGAAGCCTAAGCATCACTGTCTTGAGATGGGTACGTGGCTCCACCTGGTGGGCTTCAAGGGTGTTACACCCATACTGCTATAAATGGCCTTGGACCTTGGGCATTTATTGAACACCAGCCTGCTCGGCAGTGGTGACTAGGAAGTGGCCACCGTTGCTACTTCCTTACAGATCTCTCGGCCCATGGTTTGGCTCCCCGTGCAGAGCCTCTCTGCCCCAGGTATCCAGCCTCCTACTCAGGGATTCACCATCACATGTGTTCCACATACTGTTGCTTCCTGGGCCATCACCAAGACGCTGGAAAAACGTACCACAGGAAGTGAAGGGCACCTTGGAGACTTAATCTGGGGACAGACATGGAGAAATCCAGTGACAAAGAATGTCCCAGGGAGGCAAGTTTTCACTGACCTTTATTTAGGGTGAGTCCTCTACCAGTGTTCAGAGGCCTGTGTGCACAGCTACCCACATGCTCTCATATGTACATACATGCACACACATGCACACATGTGCACTCATAGCTACCCACACAGAGTATACCTGCACACACATGCACACTTGGTTATACACACATAACACATAGTTACACACTCACATAACACATGTACTGTCATTTATATACATGCACACCCTCACAGTGCTCACACTGTTACAGGTGCAACACATTACACATTCCCACTCATGTATGTGTGCACACATACAAATATACACATACTCCTCTGTTGCTGAAGCTTCTATCCCCTCATAATCCCCATAATCATAGTCCCCATAATCATAGTCCCCATAATCATAAAGTGACCAGAGAGGAGGTAGGAGTGGGAAGTGACCACTCCTCACAGGGCAGTGGGGCTGTCTGATGTCCACAGACTGGGAGAGCATTCCCTGTGTGCCAGGCGCTAAGTGGACACTGTGCACGGGCTCACTGGATCCTCAATCCCCTTCCACAGCATCCAGCAGATTGTCCCGCTTATACATTGGGAAAGTAGGGTTCAGAGAGGTCAGGAGACTTGCCAGCTTCACACTCATCTGATAGGGGCAGAGCTCACCCAAATCCATACCCTTCTCTCACCAAGTTTCCCCCATTCTTTGCCCCATGCTTTGGCCGGAAGGTTGGCGTTCACAGCTACAGGGACTGGCCTATGTCAGCCAGTCTGTCTGTCTGTGAAATCCAAGATGGGGCTGGAGAGGAAGTGAGGATGCCATGAGCCCTCAGAAGTTCTTTCCCTCCCCCTCCCCCCTGGGACTTCTTGAGGGATGTTTGATCTATTCCCATTTGGAAGGTCAGGCAAACCAGTCCAGCTACTCTCATTCTGGGGCCACCCAGCAGTGGAAAGAGAACTCTACAGGCCCTACTCCAGAACCCTCAGTCCCAGTTAGAGGGCTCCTGGGGACACCCTGAGGAAGAGGTTTACAGGCAAGCCAGCATCTCCCCTGACCACAGGCCAATGAGAGGACATCAGATGGGAAACTCAGACCAAGATCCCAAATAGCAACCACCCTGGCCCCGTCTGTTCATTCATTCATTCTTTTACTTACTCATTCCTTCATCCACTCATTTATCCATTGATCATTCAGTAGCTGCTGTTTATTAAGCACACTCCCTGACAGACGGTACACTCGCTGTGCGAGGGCAGTCTGCACTTCCTGTTGAGTACTATGATTGAGAGTGACATGGCTGAGGGTAAAGTCTATACAGTATCTTTTAAGTACTATGAGTGAGAGTGATGCTGTTAGAAAGGAGTGGGGCAAGGGGCATTCCTTGTTCCAGGGAGTCGATGCTGTATGCAATTCATGAACGCTGTAAATAGTGACAGGATTTTGTAGCTGTCCATCTAAATGTCTATAGCAGGTGCTTTGGGGGTGGGTCTCCTCCAAGCTGGGCCTCTTGGCTGGCTCATCCACATGGATGTCCAGTCCTGCCTCCAGCAGCCCTCAAACTGCCCTGCAGGGACGTTGTCCTATTCTCATTGTCTTGGCCACTCCCCTCCTGGCTGAGGGCAAGCAGACTCCAGGCCAGGGACTCCACACCCCACACAGCTCTACTGGTCTGAGGGCACATCTGAATCCCCATTAATGCCACTGCAAAGAGATAGCCAGGACAGTATCCACCATCTGGCAAAAGGGGGGAGGGTCATTTGACCCCATCTTCTGAGTTTATTTTGAATCTACATACATGGATATATCATCCAAAGGTGTCAGCCAGAATCCAGGGACCCAGTGTGTCTCTGAAGTGACAGGCTTTAAGAATACCCACACTAGCACCCATGGAGCTGTGACTACTACAGAGGCCCTGGCCCCTGTTCTTTCTGCACTGCAGAGTGAGGGGGTAAGGAAGCATAGGGGGCCCTCCTCCGTCTCCTTGTCAGGCACATCAGCCTGACAAGGTCAAGGGCTGCAGGGGTGGGGGAAAGGAGCCAGCCAGGCCAGGGAGGTATTAGTTGGTTTCTCAGCTCCCACCTTTAAAGGCCTTTGCCTGTCCTCAGACCAGAAAGAGAATCAAGTGATGGTCCTCAGCCAGGGTCTTCATCACTGAAAAGTAGGGTGAGGGTGTGCCTGCTCTTCTCTGTGGCTGTACCAGAACCTGTAGAAGAAAGCCCTATAAGCTCATGCCATTTTCCCAAAGAGTGGAGGGAGGTGGCCCTGAAAGGCATTTTCAACACATACTTAGTGAACTGCAGAGTAGGGCTTGGGGGTTTGTGCTGGACTGGGCCCCAGGCTCTGAAGAAACAGTAGGAGGGAGGGGAGAGCATGCAGTTGGGGGTGGCAGTGGAAGGTAGCAGGGGCTGCTGCGTGCTTGGCTTGAAAACCAAGTGTTGGCACTAAAAGGAGAATAAAAATTTCTGCCCAAGAGTCAAAATATTTTTAAGTAGATTTATTTTTAAGAAGGAACAAAATAAGATTATAGAGCTGTACATAGATACAGGTACAAAAATATGTATCATTCATCTTGAGTATCTCTGGGTTGTAGGACTGTTGAGAGGCACTCCCCCCATATTCTCTAAATTTTCCACAATAGGTTAATCTTTCTTTTCTACTCAGAAAAATAATTAGCATTTAATTTTTCTAAAGAAGACGTTATCAGAAATGATTACTGATTGGTTTTTAAGAAGCAAAATATGAAAGTGTATCACAGAGTTCATTACAAAGCCCTCAGCCACCTGTCTCCCTGAGTCTGACATCATCATGCCCCATGGAAGGGCCTTCTTGTGTGAGAGATGGACTGTAATAAGGGTGGTGGGCAGAATAGGAAAGAAAGGCCCTTGGGGGACCCAACAGCCAGTGGGAGCCCGAGGGGGATGATGGAGGGAGGGGACAGTGCCAAGCCCTCTCTGAAGCAGGGGGAGTCTTTTGCCCTCACTGAAGGAGGTGGGGACATGCAGGGAACTAGTTAGGGTTCACAAAGTCGTCAGGAAGCCACTCCAAGTGTACTGGAAGTGAACCCAAGTGAACTCCAAGTGAACCCTGGCACAGTCATGCAGGTTGCAGTGGTTGTCCAATAGGGAAACATCCATTGGCTGCCAGCTTAGGAGTGACTTCTGGAGGAGGTGGCAGCTAAGCAGAGGCATTTGGTGAGAAGGACCCTTGTGAACCCAGAGAGGTGGACTCCATAACACGTCCTGTTCTCTTGAGTCCCTAGCATACCTCTACAGCAAAAGGCCTAGCCGGCAGCGCAGGAGGATCCAAGCCCAGGGTCACCTATACTCTCCGTTTAGTGGGCACCATTCCAACCTTCTCTGAGCCTTTGATCCTCAGCTGTGTGATGGCAATGCGCATGGTGAACACTTAGTGCCTGGGTGGAGTCACTCCACATACAGACTGATGTGGGACTTTGAAGAGTTCCCTTCAGAGGGTTCCTGTTACCAGTAAGAAAGTCATCCAGGGATGAAGGCTGAGAAAGGGGAGAACAGTCTTCCCAGTGGCAGGTGGTGGTGGCTGGATGGACTGGACTGAAGGCCATGTTGGCAGCCACTGTTGGCCTCTAGAATGGCGCTGGCCTGCAGGGAGGGTACTCTAAAGAGTGCTCAGGCAGCTGGCTCCATAGTGGCTAGCATCTGTGAAAGGCGGTCAGCAATGCGATTTCTGCTCTGTGTGAGGTTTACTATTGATCTTAGCCAGTAGAATCACCCACTGTCCCTAAGGAGATCCCAGAAAAATGGAGTCATGGTAGTGACAGCACTACACCTGCCACCCCCAAAACACATGTCCTTCCTTGGGATCAAAGAACTCCAGTCCAGGTTTTCCGGGGCACAAGGATGTCTCCTGAGCCTCCATCTCTACAGTATTTGGGAATAATTAAACCAAGCTCTGGGTCAAGGGTTCCCATCAACTGCAGCACAGCTATATGAGTGGCTATGCTCAGGGTGACATATAGAGGATCTCTTCCCCACCCCCATGCCTGTAGCTGAGACCTGGGGTCCTAGATCCTTGTGCCTCATCAGTCCTCCCTGAAGTCTTGTTTCCCTAACTCCATCCTTCTACCTTGTTTGGGCTGTCTGCCCAACCCTGGGGGATGGCAGCTCAGTTGGATGATTTGCCAAGTTTTTGATTGCTGTGTCCCCCAAAGACACCATCTCGTTTCTTTGCCTTAGTTGTAGTGTGAGGCTCTCAGGTAGACTCCTCTGAGAGAAGGGTAAGCAAAGGTCCCTGGACCTTTGGATTCCAGGGCTTTGTACTTGACCCTGTCCTAGGCCATGGCAGTCAAGACTGGGCCCTGCTAGCCAGCTGCTGCTTCATGAGGAGCTGAGAGACTTTTGCCCACAGCTTCTCTATCCAATGCGCAAAACTTCTCCAAAGCCAGTGCCTAGAAATGGACAGAACTCTCCTTTTATCTGAATCTGTCCTTCCTGCTGCACATCTGCTGTACTCCCCTTCCCACTGCAAATCAGATTTCTGAACTTGTTAGCACCCAAAGAGAATAGATGGCTTCACCCAGCCATTGAGCCTGACCTCCTGCCTCTTTGATCTAGTTCTTCATAGCTAGGAGAGAAAATCTGGCTTGGATTTGCATGTTGTCCTGTCCAATCAGCTATCAGAAGAATGGAGACATGCAGTACAACTATGTTTCCTAGGGCCCCCACTTAGTATATCAGGGACATTGCACAGAGAAGGGTTGGTAGCTCACAGAGAACAGAGGTTCTTCAAATATTGCTGCAAGAAGGGATGTCCCTGGGCCTGTCCTAGCAGGATTCAGGGTAGCACTTCCTGCCTACAGATGAGGGTAATTCACCAGGAAGTGGTCAGGACATGCCATGGCCTAATAGGACCAGTCTCCCCTCTACGGTTTGCCAGTGCAGTAAGCAGTATTGGTGAACAGCACTGCATGGCCCTTCTGCAGAGGCAGTCCCACTGGGGCTCTGTAAACTTGAGACAGGAAGATGAGATGGGGGACCCTACTTTGGCTAAGACCAAGATTCCTGAGGGCTCAACATAATTGTGATCCTAGACTTCTCTCAGCTCTTCCATTTGAGACCAGTAGCAAGGGCTTAGGATTTTATGAATTTTAAACCCCAAGATACCTCCAGCTTGACTTGTGCCTGGGAAACCATGCCTTAGCTATCCCAAATGCTCATGAGGTTGGTGGTATGGGCAGTAAATCCCCTGGCTGCTTCTACTTCAACAACCCCAATTGAGCTTCCTCTCCCTGGTGCCATGGCCTTGGGCAAGTGATTCAATGTCTGTGAGCCTCAGCGTCCTATCTACAAAGTAGGGACAATAACAGTGCCTGCCTGGCAGTGTTGTATGATTAGATGAGACAGTGAAGGAATACTGCTGAGCGCAGTACCTGGCACCCATCATTCCATCACCACTACTACTACCTTCATCATCACTGATGTCAGCATCCCATCATCTTGTCATTATCGTTGTCATCATCACTGTCAGCTTTCCGACCTTGAGGGATGAGATGTTCCACCTGGTTGCCAGCCTGCATCTTCCCAAAGCAAACTTCCCATGAGTCCCTTATCTCATAGGCCTCAGAATACCCCTCACCCCAGATCCACAATGGAGAGGGGACACTCAGTTGGCCTTCTGAGGACATGTCTTCATCCACATGTTCCCAGAATGCAGCACCAGGAAAGGTGCTTGTGGGTCTGGAGTGCCCCCACCCTGACAATGAGGAAGTCCATGATTTCTGGGATCCACCTGATGGCACACCCGTTCATTTTGCATTTTTTGGCTCTGAACATTCACATGGCAAATCCTCAGAGAGCCAGGTTGGATATAGGCCGTCTGGCTCTTGTGGCAAAGGTTCCTGGCTGCTCTGTGATGGTACTAGCCTGCCTGCCAGCCTCCCCCAGCTCACAGAGAAGGGAGGCTGGGTACCACCATTGACTCTGTTCTCCCAAGGGCTGGCTCTGGGGAAAGATCACAGTATGCTGTGCTTCCAGACCTGGGGCTACCACCCTGGCTCCAGGGAGAATAGGCTATAGCTGACACAATATGGGACAGTCACACTGGCTCAGGCAGGCCCTCAAGCCCACACACACAGAAGTGGGCCTTCTGTGAGCCCTTGCCTCTCAATCTCTTAATAGCAAACCAGTTGGGCGGGGGGAGGGGGGAGTGACCTCTTGGCCTCCTTGAGCCTCAGTGTCCTCATCCAAAATGGTGTGGGAACAGCACCTGAGTGAAAGCATTTTAGGAGGCATTGGCTGTTAAGTGCTAGGCAGCCAAAACCACCAAAATACTCTGTGGGAAAGCCACAAGACAGGGACCTGAGGGATGCCCCACCCCAGGTGGTCCTGGGGCCGAAGAACTTCATGGCCGTTCAGCCTAGCAGACACTGTCAAAGCTCCTGCGAGCTCCAGGCGAAGCCCCCAGGGAGGTGCCTCTAGGAGCAGAAAGCCATGAAGGCTCCACACGTAAATCAGCTGTGACCCAGTGCCACGGTAGGCCCCACCATGTTGCTCCCTCTACCTTTCTCTCCATGCATCTCATGGTGTGGTAAAGGGCTTGGGCTGTAGAATTGAACAAACTTGGGTTCAAATCCTGCCTTTGAGGGCTCATTCCTTGGTCAAGTAGCTTCACATTGCTGAGTTCCTGTTTCCTCCTTATGGAGAGGATAATGGTATTTGAGCAAAGCTGTGTGCAAATGAGTACCCACCACCCAGTGGCTCCTTGGTCTGTCCATGAGCAACTCCAGCAAGCCAGGCATCCTCACAGGTCCCTTCTCCCTCCTCTGGGAAGGGCCCAAGGACTGACTGCTTACCAGGTCAGATTAGTTGGCAGTTGCCAATTTCATCTTCAGTGACAAATGTCACTTCTACCAGCACCTGTTAAGTATATAACCATGGCTGCCTCACAAAGGGAGAGAGTAGGAAGAGAAGGTGGCATCACTACCCTGCCCTGCTTAAGGAATGGCTGGTGACTCTGGACAGTCCTCACACCCTGTCCTGGGGCAACAGGGACAGATAACTAGAAGAAGAAGGTGAAGGGAAGAGTCTGCCTCCAACCCCAGTCAGCTGCAGCTCAGATCAGAGGAGAAGGAAATAATCCCTGGGCAGCAGACAAAGCCACGAAGGACATCACCATGATCACCTTCATTGTCAGCAGTGGCTGGGAACGAGGGCAACCCTTGAGTCTGCCTGTTGCCAGCCCTGGAGCAGCAGTGCTCAGCATGGGGGTGAAACACGTCCTACTGTTAAACTCGGTGGCCAAGTGCTTGATAAGTGGTACTAGGACGTGGAAGAGTGTTGAAATCTGAGTACTCTGCCTGTTTATAAATCAGAGCAAGTGCATAGTTCTTTGGACATTGTCTCATTCCTACACTGTGATCCAGCCTTCTCTGTGAATGGAAGAGACGGAGGAAGAAGGCAGTTTGGCCAGTAGGCTGGGAGTTGAACACACCAGGGTTTCTTCATCTGTGCTGCAGTTCATGGTAGGTCAGGGCCAATCTGTGACCATCATGAGACCCATTACCTGAGAACTTGGGGCACCAAGCACATGTTGTGGCATGTCATCACCTAAAGAAGAGATGCTGGTAGGCAGAAGGGGAGAATCCATCTAGAGGCACTGACTCGCACCAACCCAGAACTTGGGCCTCTGCACAATGGACCCAAGATGGCTATCAGGAATAGTTCCTTCCTGCCTGGAGGACCAAGGGCCTGTGGTCAGTGATGGTTTGATGTGCTTGCTTCAGTAAGTGAGGATGTCCCCACACCACCCACAAGTGATCTACATCATGGGCAATAGGCAGCAGCCTAGGGCTGGCTGTGGATGACAGAGGGTACATTTGGAAAGGCAGTTGGGACCTTTTCTTAACTTTATACAGAAGACTAGGTATAGTCTGGCTAGTGGGCAAAGAGTTGTAGTCAGGGAGAGAACACACTTCAGGGCAGGGAGGAGGCTGTGCAGCAAGTGGACACAGGAAGTGAGTCTCCTAAGACAGGAAAGGCTAGAAGAGAGAGCAAGGTGGTTCCTCACCCCAAGGAGGTGGAGCAGCAAGCAACATACCATCCTGGAAAGGCCCTGACTGGGGTCAGATAAGAGAAAAGCCAGATGGAGCCCACAGGGAGGCCCTGGAGCCCAGGCTCTATCAAGTGGCAGAGCCAGTTTTCAAGGACAGCTGGAGCCAGCAAAGGAGCCTGTCCAGAGGAGAGCACATAGTGATAGAAGGATCCTGATGCCCTGATGAATGTGGACACCACACATGCCCTGCCCCAACATGTAAGATTGTCCACAACTCTGCGTCTTGTACACTTTTAACATGGACCTACGGTGTGCTATATAGACTGCATAGAATCTCCTATTGAACAGCTTAGCTTCACACTGAGGAAACTGGGTGAACGATCAATAAAAAGTTAGCAAAATAATCACCTGGAGACTTGAGGACTTTCTAGGATGGAGGTGCTGAGGGGTGTGTGTTCACTGACATGGTGGTTCCACATGTGCCCAGATGTGCTTGCAGCAGTAGCAAGTAGCCTGGGGAACAGGAGGGGAGAGGGCTGACCTGCATAGTCCAGGATGCTCTCACTCCTCAGGAGTAACAGGTCTTTCCAGACTATTGCTAAAATCCACCTTTTCCTCTGAAGCAGGGGACGTCTGTATGCCACACTGGGGCCCAACTGGCGGGTTCCAGTTCGAAATTCTCCCAGAACCCGGAGCTGTGTCTACAGGTATTAATTTATTCATTTGCTCATTGACCCCACAAACAGCTTTGGGGTGCTTGGTGGCAAAGCTCTGTGGTAGAGGCACCCAAAGAAGACAGATACAGCCTCAGTTTCCATGATGCTATTATTAGAGAGGCGTGGGGTGCTTTGAGTGAGAGGAGGGAGATGAGGGAAAGCAAGACTGGAAGAATGATAGAAATCACAGGGTAAGGAGAGGGCACCCAGCTAGAGCAAGTATGGGGCCGTGAGGCAGGAAGGGCGGGTGATTCCATGAGGGAAGGAAAGGCTGTGTTGTAAGAAATGAGAGATAGGAGAGAGGTGCCAGATGAGGCTAGAGAAGTGGGCAGAGTCACATGCAACAGGGGCAAGGATGGTGGCCCACTCCTTAGAAGCAATGGGAACCAGCGGAGAGGTTGGATGCCAAAGGGGAATGGTGCAGGCAGTGTGGACAGGAGGAAGCAGGGGCCTGGGAGAGTAGTCATCTGGAGGAAGATGCAGTGGTCCATGGTGGGGAGGTGGGATGGACAGCCAAACATATTTAGGATCTAGGATCCATACACCTTTGGGGTTGGTTGAGCTGCAGAGCTTATGTAAGAAGAAAATGGCCAGGTTTCTGACTAGAGCTACTGATAGGTGGAGGTATGCTTACTGGCAGTGGACAAGGTGCCTATGGGATGTCCAGGAAGCAGAAACATGCAAATCTGAAGCACAGGCTAGGTCTGGGCCGGCCATGTACTTGGATATTGTCACCTGTGATGGTGCTTGATTCCAAGAGAGAGGGTGAAAGAGGAGTGCAAGGGTCATGGGGGCTCCCATCCCTCCTTCCGCTCACCCCACCTCTGTCACATCCTCCAATGCTTCTGCCAACACAAGGAAGAGGATCTGCCAGAGCCAGGGCTTCAAATCTGCACATTCCTCAGGTATAGAGAAAGCACCAGTGAGAGCCTGGGGAGCCACCAAGAGGAAGTCATAGCAGAGATGTCCTCTGGATAGGGCCAGGTGCTCCTAGGGGCTGGGTTATGGGGAACTTGGTCATCAAACCTAGAGCTTTGCAGCCCTTATAAAGATAAGCAAGGCAAAGGCTCTCTCAGCTGCAGGGAGCTCTTCTGTGGCCTCGGCTCTTGGCCTTGGCCTTGGCCAAGCACTGGTGCGTCCTCTGGCCTTATGAGAACATCATAGTGGGATATATGGGAACCCCAGTGAGTGAGAGGGTACCTGGCTTCAGCTGTTCTAGGGCCATGTCTGACCATTGGTCTCCCTTCAGCCCCACTGGCCCATGCCCGTGTTCCCTGGGAAACTCAGCTGCTGTGCCCACCATGGAGGGGCCTCTGAGAAGAAAAACACTGCTCAAGGAAGGACGGAAGCCCGCCGTAAGTCAGGCACATGTCAGTCAGAAGTGGCATGGGCAGCAGTGAGTAGCCTAGTTCGGAGACCAGCCTAGCCATGCTCTTGTCTCTTAGGTACAGAGTGTCACAAAAGCTTCCTGCAGTGTGGGGCCTTGTCTGTCCTGTTGTACATCCCCCTCTCTTTACCTAGTAGGTGCACAGGCACCCATTATTCCAAGGCCAGAGCCAGCAGTGTCCTCAAGGAAGTATTGTCCCACATGCTGGCTGACTCCATAGTGAGTGAGGTTCATAGTTCATGACCAGTATTTTTAGGAGGGTGGAGTAGAATAGAAGTAGGATGGCAATGTGGAGTTCCTCACACATAGTAAAGGTTAAGTGTTGTTGTGTGAACTTTTTTCAGTTCACATATACATATGGCCATGTGCGATACACCCCTGTAGTGTCGGTGAAGCATTTAAAAGCCATGGCTTCCCCCCCACCACCCAGTCTGAGATGCAGGTCCACCCAGCAGGAGGCCCTGTGTATAATGATGCTGAGCAGCCACTCCTTTCTTCCAGGGTGGAAGACACAATTCTGTTCCTTTCAGGGTGGGGTATTGTTTGCCTTCCCTTCACCAAAACCAAAGCCCCACTAAAGGTTTTCCCCAAACCCAGGAACAGAGCCCTCTGAACAGGGAATCCCAGCTTTAACCCTAGAGAAACAAAAGCACACCTGCAGCTGAGCTCTTCAGTGCTTCCACTTCTAACCCGAAGGCCTCGAAACTTAGTGCTCAGTCTCATCCAGAGCAGCCCACTGCACACAGTAAACTTCTAGGCTGTGGCTTAGCATGTCTGTACTTTAGAAATTATTTTTCCTGGGACATCCTTGGGCCAGGTCATCTGAGTACATAGAAATATGCCCTGGCACTGCCTTCAATAAGGCAAAGAAAGGAAAGGGGAGGGAAGAAAAGTGGGGTGGAGATGGCATTGCTGGGGGTGGATGGAGAGCCAGGGAAAAGAGGAGGCCTGCACTGGCATGGATGAGGGTGACTGGGTCTATAATCAGACCCCAGGGACACTTTGTCCCCACCCCTGTTGTCATCACTCTGCCTTCTTCTGCAGCTGGCCTCATGGAGCAGGTACTGGGTCATACTATCAGGATCTACCCTCTTGTACTATGGAGCCAAGTCCTTGCGGGGCACAGACAGAAAACATGTAAGTTTCATGCTTGACTTCCTCTTGTGGAAGTCACCTCTGTGGACTGTGGGGGCTGGGTGAGAAGGATGCTTGCCTGACGAGGTTGGCCTCCCTTGTGGAGTAGAGGGTGTGAGCTAGGGCCTCCCACTTATTCATTTCTCTCCTCCAGTATAAATCCACACCTGGAAAGAAGGTCTCCATTGTGGGCTGGATGGTGCAGCTGCCTGATGACCCTGAGCACCCAGATATCTTCCAGCTGAATAACCCTGAGAAAGGTAGGCAGCAGGAGCCCACCTGCAGCTTCTGTCCACCCTGTTTCCTCTTCTGCCAAATGTGTACCCTGAAGCATTAAGAGCTTGAGGACACTGTGGTCCCTTTGAGGGCACTGTGGCATTAGGTTTGGATATCAGGCACTAGTTGGCTAAACAGTCCAGGAAACTGCTTGGACCGTGGTTGGTGTTTTCTATGGCAGATGGCTACAGGAAGCTTTTTGTGGCCTTGCTTTTGGCTGCTGGGGCTATCATGCCTGGAGTGGTAGCCTCAGGATCTTGGAATAAATAGCAGTGCTGGATGTCCGCACAGGACTATGCAGCTAAAAGGATCTTGGGTCTTTGGTTTCAGAGTCCCCCAACCTGCCAGTGCCATGAGACTCCAGCAGTGTACAGGACCAAAACCAAGTCAGAGATGAGTTCATGTAACTTCCAAAAGCTTCAACTTGACCTTCTCCAACTGCCTCCCAGTCCTTCCTGGTTCTCTTTCCTTTGTGGCCCTGTGGAGAGGTTTGGGTGCCGTCCAACCTGGGGCCTTGTCTTCACTGACATGCAGAGCAGGCCTTGGCTATATTCATGGTGGCCAGATCACTGCAGTCAAACTTTGTGGCCATAAAGCCCCCACACATTTCCATGCCTCAACAGGAATGTTCTAGTATAGGGTTTATGTACAGACGAGGAATCTCGCTAACATTCAGACTTGGATTCTATAGATCTGAGATAGAGAACAAGATTCTGCATTTCTAACAAGCTCCCAGGGTGGCAGTTGACAACACTGGCCAGGGGACCACACCTTGAGTGTCATGTTCAAATGGTCTTAGCAAAGAAACAAAGGCAGGCTGGCAGAATGGCTTAAGTGGGTACTGCACCTGCCTAGCAAGTTGTGAAGCCCTGAGTTCAAACCCCAGTACTGTCAAAAAAAAAAAAAAAAAAAAGGAAGAAAGAAAGTCATACAAGAAGCCCAGGGCCTTGCCAGGGAGGCAGCAAGTCGCCAAGGTGTCCCCTCCACGTCAGAGTGACTGACCATAGACATGTTACACACAGGTGCCCTCACTTTGCTCACTAGTGGAGCTGATTCCTCAGGGGTCATGATCAATGATGGTTTCATTAGGAAGAAAGAAAGCTACAGACATACAACTCGACTGTGAGACCTTGTGCCATGAGGACCACAAGCCCCTCCAATGCCTGACCCCAGAGGAAAGAAGTTTCCCCAAGAAGAGGGAAATGTGACACAAGGGATGGTCAGGGTTCACTGATAGAATTCAAGGGGTCTGTGAACTTGTCTTCAGTGACAAATAATGGTGTCTTCCTTCCATTGTGAGTATAGGCATCAAGTGACAAATGTGTCAGTGATACCTGTGATTTTATCTCCAAGAGAAATCAGATCTTTTCACATCACATGGGGTTGTGGATATCTCAAAACATCATTGATGCTCATCTTGAAATCACAGCCCAGTGCTAGACCTGCCACTAGTACTAGACCTGCCACTAGAGCTCATACCAATGGTGTATGAGTGCATGAGCACACATGACATTTACCACTCAGTTTATTTTTAGGGAGTTTGATAACTGGGTCTCAATAGCATTGATTTGTATTTTATTTTATACATTTTAAAATACTGTTCTGAGAAGGGGTTCATAGACTTCACCAGACAGCCAAAGGCACTACTGCCCAAAACATGGATAAGAGTCAGTACAAAGACAGCCCAAAAGAGCATAGGCACCTGCCTCCCCTGCCAACTTCAGCTCACCTTGAGCTGCTCTTGACCTTCCTCAGTCGCTCTGGTTCATGTTTTCCTTCACACAATCACAAGCTGACTCTCCTGTGTGCTTGTCTTCTTAACCAGTGTTTTCTCTCCGTCAGGCAATGTTTACAAGTTTCAGACTGGCTCCCGATTCCATGCAATCCTGTGGCACAAACATTTGGATGATGCATGTAAGAGCAACAGGCCCCAGGTAAGGTCACCAGAATCCTGCTTGTCATGTGAGATACCCTCCACCAGCCCTGGAACTCAGGCTTCTTAGAAACAGGGCCCCCTTCTCCCTTCAGAGCTATTGGCTCTGCTTCCAGGCACCCTCTCTGGGTCTGCATTTTCCCTTGAGACAGGCATCCCTTGCTCAGCTTAGGATGAAACCTGGCTGTTACTGGAATTTTGAGCCTGGTTTCTCATCTTTCCCACTAAGGGGAATGCCACAGAAACACCCACTGGGGGATCGTGAGGTGGCAGGTGTGATGTCACCCAAGGATCAGGCCCCAGCATCTATTTAGGTTATCCTCCAAGGCTATTTCATGGGAATACCCCAAACTGACTAATGGGCCTCCCTGCCCCACAACCCAGGGGAATAACAGTAACAGCTAGTGTACTAAAGACCAAGCACATCCCAGGCAAGGCTGCTGATGTGTAGGGGAACTCTGCTGTCTAGGGGGGCTTGTACTGATGTGGACTCTGGACCTGGTCCATGGTCTGGCTCCCTCTCCCACCACTCCCGCCCCTCTCCTCACCAGCCTTTATTAAAATACTTCCTACGTAGCAATTGACAGAGTCCTCCCAGAGTCAGGGATGTGGGATGTGAGATAGATTCTCTTAGTGTCTCTGATTTACATTGAGGATTCTGAGGCTCAGAAAGTGGTAGACACTTGGTCAAGGTCCATAGTTAGTGAGTGGCAGAGCTGGGATCTAACTCAGAGCCACCTGATTCCCCATTCTGACCTTGCTGCCAGTGAACTTTCCTGCCTCCATTTCCTTGGGACCCCTGCAGCTGGGCCAGGGGCCTGGAAGCACAGCCCTAGCTGGCCAGGCCTGTGACAGAAATGGTTGCCTCCACCCTCAGCACCAGGTGGAAGCAGGCTAGAGCTTTCTGTCCCCTGTGGGCCAGGTGGGCAGCATTGGTACTTCTGTCCCTCCAAATAAACTACATTTAAGTTCCTTGTCTCTCCTGCGAGACTGCTAGGGATGTGCTCACCCACATCCTAAAGACATATTTTTAAGAGTGTTCACTGCAGCATCATTCTTGATAGAAAAATCTCCATGGCCCGTAGCGGAGCCCTGTAGTGCAACACTTGGTAGCCATGAGAAAGACAAGACAGGTCTGTGGGACCCCTGCAAGGTGCTCCAGGGTAGCAGTAAGAAAGAAAGGCACTGACATTGGAAAGCATGAGCTCAACTATATTAAAACACATGTGCATGCTTACTACATGTATGTTAGGATATGCATGTAAAATTTCTACAATGGCGTACAAGAAACTAGAATTCTGTAGTTTCCAGAGTACTTACATACACATTTGTCTACACACACACACACACACACACACACACACACACACACACACACAGAGACACTTTGCTGCGAATCAAACCTTGGACCTCAGGCATGCTAGGCAATCACTGTAACCACTGGGTTACACACCCTTCCTGGCTTACAAGCATTCTGTACATTAAACTAACATTATTGCCTATCAACATAACAAAAGCCCAGCGGTGTTGGTCTACTGTCTTCTCAAGGCAATCAAAAGAGAACAAGGGATGGAGGCTTGGAAAAGGCTGCTACCAAGTCCAGTGGCACTAAGAGAGGAAGAACTGGACCTGAGGCCCCGGACCTCCTCAGTACTGTCACCCCAATGTGTCTGGGCTCCCTTGTTAGTTCTGAGTAGCACTGTCTAAGAGCACAGCACGCTGAAGCTCACCTGCCACACACAAATGGCCCTGATCCATTGCACAGAAGGTCACATGGCTCCTGGTCTAACGGACAGCTCTGAGGTGGCCCATTTGGCTGGGGAAAGAGGCAGATCCTTGGTCTCAGCCAGGAACAGTAAGGGGAGCCTTGAGCAAGGACTGGTATCCCTCTGTAGGGGAGCAGTCAGAGGGTGGCAGCAGTTGCACGGAGGACTGGGTCAAACCCATGTGGCAGAACTGGCATTTGGTCCAAAGCACTCCTGGATGTGATTTCACCCTCTAACAAACATAGTGTGCCAGGATAATGTTCTGCCACTTTAAAGTACTTTTGTCCAATTTTCAGATTTAGAGGAAGGCATATTTCCCTTTTTTCTTGTTTCCTTTTTATTTCTAATTGACTTTCCACCAAATAGTGCTGTTTGTAATTATAAAAGGTGGGCAACAACCAAAATTCTCCACAGCAGAGGATTACCAACAGTAGGCACAGTGCATTCCTGTGAGGGAGCGGAACGCAAGGAGTGGGTGAGAAAGGGCACCAGAGATGTGGCTGCCCACATGAATCTCAGTGACTGAGACTCCATGTCTAGTTTGCATTTCTGACACTGAATCCACTTAAACTTTATTTATAACATATGTGTGAGATACAAACAGCACCAGCAGAACCAACACCCATATACCCACCCTCAACCAAAGCATAGAACCCCCAGGCCTTGGAATCTTTCCCTTCTCCATGCACCTCTTCCTAATTCTCTCTCCCGCCCACCTTGCCCTGTACCCACTCTACTGGCGTGTCTGTTACATTCCTTTTATTTTGTTTTGTTTTGTTTTATTGCAGTGCTGGAGAGTAAACCCAGAGCACACATGCTAGGAAAATACTATGCCACTGGGTTATACCCCCAGCCCTCTTTTATAACTCAATTTAATTTAATTTATTTGGTAGTACTGGGGACTGCACTCAGGGCCTCTCACTTGCTAGGCAAGCATTCTACCACTTGAGCCACTCTGCCAGCCCTTTTTGCATGGGTTATTTTTGAGATAGGGAATTGTTTTGTGCTCAGGCTGGCCTGGACTGCAATCACTCATTAGTGCTTTCCCATGTAGCTGGGATGACACATGCTCCCCACCATGCACAGCCATTGGTTGAGATGGAGAATCATTAACTTTTTGCCAAAGCTAGCCTCCAACCATGATCCCTACCTCTCAAATAGCTAGGATTACAGGCTTGAGCCTCTGCCCCCACCCTCCTTTATAATTATAGAAAACATATTTGATTCCTTCACGTATTGTCTGGCATGCATTTTCTCTTACAAGCAGAACCATGCCCATATATTTTCTTCTATGACTTGCTCTTCTACAACGTGTTCCTAAGATTCACCAGTGTTGGCATGCGTAGCCGTCATTCATCCATTTCTGCTGATCTTTTCTACCAGTTCTTCTTCTGGTCATCCAGGAATGATTTCCTGCTTTTTGCTAGCATGAGAATGCTGCTGAGAACATTCTTGAAACTGCCTTCTGGCACAGAGGTGCATTTTTTTTCTGATTTGTTTTTCTGATCAAATCAACACCAAGATGGGTTTATTTTTGATGAAGTCACTTCTAATCAAGTCTCCTAGAACCCCACAGCAGTGCCAGGGAGATCTGGGACTGAGGAAAATACTCTGTCCTTGGAGCTGGTGGTCCCCCCAGAAAAGGGGGCCAGGATCTTGCCCTGGGCCCCAGCTATAGGAAGGTCTTTGGTGTTGTCAGTATTCCCCTTCCTCCCGTGTGTGCTTCCACTTGCCATTCCCTGCCATCCTCAATGACACTTCCTTCCCGCTGGTTTTGCCTTCAGAGGCATATGCCCCATTCCTGCGGGATTGTCCTCCTCACCCTTAGCACAGTTTACTTTTGTTCTGAGGACAGTGGTTGGGAGCATGGCCTTGGCTTGGGTCCCAGCCCCACTTCTCAATCACTGTGCACTTCACCTCTCTAAGCCTCAGTTTGCTCATCTTCATGGTGAGGAATCTTCCAGGACCTGCTTAATAGGGTCAATGTGAGGATTCAAGGACACAATGCATCTGAAGTACTCAGAGCAGTGCCCAGCACACAGAAGGTCACTTAACAAATGACAGCTATGATTTTTGCGATGGCTGGGAAAGGCATGGTCTCTTTCCCTGGGGAACAACCCCTCTTCTTCTGAGGGTTGGAACATTGACAAGAGACTGAGCTTTCTCTTCTAGGTACCTACAAACCTTATGTCATTTGAGTAAGTCCCTGCAGGACTTGGTACGACTGCAAAGGCCTCTGGAAGCCTGGATTGGGTCTGCTGGAGAAGAGCAGCTCTGGTCACATACTGTAGGCCAGGGTGCTGGGAGCCTCACAGCTGGACTCAGGGGACATAGCCTGCGGCCTCACAGTCCCAGAGGGCTCCCCAGTGCAGGATCCACCTATCAACCCCAGTGACTGTCATGACTGTCATCCATAGCACCACCGCACAGGGTGGTGTTCAGACCCACACTGCACACTCTGCGCCCCATCTTCGGGCCCTCGTCCATCCACCAGCTGCTGCTTCTGCAACCAGAGAGCATTCAGCCCACGTTGGGTTCTCTGTGCTTCCTGCTGCACATGGAGTGGACAGCATTAACTGTGAGAGGGGCCAGAGAGCAGGGGCAGGCTGTGGGAAGGCTTGTTACACCCCAAGTGCATGGGGCTTCCCACCCACATGGCTGCCTCAGATTTTGTACAACCCTGGAGCATCCTCTACGTATGTGTGCTGTACAAGTGTGTGTGCGATCGAGTGTGACCTCTTTGAGAAACATGCATTTTGGCACTAGACTTGTGACATCACACCCTTCATTTGCTCAGAGGCCCTGCTTTAACCTTTAGTTCCAGCCTTGTCCATCAAGAAAGGTCAGAGGAGGAGTCCGGGAACCCCCGTGTTAAGGGTCCCTTGTGTTCTTTTACTGTAAACAAACAATGCCTTAAATCGTGTCTTGTTTTCTGTTCCTATGGGTGCTATTCATCTGGAAGGCCTGCTCCCTGGGCCCTGGGGCCTTCTGGGCCTTGTTGCTGTCACCCTTCTGAGGCAGGACCCGGCTCAGGACTGCAGATTGGGCTGCTGGCCTGCTTGCTTCCCCCATGCCCTCTCCTGGCAGGGCCTAGGCCCCTCCTTGACTCACCCGCTCCCATGATGTCCCCATGGGAAGTTGTGGTGTTTTATCCCGGCATCCTCAGAAGCAGCTTGGAGGCTGCCATGCTCACAGTGATTGGTACACAGAAGCCACTTGGTCCCAACACCACCACAACCACCCCTGCAGGGCAGACTTTTGCTCCCCGCATCCCACCCCTTTGCCTCCACTGCCATGGCGGGCCCACCAGGATTCCTGATCACGCCAGGAGCTGAGTGACACTGAGGCCTTAAGCTTCCCCAGTCTTGCCCCCAAATGCAGTCACCAGCAAGTTCTCCATCATCCCAGTCCAAGGGCACAATTGTTGATGACCATGTAACAGGAGACTCAAGCTCTGGGGAGTGAATTGTCCAGCCTCTGCACTCAGTTAAGAGCTCTTTCCACAACAGCCTTTATCTGTCATCTTTTGCCGTACTCTAAAATGCACTAGTATTTTTTTATTCAAAATCATTGCTTTCTTTTTTCTTTTTTGAAACAGGGTCTCCCTGTGTAGCCCATGCTGGCCTTGAACTTGTGATCTTCCTATCTCCACCTCCTGAGTGCTGGCTATAGGCATGTGTTACCATGTCCAGCTAAGATGATTGCTATTTATCATCATAGCCTCTCTTGGTTCCTCTTTTTCCTTTAATTTGGATATCTCAAACCTGAGAAGGAAACCCACAAACAATTTTCTGAAAGAGACTGCATTTCTGGGTCCTTGTTACTTCTGTGGTTTCAGAACTCACACTGACCAGGCATCAAACTGTCCTGAAGAATTTGTTGGCAAGAAGCTTCAAGCAACATCTTAACCAGTAAACTATTTTCAGTCAATTAAAAAAGAATACCAAAGGACCCACCACAGTATTTTGATTAAATGGTAACACTTCTCTGAAAAGTGAATGAATTGGTGAGGCAAGTAGTTGTCACCAGGGTGATACTTTTACCTTCCTTTGGAGCAGACTGGATACTTTCATGCCAAAACTCCAGATGGTAAAGTTGAAGCCACCAAACATTGACCACATCTGCCTTGCACACCACCCATACCAGGGGTCCAGATGTGTACACCTGATTCAACCATCAACTCTTCAAATTGGAATCTAGAGGCCGAGTGACAACACCAGTCACTTCACGCCAGAACCGTGCCATGGTCACGCTGTAAGCTACATCAAATCTGATCCTATCTGTTAACTTTTAAAAATTTTGATAAGCTTGGATGAAAGTGAAAGATTGGAACATCAGCTGTTACTTTCCTTGGGTTTCTCCAGTCTTCAAACTATCCTGATTTTTCACATAGAAATATCATAGCCAATCCAAAGCCCCATTAAATCAGATGATCTTCTGCCCTTTACAGATTTTTCTTACCATGCACAAGTATTTTCTTCTGAGCTTAATCCCACAGAGCACAATTATAATACCTTTAAGTGTTTAATCTTTTTCCTAATCAAGGCCAATCCCACATTCCCTCCCAGAAACATTCTAACCTTGGACTCTTGAAGTAATCACTTGGATTTTTGTGAGCAAAAACCTTATAGGACTGATGAGAGCCTCGAACACACCAGAAGACTCCTGGAGATGGAGCTAAAAGATACTTGACTGTCCTGTCAGGGACTCGGGCCAAGCATGTGAATTCAGTGCTGATTGTTTTTCCAGTGTTAGCTTGTCCCACAAGGTACAGGGGAGGAGGCCTGCAAGCCTGGGACACAGGGCCAGGCACAAACCACAGAGGGGAAAGTCCTTGGGTGGATTCCTTCTCTGTGGAGGGAAGCATTGCTGTGTTTCACTCCTTGACTGTCCATAGTGCACAAATACTTGTGAACCCATTGAAGATGTTATGTCTTGCATGCAAATACTGTGATTTTCTTTAAGCAAACAGACCAAGGCACCCCAATGTGAAATTTGTAGAATGCTGTCTACAACCTGGGGTAGGAGCTGGTAACATTGTGATGACACAGGAACATCCCACTCACCTCACCCTGGGAATAATTTTTGCCCCTCTCAGTTGAGCACGTTTTGTAAGTGCATTCTGGCAACTGAAAAACTTTTGGAGGATGGAGTTGGTGGCAAGCTGTAGAAACTGATCTGAATGTCCAGCAAGAGAGTGCAGCCCTCCTAGTCTCCCCTAATCAGAGGTGCTGAGGAAGTGGACACTTGGAGGAATTGTTCAGGAAAGAACCTACTCTGCCGTGCCAACTGGTTTCTAAAGCCATTCTTTTTCTTACCAAGACGGCCAGTATTTCTTTGCCACCTCCCAAGCCCAGGACAGTGCATCTTTTAGGATGTCATTTTTCAGATGGAACACTGTCCATGAAAATGGAGAGCTGTTTGCAAGCCAAGTCTGCTTTATTGTTCAGGCGGGTCCAGAGCTCTGTACACACATTGCTGATGCTCGCAGCCACCGGTGAACATTGCCAAAACTACAGCCTCCCTTCTCTTGTGTGACCCCATAAATGAATTTAATTAGCCCTTTATCACATTGACATGTGGAGTGATTCTATGTTTTTTTAAAAAACATTGCAAGAGTCCCTTTGAAATAACAGATTCTCTGCATAAACACCCATTCATTCATTCATTCATATCTCTAGTGAGTGCTTCCCATGTGTCAGACTCTACCCAGGATATAGATGACTGGAAGCAAAACAGATCCAATCTGTTTCCCCTCACAGAGCTGACCACTCAAGGAACAAAAAATCCCCACCTCACATACCTCCTTGTGCAAGACCCTGCCTCTTCCATAGCCCTGGATACAAATCCTGTGCACAGGTTCTTCCAGAAAGGCCCAACAGACTATATCTTGGTCTGAAGAGTCCCCTTTGAAGGGAGGACTGGATGGAGCCCCTGCTGGTAGACTCAGAGCAGCCAGGCACAGAGCTGAGGTTGAGGATCAGGAGTACTCTAACGTGGAATGAGAGAAGAGGGTCAGAATGCTCACAGTATTTCCTTCATAGCTGTTGTCTTTAACCTCAGTGTAAAATTCAAATACAGTATGAGCGAGAGCTGCGTTTTCCTGGGTGTTGAGAATTTGTACCTTGGACTTGAGTCCACTTCATAGCCCTCTGCTGCACATGGGCAGCCCCAAATCTCTGCTTACAGCAGCCACGTGACAGATCACCTGCCCATTTTATAACCACCAGTCTATCCATTTCTGAATGACTGCAACCATTCAGTAATGAAATAATAGTAATTAATTTATTAGTATGGTATAATCTTTAATAAACTTTGTGCCAAAATGCATGGTTTTCCACTTAGCATTCAAAATGTTGCATAGAGAGTAGTTTTCAATTTCTTACGTATTCTTCCAGGAAAGATGAAAATCAGTTTCTACATTTTCGCTCATTTCTTGTTAAATCTGTTGCATTCTCCTGGGCTGTCTTTTTTTCCCAGCACACCCCTGCATGCAGTTGTGTAAGGACTTTCTGTAATACTTGTGAATTTGTCCCATCCACAATAACCACTGAACATCAGCCCTCTGTGGGATTCTTTAGATTTTTGGTGAAGTATTTTGTTACCTCAGTCTTGTATCAAGTTGCTGTATTTTTCAGCTTGTTACACTGATAATAATTGTTTCACTAATTAAATACTTTAATGTACAGACATCTTTGTTTACTTTGAAATTAAATGTGTTTTCCAATGAATGTTGCTCAATTTATTAGTCATAGGCATTCACTTGGCAAACAGTTTCTGTACCAGATGCAGACATGGAGGAGGTATGGGGTGCTCAGAGCTCAGCTGAGAGTAGCTAGAATGTAAATAACATATAAGAGCAGTACTCTCACAAAGAGAAGGGACAGGGATAGGGAGCTTGGGGTGGGGGGTGGGAGGCCTGGGGGTGCACTAGAGGGCAGGGCGCACTTGAACATTCAGTTCAGAGATTGCAAAACATGGAGGCTGGGAGTTGGGTCATCAGGGGGACTGCAATGAAAAGGACACAGTGCAGGTGGAGGAAAGCAGGTAACTTAGGTCTTGCTGAGTAAAGTATTGGGAGAGTTGTGGCATTTAAGTCTGGAAAGATATTAGGAGGGGCTTGTTACACTAGGCTAAAACCAAAGCCACTCTAACTTGCTTAAGGGAAAAAGACTATCTTATAAGGATTGTTTAGTAGATACCAGGGGCAAGGGCCAAAGGAGTCTCAGGAGGGGCTGGGAAGAGAAATGAAACACCCTTACACATGCCTTTTCGTCGTAGGGGCTCCCCAAGACTCCTTTCCTTCATGACTGGCTTCTCTGTTTGAATGTGCAGCAGCACATTTCAAGACAAGAATGTGTCTTTTCAGACAAGAGCGTCTGAAAGTCACTGAGGAATTGAGATTGAGGGAGTATGTCAAGGAGACACATGGTTCACGGTGACAGTGGGATCCCTCCCAGCTCTGCCTGCCTCAGTTTCCCCTTCCAAAGCTGCAGTAGTCCATTCTCTAAACACGCTGCTTGGGCTCTGCTCCACTATCCCAGTTCCAGGCCTGCACGGTCACACTCCCCTAGCTGCCACAAAATCCCGCTTGTTGAGGTGGTCCTAGCTCACATCCTAATAATGATTTAGGTGGCACAGCAATCCCTGGCTTTATCCAGGTGGGTCCCTGCCCGCAGCCACAGGGCAGTGTTCAAAGACTCTGGTAGGCGGTGGAAATGAGAATGGTATGGGGGAAGGGGTCCACAAAGTTGGAAAGTGATAAAACTTGAACCCACGACTGCAAAGCTCCAGTCCATCAGCTTCATTGCATCAGGCGCCACGAACAGCCACCAGGGGACAGCAGTAGCGCAGACTTCACGGTGGAACGCGGTTTAGCCAGGAGGGCTGTCATCATCCACGCGCACGCAGACCGAGGTGAGAAAGAGGCGTTGTGGACCAGGGCCGGAGATGTGGGTGGAGCCTGAGGTGTGGGCGGGGCCTATAGCGGGCTCTAGCGGCGCCCTGTGGGGCAGGATTGCGGAGGGCGCAGGAAACAAGCGGGTCTAGCACAGACCCGAGATTCTGGGGAGAGCAGGCGGGACTTCAGGACTGGGGCCATGCCTGTGGGCGGGACATGGGAAAGGGCGGCCCCCCGAAAGGGGGCGGTGCTACCATAAAAAGGGCCAGAAGGCGCTGAGGCGAGGGGCAGGGCAGCGACGCTGAGGAAGCCGAGCCGCGGTGTCTGGGCTGGGGCGGCACGGGCACTCTGCAATGGAGGGGTAGGTGGGCACGGGCTGGGTCTTTGGTGAGGGGCAAGGAGTAGGAGGGTGGGGCCGTGTACCAGACAGAGTTGAGGATGGGGGAAGGCATTTGGTGCCCGTGGGCTCCGAAGTGGTGCGAGGAGCTGGCGGCAGGACCCCAGCGGGGCTGGCGCGGGAGGGGCGTGCCCGGAACTCGGGGCGGGGTCGGGGAGGGGCCTGGTCGCAGCTGAGCGCCGGGCGAGGGGATGGGGCGGGGCTGGGGCGGGACTTAGGCCTGGCTGATGGGCGAGGGGTCCGACAGAGCTGGATTCGGGGAGGGACCGGGATGGAACCTAGTTCAGGCTGAGGCGTTTAGAGCGGCTGGGCTGGGTTTAGGGGCGGGGAAGGGGCGGAGGGTCGGTTGGGCTGGGTCTTGGGGTGTGGCCTGAGCCCGGCTGAGGGGAGACGAGGTGGGTTGGGCTGGGGCTCGGGTAGGAGCTGGGGCGGGGCCTGAGTCCGGCGAGGGATGCGGGGCGGGGCGTGGGCTGCGGCGCTCGAGCCGAGCGTCCAGCCGATCCCCGCCGAGGCCCGAGCCCACCCGACTGTGCCCGAGCCCGCGGCCCCCGCCCGGGGTGATGGAGCCAGAGCCCGGCGGGGCAGCCGCTGCGCTCCTGCGGCAGAAGAGGGCGGCGCTGCGGCGCAGGGGGTGCAGCTTCGAGAGTCCCAGGTACCGCGGTCGGGGAGGGGTGCAACCTGGAGGGGCGGCAGCCGAGAGCAGGCCACGTTGGGGTGACGGTGTGAGGGGGCACCGAGAACAACGAGGCCGCTGGGAGCGGGGTGGGCGCCGAACCTGGCCGAGCGGCCCGGCGATGTTTGGGGGCCCCTAACTAGAGGACCGAGGGCCAGTGTCCCGGCAAGCCAACGCCCCGACCCGAAACCTAGATCCTGTGGCAGGCTTGGCATACCGCGGCCCCTGCGGGTTTCAGGCCGTGGGGAGCATGCCCTGCCCGCTTCTTCTAAATGTTCAAGGACAAGGTCGGAGCCCCTATATCCAAAAGAGGACTCCCTTCTCTTGGCGCCTCTCGCCCTCTGTCACCCATCCTCGCGCCCCAATTGCCTGCACACCTGCTGCCTCCGGCCCCGCCCTTTGCTGGTGCCCGGGACTCCAGTCTTGCAGTCCCTGGGTCCCCCTCCCTAGTGGGTGCCTTCCCTCTATCCGGATCACCCGGGCTCCTTCTGGCCCCCACCCTCCTTACCTGTGGCACTCTCCTGAGAGGCCACAGTGTGCATCCTGGCCATTGGACACACCCTTCCCGCTGCGACTCATTTCCCTCCCTCCACCCTGCTGGACTTCTGCCCCCAGGTAGGTCTCCTGCTTCCAGATGGGCCCATCATTTCCTGGGGACACCCCCCCCCACCCCACCCAAGCCAGACTTCCACCATGATTCTTAGACTTCCTAAACCCTCAGTTTACCTGGCCACTGAAGGAATCTCGTGAAGCTGAGATGGACCTCAGCTGCCTGCACCTTGAGGCGCTCACCATCACCCCCCCCACCCCAACATTGGTAGGCACTGAGGGGGGCACAGGAGAAAGATGAGGACATGTGACCCTACACCACCCATTAATCTGAAAAAGAGTTCACTTTCTAGGACACAAGGCAAACCAACCAGAGTCTTTAGCTAGGAGATTCGAGGCCCTTGAGTGGACCATTCTCCATCCTCAGTCCTTGGCATACCCTGCCCACCCTTGGTGCTCATCAGTTCTGATGAGATGCACGAATGAGACCACAGGTGTCCTGGTCACTGCTCTGTCCCCAGAGCTGGCTCAAGCCTGGCCAGACATGGACCTTTACTGTGTATCTATGAACAAATGTCTTATGGGCTGGCGGCCCATCCCTTAGGCTGTGCTGCTTCTCATCAGGGCCTTTGCTCTTGTCACACTTTCTTTGCTCAAGCTATCATGCCCTTCCCTCTCTGGGTAGTGCCTCACCCTCCTCCTCTGGATGTCTTCTCTCAACCCAAGCTGAGCTCTGTGCTGGGTCACACAGTCTGGGGGTCCACATCCCATCGTGTGCAATGACCTGTGCAGTACATCTCCCCCACTAGGACCAGGAGGACCAGACAGATAGGGCCTCTGTTCACATGGGGTTACCATGCTTGTGGCTGGAGCATGAGAACAGGTGTACCAGGAGATGAGGCTAAAGAGAGCCAACAGCTTGATCCCTCAGGTCTGAGGCAGAAATATCCCCTAGAACTTTCTACAGTGATGGACACATTCTGTAATCTGCTCCATCCAATAAGGGAGCCATTACCACCTTGACCATGGTGCACTTGTGGCTACCTCAAGGAATTGAATGTTTAATTATATTTAACTTTTTTTTTTTTTTTTGAGGTACTGGGGTTTGAACTCAGGGCATTGTACTCACTAGGCAAGTGCTCCATCACTCTAGCCAGGCCTCTAGGCCTTTATATTTTTCAGGTAGGATCTCGTGGGTTTTGCCCCAGCTGGTCTTGGACTGAGACTCTCCTACCTATACCTCCCAAGTAGCCGGGATCACAGGAGCATGTCACCATGCTTGGCCTTAATGGTATTTACTTTCAATATAAGTAACTGCCTAGGAGTGTGTTTCCACACAGTTCCAGTTTAGAACATTTGTCTAGTCCTCTGAATCCCCACGTGTACCACCCTTTCCTTTGTCTTCATGACCTCATATAAGCCCGAAGAACTAAATGACTTCCTAGTCTCCAGAGTGTTTTCATTCTCCATTCGATACTCTGCGATATTATCCTATGAGCCTTAAGATAAAGCTTGCCATTTTTCTGATTATAAAAAATAATTTGTGTTGGTGAGAGGAAGTTTGAAAATTCAGGAAAGACATAAAGAGGATAATTTAATTCCTATTGAACTTAAATAATCCCACCAGGTAGCATCCGGTCGTTTTCTTTCATGCAAATGCATACATTTATATTAGCATTTTAATTTGGTTTTCACTTAATATAGTGTAAGGAGTTTCGCAGACTTTTAAACATTTCTTAAGATAGCTATTTTAAGTTGCTGTGTGGTATCCTGTCATATGGGTTTATTACAGTTTATCTAAGCCACCCTTCATTAGTGGGCATGTACTTCATTCCCAGGGTTTTTTACTCTTGCTAAAGATGCAGTGAATTCATGTACTTTAATCTGTGTAGGAAGAGGTAATTGTTTCATAAGATAAGATCATAGAAAGGATGGGAATTATTGCATCAAAGAAAATGAGCGTTTTAAAGGCTTCAGCAGAAAGCCTTTTAAAGCATCTAAAGCATGATGCCAGATTGCTCACTGGAAAGTTTTACTGATTTATGATTTCCCTAAGAGCATATGAGAGTGGGTAGTTTTTCCTCACTTTCAGCCCTAAGTATTATCATTTATATATTTCCCAAAGTGGCACCTTGTTTTAATTTTAACTTCTTTGTTTATTAGGGAAGTGAAATTTTCTCATATTTATTCATAACTTATACTTATTTAATGAAATACATGTGAACTTTGTCTACTTTTCTTTTGGAATGATTGTCAATTCCTTATAGGATTGGAGCACTTTTTATTTATTAAGAGAATTAATTTTATTGGTTAAATATATAGCAGATATTTTTTCTAGTTCATTATTTGCCTTTTCACTTTCTTTATGGTGTTTCCAATAGTGTGTGTGTGGGTGTGTGGGTGTGTGTTGTGGTTGTTGTTTTTAAATTTAGATCTCCAGCACTTCCTTAATTTATTAATCCAAATGGCTTCCCTATTCTAACTGTTGTATCAGAATCACCAACGGAACATCTCAGCCATAGAGCCATGGTTCCCTACTCCCTACTCATTGACCCAGAAAGAACATGGTGGCACTGGAGTGTGGTTGTTCAGAAAGCTCTGCAGGTGCTTCTGAGGTGCAGCCAGGGTGCGAGGCTTTACCTCATTTGTGTGCCTGTTGCTAGGTTAGTTCCTGTTGTATCAAGTTTAAATTCCATGACCTTATATTCAGGACCTTTGAGAATCTGGTTTAACTATATTTACTTCATCATCTTGTTAGCATCAGGAGAGGAGAGGCTTTTTCAGCTCTGATAACTGGTATACAAACACAGCAAACTAATGAATCTGAGTGGTCCAGGCCTTGGCATCCTGGCAGGTGGCAGTGAGAAAGCCTGGCTGGTAACCTGGAGGCACGGGACAAGACATTCATGCTGTTAAACTATCATGTTCACTATGATTGTGTAGGAAGGCTGGTGTTCCCAGACAAGGGCTTTGAAGTGGGATGGACCTGGGTTCGAGTTTCTGACTGTTCATTCAATCAACAGGCAGGTGACCATGTGCAAGTTGGTTAGCCTTCCTCAGCCTTAGTCAACTTGTTTGTAAAATGACCTGTACTGATGTGAGCTTTAAATGAACTAATTTACGCAAAGTGCTAAAAACAGTACCTGCAGGAAGCATTAGTAAATGGTAACTCTTGTGGACAAAATGATTAACATGTATGAAAACAGTCAACCACACAGTATTTTAAGAAATATGTCTGTTGTTTTTTCCCCTTCATAGATCAAGAAATATGATTAATGAACCTGAGTTATTTTAAATTATTCATCAATTGCTGAGCTGTGACATTTTGGCTGTAAATTCAGGGAGGCTGAGCCATGTGTGAGTCACGGCATTAACAAGGTTCCATATCAGTAGGATTGAATGTACCAGGCAAATCCTAAAGATCAAAGAATCTCAACACTGAATGGAACTTTAGATGTCACCTATGCCAGCTCTCAGACTATGGTTCTCAAAGTGTAGTCCCTAGACCAGAAGCATCAGCCTTCCCCAAGAACTATTAAAAATGTAAATTCCCCAACCTAATCCCACATTGGCTCAATCCTGTCTGGATAGGGGCTTATGAATCAGTGTTTGAGAACCACTGTCCTAGACTCCAGGGCCCTGGTTCTCAAACACAGTTCACATAGGAGGAGGGTACTAAAACCGTTTCCTGGGCCTCTCCCTCAAAGATCCTGGTTCATAAGGTCGGGGTAGCTGGGATTTGTGATTCTACCAAGACCATAAGTAATGCTGGTACCTGCTGGCCTAATGACATAACTCTGAAGACCAGTCCTCGGGATAACGCAGGAAACTTTTCAGCAATGACATTGGTAGGTGATCATCCATCTTCTTTGTGTTCTGTCTAGTCAGGAAGCCCGTGATTACAAGGCCAACCTTCATTAGGGAGCATCTCTGTAACCTTTCCTGAGAGTGAAGTCCAAGCTTATCTTGTCCTTGCCACCCATTACTCATGATTCTGCCTTCATAGCCAGCTGCAGTACCAACACCTATGGCTCAGATTCCAGGCAAAAGATAGTGGCTTAGATTTCGGGGTGGGACTTCAGTGGTCAGATGATTCCTACTCCTGGTGACTATCAGTTGTAGTCACCATTGAACAGCCTCCTTTATCTGCATCCAGGACCAGTACTGCACCAGCATTGTTTCCAGTTAGCTGATACCATGCCTTACCAGTAGTTAAGCATTTTTTAAAATGTCACCACAGGCTATGAATGACAAGCAAGAGAGAATTATTAGTTCATATGATTATAAAATGCTTGGGTATGCCAAGCTTTGGGAGTAGATAGGTCCAGGTGCTTAAATAATGTCATCAGTTGTTTTCATTATCTGGATTGGCTTTATTCTCAAGGTCTCTCATGGAGGCAAAGAAAGTTAACTGCTAACGCTTTACTTTCTACCCCAGCAGAAGGATGGGTCTTGTTTCTCCATAATTCTAGCACATGTCGCAGGGTCAATATTCTTTGGCTGTCTTGGTCGATTGCTTTGAACCAATTGCATTGGTCAGAAGGGTTAATGAAACATGCTAATTGGCTGGACCTGGGTCATATGCTCAACCCAGAACTGAGGGTTGAATCACTTCCACTCATTAGACAACAACAGGTAGTGATTTCCCAAAGGAAAATCACAGTGCTCTCACCAGAAGAAGGGATTGGATACTGGGGTGGCCAAACAAACTAAATATCATTACACCTGGGAGCTTTTCCAAAATATAGTTGCCTGGGTGCCACTGAGTCACAGAATTGGTATCTTAGTATTTATAAATGCTAGTTGTAAAAGACACCTTCAGTTAAGGGGTTAAATTGTGGCTGCTAAGTTTAGCCACTGTGACTGCAGAGCCCTACCATGACAGAAGATCTTGAATTACAAGTGGAAAAAACATATTTTCTCCTTTTCCAAATATTGCTCCGTACATGATGGCTTCCTTATTAGTGATGCATAGAGCCCACGCCTTGCGAGAGAACAAACTTGACGCCAAGACAAATGCTTGCTCGTTCTGATTGTCGCTTTCCAGGCCAGGATCAGTTGCAAAAAGAGCAGTTATCCATTATGCACGTGGTTGCCTTCTCTTCTTCCCGACTCTTGGATCCTGTTGTTGCTTTCTGGAAGACTTCCTGTTTGTCAGGTAGTTTTATAAACAAGTACTTGGATGTGAACTGTTTGGAGTCTCCATTCTTCTGTATTACCTCATTCTTCTTTTGTTTGTGTCAGGCCCTTAAGTATTTAATCATAAATAAATCTGCTGCTGTCAGTTTTCTTTTGGAGCAGTCTTCCTGGGAAAGACTATGAAAAGCTGTCTTGTATTGGGCTGACATAATGGGCTCCGAGGGCCAACGGAAGGAAATTAATTTTCATATTATGTCTGTTCTCCTAAGAGCAGGGGAAAAACAACCTTTATTATTCACTAAGACTTTAAATTAATGCAAACCAGCTTCCTTTCTTGGAGGAAGACAATAGTCAAATTAGTTTTGCTTTAGGAGGTTAATATGAGAAATTAGGTTTGGTCGTCTGGTTTCCAGAGTTGAAGATCTGAAGAGAGATGAAGTCTGACAATGAGTGCTGTAGGAAAATTGTAAGAGATTCAGCCTAGACAGTGAGACTCACTGCCAGTTTTCCTGGGGTAGGGATGGGAGATGGGGATCTAAAGCAGCATGCAGAGATGTAGCGATGCAGAGAATACAGAGATATGGGAAAAGAAGAACCACACATTTGTCTTTTTTTAAAACCTAGGGTCTTAACTGTGGCTGTAGAGGCAGGAGGATCGTAAGTTTGAGGTCAGCGCAGCCACAGTAAAGCACAAACAAAAAGGGCTGGGAGTGTGGCTCAAGTGCTGGAGTACTTGTCTAGGATGGGAAAAGCCCTAGGTTCAATCCCTAGTAGAGAGGGAGGAAGGAAAGAAGGGGGGAAGAGAAATGAAAGAGAAGGGCAGGGCAGGGAAAAGAAAAGAAAGCTAGGATCAATTTGGACAGTAAGCAAACACAGGCTGTGTTGAAGTGTGACTGTCCTGAGAGATTTTATAGAGGGCTGTTTACCGTAGGATTACTTGTAGTCTTAGGCCATTCATCATGCTGCTATGATAGAATACCTTATTACTAATTTATAATTACCAGAAATTTATTCCTCACAAACACAGAGGCTGCAAGTCCAAGATCAATTTGCATCTGAGGAGAGCCTGCTCCTTGTAAGTGGCACATTCTAGAAGTGTCTTCACATGGCAGAAGGGTAAATGCATCTAATATGCTCCTTTGGGCCTTTTTTGTAAAGGTGCTAGCCCATTTGTGAAGGTGGAGCCCCCATGACCTAATCACTCCCCAAAAGCCCCCACCTCTTGATTTTTTAATTTTTATTTTATTCATATGTGCATACAATGTTTGGGTCATTTCTCCCTCCTTCTCCCACCCCATCCCTTACCCCCTACCCCTTCCCTCTCCCCCCACCCCCTCACTACCCTGTAGAAACTATTCTGCCCTTATCTCTAATTTTGTTGTAGAGAGAGTATAAGCAATAATAGAAAGGACCAAGGGTTTTTGCTAGTTGAGATAAGGATAGCTATACAGGGAGTTGACTTGCACTGATTTCCTGTGCATGTGTGCGATCTTCTAAGTTAATTCTTCTCAAACTAACCTTTTCTGTACTTCCTGGTCTCCTTCTCCTATTGGCCTCAGTTGCTTTAAAGTATCTGCTTTAGTTTCTCTGCGTTGAGGGCAACAAATGCTAGCTAGTTTTTTGGGTGTCTTGCCTATCCTCACCCCTCCCTTGTGTGCTCTCGATTTATCATGTGATCAAAGTCCAATCCCCTTGTTCTGTCTGCCCTTGATCTAATGTCCGCATATGAGGGAGAACATACGATTTTTGGTCTTTTGGGCCAGGCTAATCTCACTCAGAATGATGTTCTCCATTTCCATCCATTTACCAGCGAATGATAACATTTCATTCTTCTTCATGGTTGCATAAAATTCCATTGTGTATAGATACCACATTTTCTTGACCATTCATCAGTAGTGGGGCATCTTGGCTGTTTCCATAACTTGGCTATTGTGAATAGTGCTGCAATAAACATGGGTGTGCAGGTGCCTCTGGAGTAACCTGTGTCACAGTCTTTTGGGTATATCCCCAAGAGTGGTATTGCTGGATCAAATGGTAGATCAGTGTTTAGCGTTTTAAGTAGCCTCCAAATTTTTTTCCAGAGTGGTTGTACTAGTTTACATTCCCACCAACAGTGTAAGAGGGTTCCTTTTTCCCCGCATCCTCACCAACACCTGTTGTTGGTAGTGTTGCTGATGATGGCTATTCTTAACAGGGGTGAGGTGGAATCTTAGTGTGGTTTTAATTTGCATTTCCTTTATTGATAAAGATGGTGAGCATTTTTTCATGTGTTTTTTGGCCATTTGAATTTCTTCTTTTGAGAAAGTTCTGTTTAGTTCACTTGCCCATTTCTTTATTGGTTCATTAATTTTGGGAGAATTTAGTTTTTAAGTTCCCTATATATTCTGGTTATCAGTCCTTTGTCTGATGCGTAGCAGGCAAATATTTTCTCCCACTCTGTGGGTGTTCTCTTCAGTTTAGAGACCATTTCTTTTGATGAACAGAAGCTTTTTAGTTTTATGAAGTCCCATTTATCTATTCTATCTCTTAGTTGCTGTGCTGCTGGGGTTTCGTTGAGAAAGTTCTTACCTATACCTACTAACTCCAGAGTATTTCCTACTCTTTCTTGTATCAACTTTAAAGTTTGTGGTCTGATATTAAGATCCTTGATCCATTTTGAGTTAATCTTGGTATAGGGTGATATACATGGATCTAGTTTCAGTTTTTTGCAGACTGCTAACCAGTTCTCCCAGCAGTTTTTGTTGAAGAGGCTATCTTTTCTCCATCGTATATTTTTAGCACCTTTGTCAAAGACAAGTTTGTTATAGTTGTGTGGCTTCATATCTGGGTCCTCTATTCTGTTCTACTGGTCTTCATGTCTGTTTTTGTGCCAGTACCATGCTGTTTTTATTGTTATTGCTTTGTAATATAGTTTGAAGTCGAGTGTGATACCTCCAGCGTTGTTCTTTTGACTGAGTATTGCCTTGGCTATTCGTGGCCTCTTGTGTTTCCATATAAATTTAATGGTAGATTTTTCAATCTCTTTAATGAATGTTGTTGGAATTTTGATGGGAATTGCATTAAACATGTAGATTGCTTTTGGGAGTATAGACATTTTTACTATGCTGATTCTACCAATCCATGAGCACGGGAGATCTCTCCACTTTCTATAGTCTTCCTCAATCTCTTTCTTCAGAAGTGTATAGTTTTCCTTGTAGAGGTCATTCACATCTTTTGTTAGGTTTACACCTAGGTATTTGATTTTTTTTTTGAGGCTATTGTAAATGGAATTGTTTTCATATATTCTTTTTCAGTTTGTTCATTACTAGTGTATAGAAATGCTAATGATTTTTCTATGTTGATTTTATATCCTGCTACCTTGCTATAGCTATTGATGGTGTCTGGGAGCTTTTGAGTAGAGTTTTTTGGGTCTTTAAGGTATAGGATCATGTCGTCTGCAAATAGGGATATTTTGACAGTTTCTTTACCTATTTGTATTCCTTTTATTCCTTCTTCTTGCCTAATTGCTCTGGCTAGGAATTCCAGTACTATGTTGAATAGGAGTGGAGGTAGCGGGCATCCTTGTATGGTTCCTGATTTTAGAGGGAATGGTTTCAGTTTTTCTCCATTAAGTATAATGCTGGCTGTAGGTTTGTTATATATAGCTTTTATATGTTGAAGTACTTTCCTTCTATTCCTAGTTTTCTTAGAGCTTTTATCATGAAATGGTGTTGGATCTTATCAAAGGCTTTTTCTGCATCTATTGAGACAATCAAGTGGTTTTTGTCTTTGCTTCTGTTAATGTGGTTTATTACATTTATTGATTTTCATATGTTGAACCACCCCTGCATTCCTGGGATGAAGCCTACTTGGTCGTGGTGAATGATCTTTTTGATGTGTTGTTGAATTCGGTTTGCCATTATTTTATTGAGGATTTTTGCATCAATGTTCATTAAGGAGATTGGCCTGTAGTTCTCCTTTTTGAAGGTGTCTTTGCCTGGTTTTGGGATAAGTGTAATACTGGCTTCATAAAATGTGTTAGGCAGTTTTCCTTCCCTTTCTATTTCGTGGAACAGTTTAAGGAGGGTTGGTATCAGTTCTTCTTTAAAGGTCTGATAGAATTCAGCAGAGATTCCATCAGGTCCTAGACTTTTCTTTTTGGGGAGACTCTTGATTGCTGCTTCAATTTCATTTTGTGTTATAGATCTATTCAGGTGATTAATTTCCTCTTGGTTCAGTTTTGGATGATCATATGTATCTAGAAATCTGTCCATTTCTTTAAGATTTTCGAATTTATTTGAATATAGGTTCTCGAAGTAGTCTCTGATGATTTCCTGGACTTCCATGGTGTTTGTTGTTATCTCCCCTTTTGCATTCCTGATTCTACTAATTTGGGTTTTTTCTCTCCTCATTTTAGTTAGGTTTGCCAGGGGTCTGTCAATCTTGTTTATTTTTTCAAAGAACCAACTTTTTGTTTCATTAATTCTTTGTATGGTTTTTTTTTTTTTTGGTTTCATTTTCATTGATTTCGGCTCTTATTTTTATTATTTCTCTCCTTCTATTTTTTTTTTAGGATTTGCTTTTTCTTGTTTTTCTTGAGTTTGAGATATATCATTAGGTCATTGATTTGGGATCTTTCAGTCTTTTTAATATATGCACTCATGGCTATAAACTTTCCTCTCAGGACTGCCTTTGCTGTGTCCCATAGGTTCCGATAGGATGTGTTTTCATTTTCATTGACTTCCAGGAAACTTTTAATTTTCTCTTGTATTTCATCAATGACCCATTGTTCATTAAGCAACGAGTTATTCAGTTTCCAGCTGTTTGCATGTTTTCTGTCTTTATTTTTGTTGTTGAGTTCTAGTTTTATTGCATTGTGATCAGATAGAATGCATGGTATAATTTCTATTTTCTTATATTTGCTGAGGTTTGCTTTGTGCCCTAGGATATGATCTATTTTGGAGAAGGTTCCGTGAAGCCCTCACCTCTTAATACTGTCAGATGGGGATTAAGCTTGAACATACGAATTTTGGAGGATGCAAACATTCAAACCATAGCACCTATAAAAATAAAAAAATAAAAAAATAAAAAATAACAGAAAAAGGAAAAAAATGGAAAAGTGCATCAGAGTGCGTCAGTGCAATACTAATCTTAGAAACATTAATGTTTCTGATTTGGAAAGATATCCAAGCTATGCATATATGTTAAGTAAAAAGATACAAGCTGCTTATTCTGGTAATAGCCAGTGTGTGAAAGTATATATATACTTGCTAGGCAAGCGCTCAACCACTTTAGCCATTTGGTTATTTTGAGGTAGGTTTTGCATTATGTCTTGCTGGCCTGACTACGATCCTCCTATTTGTGCTTCCCTAAGTAGCGGGATGACAGTTCACATCACCTCACCAAGCTTTTATTGGTTGAAATGGAATCTCACAAACATTTTGCCTGGGCTCACCTCAAACTGCAGTTCTCCTGAGCTCTGCTTCTTGATAGCTACGATTACAGGCATGAGCCACGTGCCCAGCTAGTGGTCATATTTTTAAAAAACAAACAGAAAAAGTGAAATTAATTTGATATTTTATTTAACACCATACATCCAGAATATCATTTCAACATGTAATCAATATTAAAAATTATCAAGATGGTTTACTTTTGTCGGTAACATCTTCAAAATCTAGTGTGCATTTTTCACCAACAGCACATCTCAATTCAGACTAGCCACATGTGGTCTGTGGCTGTCTTATTGGATTGTGCAGATATGGATCCTGAGGGAGGAAATGTTTGAAAGACTGTGTCAAGGTTTTTGTTTTATTTTGACCTTTAATTTGACTATGAATCACAGTGAAATAAGGAAAGGTTAAAAAGAATGCAGAACAAAGGGATATCAAAGACTTTTAGAAACTATTGTGTCAAGGATACATGATGTGACTGAAAATTTTTCTACTTTAGGAAAATAAGGACAGTATAAATAAGGGCTAGTGGCGTGGCTTGACTGGTGGAGTGCTTGCCTAGCAAATGCAAGGCACTGACTTCAAACCCCAGTACTGCCAAGAAAAAAATTAAGATTATTATTATAGATAGTTTTAAAAAGCTGAAAAAGGGAATTTTTTTGTGTGTCAAAGGTTGTTGATCAGCTAAACAAAATGAAGAATTAAAAATTGACTTCTGGGTTCAGCCTCCCGTGAGATACAGGTGGCTGTTGAAGAGACTTCTTTGGCATAGTGAGGATGGCTATCTCACTGGACTAACTTTAAGAGAAAATGACAGGAGATGAACTAGAAACAAAAAATATAATCAGCTCCTTGCAGGAGTGGAAGGAAGATGAGTTAAACATTGTTTTATTTTGGTTTTGGGGTTTGAGGTGTTGTTTTAGAAAGATATTTACATCTGATGAAAATGATCCAATATGGGAAAAGGGTGTTTTCTTTGAAAAAGACAAAATTCACAGAGGGTATAATATAGCCTTCTCACAATGGAAAAGGTAAAATATGAAAAAAGAATTGGGCCCACTCAGTGTGTGGGGTAGACCTCAAATCACAGTGGGCAATAAAGCAGACTGAACTCAGTGCGTGAAGGACATTCCGGCAGTCAGCGCTGCCAGCGCTAGGATGGCTTTAAGATATAGTGAAACTTATTAGGGCACCTCTAAGTTAGACTGGTATTTCTCAGCCATTTTATGTTTTTGGCACATTGGGATCTAACCATTTGCAGCAGCATACTTGAAAAGACTCAAAACAGCATGTGCAAGTTAGCAGTAGCAAATCAAGCGCTAGTTTCACAGTGATCTCTACGTGTCCTCAGCTGCGTGCTGTTCCTTTGGTTACCCAGCACCTCTTTGCTGTTTGAGCAAAGTGCTTTTAGCAAGGTCTCCTTTATATTCAGAAGACAACATTCCTATGTATACCAATAAAAATACACAATCCCTTCTTTATTTTATTTTTTTATTAGGATATATTTGTTGTACAGATTTGTTTTAACAATTTCAAGTAGGCTTGTATTGTACATTGGTTAGATTACTCCCACATTCTCTCCTCCTCAACTCCTTCCTGGCCCCACTTAAAGCAATTGCAAGAGGTTTTTTTGTTCTAGTTCATGTAAGTATATGAAGTCCATCAACCATATTCCCTCACCTTAATCTCCTTCACTCACCCCCCCCCACAAGGACTCCCCCGAATACACACTGTCCCTGTTTTGCAGTCCTGTCTTTCATTGTTAATATTTAAGTCGATGTTCAAAGGTGTTTCTCAATGTATCCCTGCTATGAGTATACTTTACTTTGGTCCATTCAACCCCTTCCATTATACTCCCTTAGTCTTTTACCCCCCCATCCTGCATTTTTCACAGTCCCTTCTTGTTGCCCACTGGATGTTATACCATTGTTCTACTGGAAGGCATTTGTTCTGGCTCTCAGCCTTCACAGGGTCACATCATCTGTTAATGCCTGACAGACATTATCAAGGGCATCTCAGCAGTAATCTACTGCAGACAACAGAACCCACTCTCCCCAGTATGAGCAGAAAGGGATGTAATACTGATACTATGACAGTCTCACCTCATAGTAGACAGAAGTGTCCATTATGAAGCAGAATGAGACAAGGACTAGGGCCAAGTGTAACTTTCAAAGGCATGTCCCAGTGACCTACTTCCTTCACCAGGCCCTACCTCTTAAGTGCATGCTTACCAAATCAGTAGAAGGACTGGAGAGCTAACTCACCTGACTGTTTGCTGTGTCAGGAAGGAAAGCTGTCGTCACATGGCAAGAAGTTAATCGGGACTGCTCACATAGCTCAGTTTTAGAGCACTTGCCCAGCATGTGCAAGAAGCTAGGGTCTATCCCTTACTACGTTGTTGGGGTGGGGGGCAAACAAACTGATCAATCAAGGAATTGAAAGCTGCTGCCACCTTCACTAACTGTAGAACCATACTTCTCCCTCTGCCTTGGCTCACAAGGTTGCCACCGCTTTTTCAGAAGGCTGAGAATCAAGAAGCTGCTGACAAACTAGGGGTATGGCTCAAGTGGTATATTACTTCCCTAGGAAGTGCAAGTCCCTGAATTTAAACCCCAATACTGCCAATACTGCTAAAAATATACGATGGAGAAAAGATAGCCTCTTCAACAAAAACTGCTGGGAGAACTGGTTAGCAGTCTGCAAAAAACTGAAACTAGATCCATGTATATCACCCTATACCAAGATTAACTCAAAATGGATCAAGGATCTTAATATCAGACCACAAACTTTAAAGTTGATACAAGAAAGAGTAGGAAATACTCTGGAGTTAGTAGGTATAGGTAAGAACTTTCTCAACGAAACCCCAGCAGCACAGCAACTAAGAGATAGCATAGATAAATGGGACCTCATAAAACTAAAAAGCTTCTGTTCATCAAAAGAAATGGTCTCTAAACTGAAGAGAACACCCACAGAGTGGGAGAAAATATTTGCCAACTATACGTCAGACAAAGGACTGATAACCAGAATATACAGGGAACTTAAAAAACTAAATTCTCCCAAAACTAATGAACCAATAAAGAAATGGGCAGGTGAACTAAACAGAACTTTCTCAAAAGAAGAAATTCAAATGGCCAGAAAACACATGAAAAAATGCTCACCATCTCTAGCAATAAAGGAAATGCAAATTAAAACCACACTAAGATTCCACCTCACCCCTGTTAAGAATAGCCATCATCAGCAACACCACCAACAACAGGTGTTGGCGAGGATGCGGGGGAAAAAGGAACCCTCTTACACTGTTGGTGGGAATGTAGACTAGTACAACCACTCTGGAAAAAAATTTGGAGGGTACTTAAAAAGCTGGACATCGATCTACCATTTGATCCAGCAATACCACTCTTGGGGATATACCCAAAAGACTGTTACTCCAGAGGCACCTGCACATCCATGTTTATTGCGGCACTATTCACAATAGCCAAGTTATGGAAACAGCCAAGATGCCCCAGCACTGACGAATGGATTAAGAAAATGTGGTATCTATACACAATGGAATTTTATGCAGCCATGAAGAAGAACGAAATGTTATCATTCGCTGGTAAATGGATGGAATTGGAGAACATCATTCTGAGTGAGGTTAGCCTGGCTCAAAAGACCAAAAATCGTATGTTCTCCCTCATATGTGGACATTAGATCAAGGGCAAACACAACAAGGGGATTGGACTATGAGCACATGATAAAAGCGAGAGCACACAAGGGAGGGGTGAGGATAGGTAAGACACCTAAAAAACTAGCTAGCATTTGTTGCCCTTAATGCAGAGAAACTAAAGCAGATACCTTAAAGCAACTGAGGCCAATAGGAAAAGGGGACCAGGAACTAGAGAAAAGGTTAGATTAAAAAGAATTAACCTAGAAGGTAACACCCACGCACAGGAAATCAATGTGAGTCAATGCCCTGTATAGCTATCCTTATCTCAACCAGCAAAACCCCTTGTTCCTTCCTATTATTGCTTATACTCTCTCTACAACAAAATTAGAGATAAGGGCAAAATAGTTTCTGCTGGGTATTGAGGGGGGGAGCGGGAGGGGGTGGAGTGGGTGGTAAGGGAGGGGGTGGGGGCAGGGGGGAGAAATAAACCAAGCCTTGTATGCACATATGAATAATAAAAGAAAAATGAAAAAAAAAAAAAAAGAAAAATACCTAAAGCAAAAAAAAAAAAAAAAAGAAAAAATATATATACACATACACACTTGGGTCAGGCATGGTGGCTTGCATCTGTAACCCCAGCTACACAGGAGGTGGAGGTAGGAGGATTGTGGTCTGAAGCTAGCCTTACGCAAAAACATGAGACCCTATCTGAAACAAGGCAAAAAGGACGGAGGCATAGCTCAAATGTAAAGTATTTGTCTGGTAAGTCCAAGGCCCTGAGTTCAAACCTCAGTATCACCAAAATAAAGAAGGAGCTGTTGACTCCAGAAGTGCAACACTGTCATTTTCTGCAAAAGCAAGATTCCACTGTGTATCTTCTGTCTTGCTCTGCCTGGCTCAGTTCTAAACCAGAGATGCTTAGGAGTTCTGTGGGCTCCAAATCTTGTCTTGAACTCTTACTGCAAAGGAGTTGAGGATTTGTCTGTGTGGGCTTTCCAACCTTTGCAGTGGAAGGAAGTGGGCATGGAGCAAGTCATTCCACAGTGTGTGTCCAGACAGTGGTTTCTTCAGTCAGAGCAAAAACAATTTAAACGTGGATAGAAAGCTGGGACACCCTAGTCAAAGGCTCTTGTGCCTTGGGATGCTGCTGCACAGCTGGCACCCAAGACAACCAGTCTTGAGAGTCATCTTATTGAACAAACAGGTACAAGTGGGCACCCCAGCCTCAGATGGTCAGGTGTAGTGGACCTTGCATCCATCACTGTCAGCAATTCCATAGTCTTGCATTTTATGACTGAAGAGAAAAGTGTCTAAAAGCACTGCCAGCCATTAAGTATTTTCTCAGGTCCCTTCTGCATATCAACCCTGGGTTGGTCTTTTTTAAAGGATCGTCTTTTCTCCAATCATCCAGCACAGGCCTCACAAAGCAGCTATCTCAGATTGGCGAGGCCATGGAGCAATGTGTTAGTCAGTTTTAATCATTGCTGTGACCAAATAAACAACTTAAAGGGAGGAGCTATTTATTTTAGCTCCCAGTTTCAGAGGGTTCAGTCCATGATCTCTTGGTCCCATGAGGTTGGGTAGAACATTATGGTGGCAGGAGTGTGTGGTAGAGGAAGTTCTCACCTCATGGTGGACAGGAAGCAGAGAGTGAGACAGGGATTAGGACCAAGATAACCTTCAAAGACATGGCCCAGTGACCTACTTCCTTCACTAGGCCCCACCTCTTAAAGTTTTAACAACCTCCCAAAATAGCCACCACCTGGGGACCAAATAATCAACACAGAGCCTGTGAAAGACTCAAACCATAATAAGCAGTTTGACCAAAGCCACTAGTGACCTCCTTCAAGAAAGGGCCCTAACATCCTGACATGTTCTCCCTGTTCCACACAGGTAGTTTCCCAATGTTTGTGGTATTTTCATCATCTGTGAATTCAACACATATTCCAAGATCACCTCTAGTGCTGGGCACTGGGGAAGACACTGATCAGGCTCTTGTCCTTGTGGAGCTGACATTCTAGTGGGGGGAGATGGAATGTGGTTGAAGGACAGTGACCAGTGTGGTGAGGCATTTGCCAAGCTGGAGGAGCAGAATGGAGACCTCTTGCCTTGCTGGAGGAGTGGGGGTCGGGGCTGCCTACCACCATTGGAGAAAACCGCTTGTCATGTTTTGTGGCCTCCCCACCCCTTGCCCCGACATCATGGGGCCTCATCAGACCTGGCCATGTCTGCCCCAGCTGCTGGGCACCATCTGGAGCTCCCAGATGAGTTGTCAGTGGACTTGAGCTGACCGAAGCAGGCCACATTTCTCTTCACATTCATCACTTTTAATCCCACAGTACAATCGAGGCACATGTACGATTTGGGGGTTTTGGAAGAGACTATGGTCAACTGTGTGCCCCTTAGGGCCATCCTAAGTCTAATGGGAACCACCCATGCACAGAAACACCTTCCACTGGCAATTCAGTCAGTTACCCCATCATCTCACCTTCATAGCCACTCCCTCCAGAAAGTACCTCCTTGCTGTGAGCCACACTTTTGTCCTGTTCTGGATCTTTGCCCCAGAGCCTTGTGAAGTGTGCCTGTTACGTTATTTGACCTTTTGATGGAGACAGACCTCAGTCTCTCATTTTCTTGGGGAAACAGACCATTCTCTTTGATTTTTCATCTGACCCCTCTTAGTCTCCTGGTCTGTTCCTGTCATCTACCCCTTGCAGACGTACCTCATGGGTCCTGTGCTGGTTGGTCATTTGTGTTCATCCATGAACAGAGCAGCTCTATCTGGGCCTACATTTACCTAATCACTTGTAACAGGGATCTCCCCAGCCAATTGGGTCCTCTCTCCCAGTTCTTGCTCTGGAGGGCTGGCCTTAAGGAATGGGAAGACTCCAGAGGCAGTAGGAATGGGCCCTCCATCTTTACTGCCCCACTTTTCTTCTCTGGTCCACTGAGGCCCCTGTTGTGCCGATCTGACCCTCTGGCCAGGCTCCCCTTGATATCCAGCCTCCCCACCTCCTATTTCATGATAGCCAGACCCCTCCAGAGAGAGTCTGGTCAGTATGATTTCCTGTGACTTATGTCCCTTCTTTTGGTAGGTTAAGTGTACTGTTGCCTAATACCTTTTAATAGGTCCACGTGGTTCAAGAACAAGTTATGTCTATCCTCAGCATTTCTTCAGACTGGGCCACCTCTTCTTATTAGAAAGATGGGCAGTGAAAAGAATAACCCTCTTGCTCAGTCCATCCACACTGCCCACCAGTCCTCATCCCTCCAAGACAAGCATGGTCATGGTCAGGCTTATTCCCTTTATGTTATAGAAGACGTGCGGAATCTCCATGTCTCTTTCCATATGTCGGCACATAATTGTATACAGCAGGTCTCCGAAGTTACAGCATACATATGGCCATTCTCTTATTTCAAATCTTTTCTTCTCTTGGGCTATTTTCACTATTTCTACAAGTTCCAAGGTTTTATGCCATCTTTCCAAGAAGTTCTTCAACCATTATATAGTACTACATAGGTAGTACTGGGGTTTGAACTCAGGGTCTTGCTCTTACTGGGCAGGCGCTCTACCGCTTGAGCAACTCCACCAGCCCTAAATATTTTAAATAGTAAGGCAATACATTGGAAGGAAGGTTAAAGGGAACATACACATTTTAAATTAGAAAGTTAAGACCAGAAAAGATAAAAGAAGTGAATGAACAGATTAAAATTAACAGTGGGGAGACAGAATCCCAGCAGAAAGTGAAAATAAGGAATTAAATAGAAGCATGGAAAAGATCTCCAAGGATAAAGTCAAGATGAATGGTGAGAAGGGTCAAAAGAGCTGGCAGGTCGATTTTTAAATAAAAATCTTAAAAATTAAAAGGCTAGAAAATACCTTGCTGAAGCGATCGCATTATTTTAAGATGCAAAAACTGAGGGAATGTAAACAATGCAGGAAGTTAGTTCATTCTTTAATATTCCACATCAGAGATGCACCAGTACTTACTGATGAGGAAGGGTGTCGAAGACCTATGTAGAGAAGCAAGTCATGGAGCACTGGATAGGGTAAGCATCTGTGTCCCATCTACAGATATGTGGAGACAGGAAACCAAACTGTCAGCTGGAGGAATGGGACGTCACAGGCGCCATCAGTCCGTCAGATCCCTTCAGACCCCTCTGCCATTTCTCTGCTCCTCTCCACGTGTACCCCCCCAACCCTTTCAGTGCACCTTCAACACCCACTCAGACTCCTCCTCCTAGGTTCACTACCCTTGTGCTCTGCAGCTGCCTTGCCCACATGTGCAGAGCACTCCAAGCACCTGGGGTTGACATCTCTCCCCTGCCAAGGACTGAGGCTGCAGGAGTTTGAGCCCAGCTCCCTGTCTCGGGTGGGAACGATTCTGAGGTGTCATTTTGCTCAAGAAGCACTGTCCAAAATATAACGCAAGCGCATCTGAAATTTTAACGTATCTAGTAGCCACATTAAAATTAATATAATCAGTGTAAAAAATTATCACTGAGTGGGCACAATGGCTCATACCTGTAATCCTAGCTTCTCAGGAGGCAAAGATTTGGAGGATTGAGGTTCGAGGCCAGCCAGGGTAAAAAGTTTGCAAGACTCCATCTCAACCAATAATCCAGGCATGGTAGCATATGCTTGTCATCCCAGCTACACAGGAGGCATAAACAGGATTTGGTCCAGGCCAGCCCTGCCATAAATGCAAGACTATCTCAAAAAAATAACTAAAACAAAAAAGGGTGGGGTGTGTGGCTCAAGTGGTAGAATGCCTGCCCAACAAGTACAAGACCCTGATTTCAGAACCCCCATACCACCAAAAAAAGGTTATTAATGAAACATTTTCCATTGTTTTTTATTTGTACTAAGTCTTCCTAAACCAGTGTAGATGTGACACTTACACTTGCTTTGTACTGCCCACATTTCAGTCGCTACGTCACAAAGTGTGGCCAGCGGTCACCAAGAGGACAGCACAGCTTCAGTCAGGTTAAAGATTTCCCTTTGTGGGACTTTGCCTGAACCCAAAGCCTTACTTGGCCCTTCCTGTCCCCTGACCTGCTTCCTCTGCTCCCTTACTGGAGTTTGGAGAGTGCTTTCTCAGTAATTCTCTTGCATGCACATATTATCTTGTAATTAGAAGAAATCTCAAGGATTCAGAAGGAAATGCATCTTCCTTCCTGGAGCCCTGCTTTATTATTTATTTGTCGTGTCAGGGCTAAGGCAGCCATGAACTCGCGTGACACTAAGCTTAGGGACTTGGACTAAGGAACAGTGGATCACGTACTAGAATGGCCTCTTGCCTTTTGCTGCAGGTGAAAGGCTTGGACCTTTGATGTCTGTCTAGGCACTGCAAAGGTATAAGCAGCCTGAAGTCAGCCTAGGGGGGATTAGGTGAAGTTTGGGCAGGTGCACAGCCAGGGGCTTCTGGAGCTTAGGAGAGGCAGTGGGGAGGGTGGGCTCATCCCTTACAAAGCAGGAACACCAGAGGACCTAGCAGGAGAGAAGTCACTGGGACAGTATTGCATCAGGCTTCTGTCACTAGAGCTACTTCCGGTTTTTAACATGCCTGTGGCCTTGGACCTTGGGCCAGCTTGGCACTCAGAGCAGGTTGGCATGGCAGTGCTTGTCTGCTGCCAAACACCCAGTGGGGTGGAGTCACTTCCCTCAGCATCTAGTCCTGAGTGGAGCGGGCTCCTGTGCAGAGCCCTCTGCAGATGGACCACCCGGAACCACTAGACCGTCTGTCTGTGGCCTGGTCACAGTCTTTTTTAAAAAGACATTATGGAGAGTACCTCTTGACCAAGTGTAATCTAAGGCTGTTTTTTTTTTTATTTAGGGACATAGAAAATAGTTTATTTTGAACCTAAGATGAGTGACCATGTTATGAGAACATGAATTTGAGGACCTGTTACCACTTTTGTGTGTGTGTGTGTGTGTGCTGGGGTTTGAACTTAGGGCCTTCACCTTGAGCCACTCCGCCAACCCTATTTTTGTGAAGGGTTTTTCAATATAGGGTATCCCAGAACTATTTTCCCTGGTTAGCTTCAAACCATAATCCTTATTTCTGCCTCCTGGGTAGCTAGGATTACAGGCGTGAGTCACTGGTGCCCAGGTCCATTTTTTATTTTTATTTTCCATTGCCAGGTAATTGGATTTTGTTGGCTTGTTTGTCTGTCACTGGAGACAGAGGTGAGTGAGAACGCTGCTAATTGGCCCAGAAACTCTTCCCAGTCGAAGGAGTAGGGAGGCCTACCTTCCCTCACAAACTGCCTCTCCCATCTTCCTGAATGTGTGATCTGAGAACAAGCAGGCACGTCAGGAAGGCTTTTCTCCATTTGTTCCCAAGGACAATCCACTTATTGATTCAGTAAGCACTTACTATTTACTTACTAGATACCATTATTCTTGAAATTTGAGGTTTGCTCCTTTTTGTCCCCAGAGTTGTTATCAATCTAAGTCCTTTTTATGACTATTCTTGGATATTTCAGCTGGAAATTAGATAAAGCAAACCAAGTACTACTGGACACTCACAGTGATGGCTATTAGGTTCTACCACTGTTATTCCCTCCAAAGCATTCTAGGCAGCTCCCCTCATCAAATCAATATTGATTGCCTTTTTGAATAAGTTTGTGATTGTTTAAATGCTTAACTAGATCCTTAGACCTGTATTAGCCCATTTTTCATTACTATAACAAAATACCTGAGGCTGGATAGCCTTATAAAATGAAAAGGTTTATTTTGACTCACAGTTCTGGTCAAAGGATGTGAGGTCATATTTGGTGATGCCCTTCTTACTGGTGGAGCCCTGAGGTGGTGCCAGTCATCACCTGGCAAAAAATAGGAAGTGTGTTTGTGAGTGCCTGTGCCATCTCTGGTCTTACTCTCTTCTAGTAAAGCTACCAGGATTCAATCATGGGGACTCAACCCTAATGATCTATTTAATCCTAATTAAAGGCCCCACCTTTAAACCCCACAGCTACCTTCTGTATACCTCACAGTGGGGATTGAATTTCAATGCATGAGCCCTGGGGCAACACATTCAAACTCTAGCAAGATCCACCTGGCTTGGCTCTGTGGGTGTTACAACTCATTATTATGGGATTTGTACTGATCCAGGGCAGTGCCTCCACACTGAGGTCCCTGAGCCACACTGCAGAATGGCTATGGTGCAGCCTTGATGCACCAGGGTTTTGGGGGTGCCTTGGTGTCTGTCTCCTCCAGGCTTACGAACAGGCCACCCTTGGGGAGGGAGCCAGGTCAGGACATGGTAGGCCCTCATTCTTCTTTGGTTCTCAGTGCCTTTTCCACTCCTTCTGCTTCAGCACAGTGCCCCAGCCTCCAGGCCCTCTGATGGATCCACTAACCAAGGGGTCCTGTGGGAGTCAGATGGCACAAACCCTTCTCTGGAAACCAAAGTCATCTCTCTCCTTTGGCATCCAGCCCCTTCAGACGTGGCCAACGAAAGACCCTGAACTAGAGTCCCAGGTCAACCTGTAAGTAAGTAAAAGAAGCAGCATCCCAGTTTGGGTTCACTGTACCTGAAATGGGAAGGGGTGGACATTTGATTGGGAGATGGCATTTCTGTTCTTGACAATGTCTTATACATGTATTTGACAATATTCATTGGGCACCTACTCTGACCAGGCCCTGTATTGGGCATGAGCAAAGCAGATTCAGTTTTTAGCCTCAAGGGTTTACATCTTGGGGCAGACAGCCACTAGTGAAACCACCACACTGGTAAACACTAACAAGCTCTGATAAGTGCCATGAAATGTTCTGCCTGATTCAGTAAATGTTTACGGAATGCCTTCCATGTGCCAGCAATATGCTGGTGGATGAGAGAAGGTATCTTTACCCTTGAATATCAGATAGTGTATGGAAGGAAAAAAATCCAATATAATACAAGAGAAATTATAACTATAAAATAGTACATCAATAGAGTCTGCGTTGCATAAGGTGGTACTGTGTTCCCCTGAACCCCAGGCTTTTGTTGCACAATGCAATACCATTTGTTGGATGATAAGTATAAGAATGAAGATGATGCTACAAAGGAGGGGTGCTTAGCTGTCAGGAAAATCAAAGGCTGTGGGGTACAATATGATCGCCTTCAAGACAGGAAATAGTTAATAGATATTTATTAATGCTTATTGTACCCAGTGCTTTTGGGAAGCCAGTTTCCTAGGGAGGGGCATGGATCAAAATCACCTGGGAAGCCTAAGATGCAACCTTCCTTCAAACCCCCCTCCCACCAGTTCTGATTCAGTGGATCTGGAAGGGATGAAAGAGGACACTTTAGGGTGCCTATCCTGAAGGAACTCACAGCTTACCCAGGTAGATGTGCAAGTAACCAACTCCCATGATGTTAGGAAAAAACGCATGTATAGAGAGCTAACAGAGGAAGTCACCAGCTGGAGGACAGGGAAGGGGTAGCAGTTGAGCCCGGCCTTGTAGGATGAGCATGGGTCAGGCAGGGGAGGGGTGAGAAGGTTGCTTTGGACAGAGGAAACCGCGAGTGAAGGCCGGTATCCATGAGGGTGTTGCAGCAACTTTGATAGGCAATAAACCAGCCGTTCTCAACCGGCACGTGGTAACTACCTCAGTAGTTTTAAAACGTACCTAAGTCTTCACTGCCCTTCCAGAATTCTGAAGTCTAGAATGGGACACAAGCACCGGTATTTTTGAAAAGCCCCCTAGATGATTGTCATCTGTGACAGTGTTGAGAAGCACTGCTTAAAAACTGTAGTCACCCCTAATGAAATACATCAAAATACTTATGAAGCTCCTTTTATGTCTAGCTGAGAGATCAGGAGCCGTTGTTGATAGCTTTGATGACCCCCGGAGGTGAAATGTAAAAGGCTTCTTCTCATTGCCTTAGTTAACTTCGTGATTGCGCTAGGGAACTGTCAGTCACGAAGTTACCAAAGCAAGGTGATTGACAGCTGCCTAGCGCATTCAGGGAAGGGGGAATGGCTGCACTCACCGCTGCTTTTTGCTACTCCCATACCGCCTGTAAATTGCCCCTGGGGTGAATATGCATCTGGTAAAAGGCTGCAGAGTCCAACGACACAGCTGGAGAGAAGGACAGGCTTCCTCCCTCCATTGCTCATTAGAGGCGGGAATTTTGTATGCAGAGTTAGTTGGTAATCCGAGGCTTTCAGCTCTGAAGTTCTGGTGGGACTTAGTCACATCGATAGACCTGGTCCCTGTGGCCTCCTTTGTAGACTACAAGCCCTACAGTGCACCGCGCGTGTGCCGTATGAGAGGGGCGGGCAGGACTGCTAGAAAGCCTATGAAACACAGAGAAAGCAACCCCTCTGGGCCCTATTGGTTAATGCAGTCAGAGGCGGGGCCAAACCCTGCTGATTGGCAGCCGCAGGGCTGGCCAAACTGCCTCAAGGTCTTCCTCCAGGTAGGACTGGTGTGAGCGTCTGTGCTCTGAAAAGGAGTCTATGCAGGAGCGACGGTTCTGAATTGCGTGCGTTAGCTCACTAGTCTCACACATTGCCGGGCCAGAAAGATGTTTCTTTAAGAACCACTACCATTTTATGGGCTGCTCATTTGTTAACTCATTCATTCACCAAATACTGATCACCCATGTACCAGGCCAGACATGCTAAACGTGTTTTCTCACTTAGTCTTCACAGAAAACCCAACGAGGCAGCTACTGTTTCCCCGCTTTACACCCAGGGAAGCTGAGTTGCAGACAGGTTAAGACACTTGTCTAGAACATACAGCTTTTAAGTGATTAAGCAGGGATTTGATCTGTTAACTTCAGTGTGCTCAGATATGCAACCAGGAGAAAAGTGTTTCTGGGATGTCAGTATCCAGAGGGCATTTTGATGTCATCAAGTGAAGAATCTAATAGTCCAAGACTAGACACCAAGAAATTGACCAAGCCAGAGCTTGGTCAATTCACCAGGGTCTACTGCTAGGTATACTGGTAATGTGAAGACCTGTTCTCCGCCAGACAAAGCTTCTGGTATCTGTAAAACAACGTCTGGAGCACCTGTATATTTTGCTGGGCCTTGTACCAAGCACTGTGGATGCGAAGGTGTTTCCTTCCACTTAGAAAAGTGCTGGTAGCTGGGACGTCCAAGATTCCCAGTGGAAAAGCACTTGAAATCTGGGAGCTTCACTAGGTGGGCGTAGGGAGACCTTTCCAGGTAGAGGAGAGCAGTACTAAAGCACCCTGTGTGGTGAGGTGACCATGAACAGTCTGGTTGGCTTGTGCTTCTAGCCCAGCAGTAAGCTTGGGTAGGTAGACAGAAGACAAGCCAGCCTTTGAGGACTGGAAATTATTGACCTTGACTCTCTGGACAGGGCAAAGCATCAGATTTAATGTTAGGAAGACAGCTGGTGTCAGTGACAGCTGAATTGCCATACAATAAGTCTGGTGGCAGGGTGAGATCTAGAGTAACACAAGTGGTAGGAATGATTAGATTGATCTGGGAAATCTTTCAGAGAAAGGTTAGGACAGACCTGGCAGACCTAGTGGGACAAGGAAGTGAGTCTCAAAATTTTGACTCAGACAACAGAGTGTTGTTAATAAGAGGGCTCTATGATGAGACAGCACGTGATCTAAGACAAATCAAACAGAGATCATGAGATAAGTGCCATATTAGGGCTGAAGAAAGGTAGGCATAGCCACTACTGTAGGAGGAGGGAGTCCTTAGGAAAGTCTTCAGGAATGTAAGTGGATTCCTTCCTTCTTTTCTTTCTCTTCAGTAGATTTTAAAAGGCAGAGGAGGATGGGAGTGTTCTAGAGGGTGAGATGAGCATGGGCAAGACAGAGCAGGGACAATCCTTGAATGTGTTTGAGGAGTGACAGATCTCCTGATTTGCCTGTTTTGTGGTAAAATAGTAAAAAAGTCTGAATAGGCAGAGTGGGGACTCTTACCAGGAAAGAAGATGGAATCCTAGGGACATTGGGAGGCTCTGAATGGTTTTGAAATAGGCAAGAGATAGTTTCAGGCCTGTTAGTAAAATTCATCTCACAACTGTGTACAGTAATGAGGCCAGGAGGCTAGGTAAGGCATGGACTAGAAAGTGGCTTCTTATTTGTAAGTGACAGAAACCCAGTTCAGATTAGTTTAGGCCACAAAGGAGTACGTGGATTTCATGCAACCAAACTGAGGACAGCAATGGGTTTGGCTTCAGGGAGTCCAGTGCCGCCAAGTCAGGTTGTTTCCCTTACTCTCACATCTCCCACCTCCCAGCCCTGCTTCTCTCTGCCTGGTGGCCCCTTGCTCCTGTCCATGGGTTTTCACCTGTCACAGGTTGTGATCCCAGCAGCCTGGAGTATTTCCTCACAGATTTGTGACTTGAGGGAAAAAGTCTTCTATACCAGTTAGAAAAACCTAGGGAAGGGTTGGCATTGCCCAGCCTAGCTCATGTGTCCCTCTAGGTTCTTGGAATGCCCATTATCAGGAGTAGGTGCAGTAGTTCTGCTTGCCCTGGTGAGCCTTGGTAAAAGAAAGGAATGGTCAGGCAGCAGAGGAACAGATGAAAGCCAGGGGAGGAGTTTCAAGGAGGTGAGCAGTCTGTGACCCATCACAAAAAGAACTAAGCAGGTTTTGTCAAAAAAAAAAACAAAAAACAAACCATGGGTCCTACGATGTCTTTAATGCAGATTCCTACTGGCAGAGTTCAGGATTCTATCTGAAGGTGACAAATGCAGCAGAGAAAGCTTGGGGAACTGAAAGCTGGCAGTTGATTTGACAGTGGGGAAGCCACAAAGCACCTTTAAGAAGCAACGTCCCTTGGGAAGGCAGATTGCATGACTTTCTCAGGAACTCCTCACCTTTCCTAAATCATAACCTTGGTTCCAGGCTATTCGTGACCATACACAAAATAAAATTCCTTTATAGGTGTTTGTAGCTGAATATGTTAGGGAAAATTAGGGAAGGCAATCCAAAAGATGGTTGTTTGGGGTCTTTCTGCCTTAAAAAGATGTCAGCCAGGAGGGAAGAGGGAAGTTTGAAAAGTTTTTAATCCTCTCTAAATTATCTTCTAATTCTTGTTTACTATCAAGATTTTGATCTTCCTGTGATCAATTACAAATACTACAATGAAGCTGTATATCTTTGGAAGTCTATAATTCAGACTCAGTTTCCCCCAGTAGGTTGAATTAGTCAAAGTTTACTTTTTGATCGTTTGAAGGAAATTGCTGGATATTTGAAAGAGTTTGTCAGCAGGCATGATAATGGGCAATTTTTTTTTAATCTAGACATTTTTAAAATTAGCTTTCAAAAGCTTTGAATGGCCATGCTTGCTCTTGAGTGAAGGACCAGTTTACTTTGAAACAGTGCTGGGAAGTAAGTGTTTTGGCTTACTATTAGGGGAAATTTTCCCCCTGGGCCCCTCCACTCCCCAGAAGGAAAGAGGTCCTCTTCCCCCTTCCTCTCTCTCTTTTGGGACTTGCTTGCCCACATAACTTGTTTATCTCACCTCCTGTTTCCATTTTGGAAAAGCCAGCAGAGATTAGAGAGGCCAGAATAGAGGTTCGTCTGTCTCTGTCCCTCATTGGGGCATCACAGTCATGAGATAGCAATTACCGTGGCCACTACTGGACAACCGTCTGCCCCTCTACAGAACTGATTCCCCTGCAAGAGGGTTGTTCCAAGGTCTAAACATGGAGGAAATATTAGGAAGCTCATTTGGCTATAGGCTCAGCCTCTTTTGCCAATGAAAAACTGACAGTAAAGAAATTCAGGTTTTTATTTCCACTTGCCTGACTCCTGTCACTAATTCTCAACTGATTCCAAACACAGAAGAGAGAGGTTGGTAAGCTCTCAAAGTTCTGACAGCCGTGAACAGGCAAGGAATTGTGGAATGAGACTACTTTGTCTTTCTTCGTTCTCTTTCTTCCCATCTGAACTGAGTCCCTGGCATGTAGAAAGCACTCACTAAGTATCTGAGAAAGTGTTAAGAGAGAGATGCAAGGATGCCAGTCGGAAGGCTTCTGCCACAGGAAGGACTGTGCTGAAGCAAGGATGGTGAAAATGGAAAGAAGGGGCAAGAGCCCCAAAGGCAAATATCCTATGTGCAAAGAGGCATGTACAGTGCTACACATTGCAACTTAGTAATAGCCAGATATTGGAAACCACTTAACTAAGGTATTGATTAAATAAAATAGGGTACCTCTGTTCAGTGGATTACTATGCAGCCATAAGAAAGAATACAGAGAGCTGGGGGTATGGCTCAAGTGGTAGAGTGCCTACCTAGCAAGCGCAAGGCCCTAAGTTCAAAACCCAGTATCACCAAAAAAGAAAAGACATATAGAAGATTTTTTGGAACTGATTTGGAAAGATCACCAAGATACATTAAGTGAAAAACATAAGGAGTAGGACTGTGTATGCAGTTATGCCATGGTATCTATGGGAGATTAGTTCCAGGATTCTTCCTGTAGATACTGAAATCAAGGACTTATATAAAATGACATAGTTTGCATATAAACTGTGCACATCCTCCCACGTACTTCACTTCATCTCGGGATGACTTATGAATATCTGATATGATGTAAGCGCTATTGTAAATTGTTGTTATGCTGTGTTGTTTAGGGAATAATGACAAGAAAGAAGATCTGTACATGTTCAGTCCCAATGCAATTTTTAAAACTATTTTTGATCCATGGTTCATTTGATCCATAAATACAGAGGCTGACTGGAGTATGCTACCATTTGTGGAAGAAAGGGGAAAGCTCAATATATAGTTTATTCTCTCTCTCTCTCTCTCTCCTCTCTCTCTCTCTTTCTCTCTCTCTCTCTCTCTCTATCTCTCCCTTTTTCTCCCTCTCCCTCCCTCCCCCCTCCCTGATACTGGGGTTTGAACTCAGGGCCTCACACTTGCTAAGCAGGTGCTCTACCAGTTGAGCCATTCCACCAGTTCTTTTTTTGTGTTGGGTATTTGTGAGATAGGGTCTTGTGAACTATTTGCCTGAGCTGGCCTTGAACTGTGATCCTCCTCATCTCTGCCTTCCCAGTAGCTAGGATTACAGGCATGAGCCACTGGTACCCAGAATTTCTCTTTCTTTGTAAATACACACTCCATCTCTGGAAGATACATAAGAAATAATCCAGGTTGTCTATGGGTGAGGAAATGGGGAACTAGGAGGGCAGGAGAGGGGAGATTTTCCCCTGGCAGCCTTGTATACTCTGAGTTTTGAAGCAGGTGAGTGTGTTGTCTCTTGAAAGGATGAAGTACAGACACCTGGACACAATCATGCAGTTTTCAAAGGTGATTCTGTAGAGGGAGTCATAGCAGGGCCTGGTGACTGGTTAGATGTTGATGTGAGGGAGGACTTAGGAGATGACCCTGACTTGAGAGGCTGGAAAGAAGGTAGCTGTCCTGATAACAGTCAGGAGTGCGTTTGACCTGGAGCATGTTATGTTTGGGGGTGCTACTTGGGTGTCCACAGAACTATGTCCAACAGTTGGAGGTCTGGGTTTGCAGGTTAGGAGAGAAGGCTGAGTTGGAGATTTGATAAGGGAAGTTGTTAGCATTGAGGTAATATTTGAAGGCTTGGGAGTAATAAGGTCCCCAGGAGGGAGATGGCCTGAATTGAAGAGAGGAAGGTAGATCGTCACCATTTAAGGCCATGTGGGATTAAAGATGCTGCTGACAGACTGAGGCACAGGAAGAGGACTCATTTGTTGCTGCTCAGTGTGACCTGAAAACTGTCAGGAAGATGGTCTCGCTGTCTGCAAGGACATCCTGGCCCCGTTCTGGATGCCCTGCTCTGTTGAGCTCTGCAGCGCCTTCAGGAATAACCACCAAGTGCAACAGTTTTCCCCAAAGAGGTTATGCCATTACTAAGAATGGTATTCCTTTGATTATTCAAGTCTTTGATTCTTTGCAATTTTATATTCCACAAGGGCCAGCAACCCATTTTTGGTACTCACCTCGACTCAAAGAACAGTACAGAACGAATATTGTAAGGACATACTATAAATAGTGATCCCATACTACCATGATTTTTAATCAGTACTTTTCATAGGTGAAAGGCCCTGCCCTAAATTTTTGCCTTGGAAGCAGACTGGTTGTTTTCTGGTCATCTAACATATTCTTAATTTCAATACTTTTATCTCCTATACTTCTGCATATTTGATTTTTCTATGAGTGTGCTCTCTTTAAAGAATATCTTCCTCCTCTCACCACCCTCAAATGCCCTTAGACTCATAGTGTCATTTTCTGAGGAGACTATTTCAGAGCCAGAGCAACTTAGAAAGCAAACATTTTAGAAAATCTTTCAAAAATACAGTTTGACCTTAAAAGCACCATCAAAGAGTCAGGTGCTTTTCTCCCTCAGCGTGGTCTGAGTGTGCCTCAAGGAAAAATGAGCTCAGATCAGCATGGAGTGGATTTTAAGTGTCCACAAACTTAGAATGTAACACAGAAATCATTGAGAAAGTACACAGGGCTTCCCCTTCACACAAGCTACCTCCAGGCAAGATTCATGTCAGTTCCACAAGCATGTATTTTTATGTTTGAAACTACATATTTTCACATATAGGTATTGGCTGTGAAAGGATCAAAATGTGCCATTTTGGCATTTTGAGCTAAAGACAGTTGAGAAAAAGCAAGCACAGGAAGCCCTCTTCCCTCTCTGTCGACTCTCATGGCGTGAAGCATGAAGGGCACCAAGAGAGACAGAGGAGGTCACAGTGAATCTGCATAGGCAGACCTCACTAAGTAGCCCTTGTCTACCATCGGTTTCCCTGCTGTTCACCTGTCCACAGCTGACCACCCCTAGGAGCCCCACGCCCCTTTCCCTTTGTCTAGTTGCTTCTCCACACTTTATCACCTGTTGTTAAAGTGGCATATAATCCCCAAGTGGAATTCTTTAGGTTTTCATTTCTTTTCTGTGGTGGGAGGCCCAGTACATGTAAAATAAAAATGGAACAAGTATGCCTTTTTCTCCTGTTAATGGGTCTTTTGTCAGTTTAATTTTCAGGTTTCAGATACAGAACATAAGAGGGTTGAAGAAAAGTTTTTCTTTCTTGACTATTATGTTCCCCAGAAGGGAAAATTTTAGACTAGCTTTCCCCTTGTTTTCTCCAAAGAGACTTTTTTCTCCTCTGTGTTGTTGGTGCTCAGGCACACAGCGTCCTGGTAAGGGGCGCAGGTGCACAGCCTCCATTAATTTAAATAGTTATCGTGCTCCTACCAGATACTCTGATAAGTGCTTCATGTACCTTTTCTCATTAAATCCAACAGCAACCCATGAGATCGACACCTTTTGAATTAATTCATTGATCAAGCCCAGTTTTACAGTTTTCATCACTGAGGGCCATGAAAGAGTTATTTCTTGCCAAAGATTAGGAGTGAGTTATTGATAGTTAGATGGAATTAAGTAATTATCAGGCAACATTTATGTACATATAACTTCTATAAACATAGATATTAATGTATCTAAATTTGGTTCAGAGTGCTTTGTTTTCTTTGTATGACTATGGATTTTTCTTGCTGAGCTATAATTTATATTCAATAAAATAGAGTCTTAAGAAGAACAGTTGGATGAGTTTTGACAGGTGCAGTGAATTGAGTTGCATCGTCAGGCAGTCTCATGTAATTATGTCACCTAGCTATTGAAAGTCACCAATCTCCAGACAGAGAAAATGCCAGCTTCACCATGAGCTGACAGCTAGTGAGCCGTGCCACCGTTTGTTCATTGTGATCGCTCCCACAGTGTTTCCTTTGATCATTCATATTACTGGCATTGTATTAACCTCCAAAGTGATCTTTTTGAGATTAACCTGAGGCAGCATTTACAGTATTTTTACAACTGACTCAAAAGCAAATTTCAAAAGTATGAAACATGACGGCTCACCTCAGCCATCAATTGAACAGCGAGCACAGGGGTTGCCTCTCCAAGCCTCATCCTAGAGAAAGCTATGAAATGGTCTGTGTGTCTGCTCCATCTCTTCCTAGGTACTTCCTGGTGCCTCGCCCTCCCGTGTTACTCCCAGCCTCCTGTGAAGAGGAGGAAATCTAGGGGACTTGATGGCTCTCAGGAATTTGAAGATTTTCCTGTGGAAGTGAACTTAGCTTACCTTGTATGGCTCCAAAGGGGTGGCTGGCTTGCTTTCATTCATTCACTCATCCATTATTCAACAAAACCCTACTGAGAGCTACCTCTGTGCCAGGTGTTTATGTCAGGTGAAGAGGATTCAGCAGGAGGCTTAAGTTCTGGTGAGCATGCAGGTATACATCAAATTTCTCTTTGTAATTCCTAGTTAGGAAGAAGTTTGGAGGGAACACTGTAGGTCCTACAGTGAGAAATACTCAGGAAGTTGAAGGAAGAGGAAGGAAGGCAGTGTGACTGGAGGGCTGGAGTGAGGGGAGCAGAGCCAGAGTAGACAGGTGGCCGGGGGTGGATAAGCCATGGTGAGGGAGTTAAGGAAAGTGGAAGGTGTAGATGGAGAACCAGCTGGCGGAAACGAAGCTGTGATGGCTTTCAACTCAATATAGACAAAAAAAACCCAAAAAACCCAACCCTTTAGAACAGGAAGATGGAGAGAACCTTGGGACATAGTGTGTTTCTTATCTCTCAGTGGGTAAGAAGAGATGATAGAATCATTTTTCAAGTACCTGGTAGAGGATACGCAGTCAGAGATAATAGGTTATATACCAGATAGTCCTTAGGGTCTCTGGACCTGGAAGTCTCTTCCCACCCAGTGAGGTCAGCAGAGATGGGATGGTTCCCTGGAATTTTGTAGAGGAAATGCCTTTTGTTGGCATCCAGTGGGTGAGAAATGAGCCTGTGAGCATTTTCAGGCTGGCTGTAACAGAATCACTGGCAGCATGTATCTTCACTAAAGTTACAGGTACATGGATCCCACTCCTGAAGTTGCAGATTGAGGACATCTGCAGTGGGAACCGAGGACTTACATACTTAGATGAAAAAATCATAAAGCAAACTTTAAAACTTTTTCAGGGAATGAGAGGAACTTTCTTTATGACATCATGGTGGTGAAGGACTTCTTAAGACAGAAAAACAAAGACCCTACAGGAAAAGATTGAAGATCCTGCATTAGAATTTAAATTTTTTTTCTGCATGACCAAAGGTACAAGGAACAAAACAAAAATCACTGTCTGGAAGAAGACTTCTGTAGTATATATTAACCAAAGAGGACTTGGTATTCAGAATGTAGAAATCCTACAAATCAGTTAGAAAAAGACAGTCGGGCACGAGTGCCTTGTGCCTGTGATTCTGCTACTCAGGAGGTAGAGATCAGGAGAGTCTCAGTTCAAAGCCAACCCCAGGCAAATAATTCTAGACACCCGATCTCAAAATATCCATCACAAAAGAAGGGCTGGCAGTGTCTCAAGTGGTAGAGTGTATCTGCCTAGCAAGTGTGAGGCCCTGAGTTCAAACCCCAGTGCCACCAAAGAGAGAGAGAGATAGAGAGAAACAACAAATTTAAAAGGGGTGGGCAGAGGTTTGGAATATGCAAGTCATGGAAAAGGGAGACTAAATGATGAGCAAGCATAGGAAAAGATGTCCCTTGAGCTGCCCAGGGAATGCAAATCCAGACCACACCTCCATGAGACACTGCTGTGTCCCCTTCACGCTGGCAAAAATGAAAGTCTGACAATACCAAGGGTTGATTGAGATGTAGAGCAAATGCATTCCAGAGGAGAGTGAATTGGAAAGGAAACTTGTTCCCAGGTGAGAACAATAACAGTGCACTCCTGGGTATGTAACATAGGGATACAATTGCTCCTGTATTCAAGGAGACACTTAAAAGGATGCTTATTATGGCAATGCTTAAAAATTGGGACCAACCACAGTGGTTCACACCTGTAATCCCAGCTTCTCAGGAGGTAGAAATCAGGAGGACCGCTGTCAGCTAAGACGAAGTTATTGAGAGTTATCTCAGCTGGTCATGATAGTGCATAACTGTAATTCCACCTATGGGGAGGTGGAGCTAGAAGGATTGTGATTTGAGGTCAGTCCCAGGCAAGAAACACAAGACCCTATCCGAAAAATAACCAAAGTAAAAAGGGCTGGGGGCGTGGCTCAAGTGGTAGAGAGCATACCCTAAATTCAAACCCCGTGCTCACCAAATAAGTACATAGGAAGGAAACCATACAAATGTCCAACAATAAAGAATGGAGGAACCTTGGGACACTATATAGCAAGTGAATGAATTAGGGTACAGGTGTCACCAGGTACAAAAGCGTGTTGTTCAGCCAAGGAAACTGTTTGCAGGAGGATATCAGAGGTATGGTATTCACTTATGTACAAGCTTAGTGCATGCTTCACAGTATCGTATATTGTTTCTGAATAAGCACACAGGTAGTAGAATTATAAAACTGGGCAGAAAGTGTAAGCATGATTAGTTAATGTCAGGGCAAGAGAGATGAAAATGAGTTCAGGGATTTCAAGTGTATCTGTAATGTTCATTACATAATTCTCTATTATTCTTTGTCTTGAAATATTTCACAAAAATTAGAGAAAAGAATCCAGGTGGCTATACATCAGACAAAGGACTGATAACCAGAATATACAGGGAACTTAAAAAACTAAATTCTCCCAAAACTAATGAACCAATAAAGAAATGGGCAAGTGAACTAAACAGAACTTTCTCAAAAGAAGAAATTCAAATGGCCAGAAAACATATGAAAAAATGCTCACCATCTCTAGCAATAAAGGAAATGCAAATTAAAACCACAATAAGATTCCACCTCACCCCTGTTAGAATAGCCATCATCAGCAACACCACCAACAACAGGTGTTGGCGAGGATGCGGGGGAAAAAGGAACCCTCTTACACTGTTGGTGGGAATGTAGACTAGTACAACCACTCTGGAAAAAAATTTGGAGGCTACTTAAAACGCTAAACACTGATCTACCATTTGATCCAGCAATACCACTCTTGGGGATATACCCAAAAGACTGTGACACAGGTTACTCCAGAGGCACCTGCACACCCATGTTTGTTGCGGCACTATTTACAATAGCCAAGTTATGGAAACAGCCAAGATGCCCCACCACTGACGAATGGATTAAGAAAATGTGGTCTCTATACACAATGGAATTTTATGCAGCCATGAAGAAGAATGAAATGTTATCATTCGCTGGTAAATGGATGGAATTGGAGAACATCATTCTGAGTGAGGTTAGCCTGGCCCAAAAGACCAAAAATCGTATGTTCTCCCTCATATGTGGACATTAGATCAAGGGCAAACACAACAAGGGGATTGGACTATGAGCACATGATAAAAGCAAGAGCACACAAGGAAGGGGTGAGGATAGGTAAGACACCTAAAAAACTAGCTAGCATTTGTTGCCCTTAACGCAGAGAAACTAAAGCAGATACCTTAAAGCAACTGAGGCCAATAGGAAAAGGGGAACAGGTACTAGAGAAAAGGTTACATCAAAAAGAATTAACCTAGAAGGTAACACCCACGCACAGGAAATCAATGTGAGTCAACGCCCTGTATAGCTATCCTTATCTCAACCAGCAAAAACCCTTGTTCCTTCCTATTATTGCTTATACTCTCTCTACAACAAAATTAGAAATAAGGGCAAAATAGTTTCTGCTGGGTATTGGGGGGGGAGAGGGAGGGGACAGAGTGGGTGGTAAGGGAGGGGGTGGGGGCAGGGGGGAGAAATGACCCAAGCCTTGTATGCACATATGAATAATAAAAGAAAAATGAAAAAAAAAAAAAAAAAGGATCCAGGTGGCTGTGATCAGAGCTGGACCTGAGAGCCAGAGTCTAGAATCAGTACTTCTCAAATTTCCAGGTGCATCTGTGCCCCTCAGAGATCTTGCTGGAAAGCAGGTCCTGTCCTATTAGGTCCAGAATGGGTGCTGAATTTATGCATTTCTAACCAGCCTGGGTCTGAGGACCATGCTGAGCACCAACGTGCTCTACAATTCTGACAGAATTGTCACGTTCTTCTCTAGAACTGCAGAGAAGAATCCACTCTGGATAGTTGGTTGCAATTAGGTCTTGTGAATTTTTTTTCCCCTGGAAGGAAACTTTGAGAACTGGGGAGACAGGCTTTGGAGGGATTTCCCCAAAAAGGTAGATCTGCAGCTGGTAACGGGGGTGTGCAGTGGCATGTGGCATCCGCTGATTTTTTTCCCCTTTATTACATTTCTGTTTAACACTTTTTGGTCACGTATTTATAGATCCCAAGGGAGCAGTATTTCTCAAACCAAATTATAAGGGCTTTCTGAGCTGGAAACCTCTCCAGTCTTGACCTTATAGAATAGGAGAAGCTGATGTCACTGAGGAGCTGAAAAGGAAGGGAGTGGGTGTGCACACATCCCACTTTGCAGGAATCGTTTTATAGGTAGTGTCTCCCAGGTGTCCAGATGGAGGGCACTGAGCTGAAAAGTGCGTGACAGACCTCCCAGGCTTCGTGTGTGTATGCTGCGAGGCTGTTTTTCAGCTTACCAGACTTGTTATAGACAGGTGTGTGTACTTTTCATGCACAATATTTTTATTATTCCCAAGAAGTCCTGTGGACTTTGGATTTTTCTTTCCCACTGCTCAATGAAAGCAGGGACCATGTGCCTCAGGTTTGGCACCTGGCATACTACCTGCTGCCTTGTAAGTGTTTGGTAACTGTTCATTGAATGAAAGAATTTTGACTCAGGAATAGATTTTTAAGTTGAACTTTCTTCTTTGAGATGGGGGTTTCACTATGTTCCCCAGGCTGGCCTTGAACACTCAAGCTATTCCCTTGCTTCAGCCTCCCGAGTAGCCGGGACTATACGCATGCACCCCTGCTCCTGGATTTTAATTAAGTTTTCTATTTTCACATAATCATGGATGCATATGCAGTCATAAGAAATAATACAGACAAGGGCAGGGGCATAGCCCCAGTGGTAGAGCAAGGCCCTGGGAAGGAGAGAAGGGAGGGAAGGAGGGAAGAAGAAAGAACGAATGCAGTGAGAGCCCATGTGCTCATTCCAGGTTTCTGGTGGTGACGACTTACATAACTATTGGCAGTATCACAACCAGGAAATTGACATTGATACAGTCCACCAGTCATTTCCCCAGTTTTTCATGCAATTTAACCATATGTATAGGTTACTGCATCCACCACAGTCAAGAAGCAACAGTTCATCCTCTGTGGGACCTCCTGTCCCCCTGTCATAACCACCCCTTCCCTCTGTAATTCTCTGTAATTTTGCCATTTTAGGAATGCTTTGCACCAGAGTGTGGCTCAGGTAGTAGAGTACCTGCCCAGCAAGTACCAGGCCCCAAGTTCAAACCCCAATACCACACAAAAAATTAAGAATGTTACATAAACAGAGTGATATAGAGTGTAACTTTTGGGGATTGGCTCAGTATAGTTCTTGTAGACTCATCCAAGTGGTTGTGTATGGCAGTTGTTTGCTCCTTTTGATTGCTGAGTAGTATTCCATGGTATGGGTGTGCTGCAGTTTGTTTAATCCTTTACCCTTGAAAGGACATCTGGATTGTTTCCAGTTTTGGGTCGCTGTGAATAAACCCGCTCTGAAGATTTTTACACAGGTTTTTGTGAACCTAATATTTTCATTCCTCTGGAATAAATACCCAAGAACGCAGATGCTGGGTCACTTGCTAACTGCATGTTTTAGTTCATAAGAAACAGCCCCTTTCATCCCCTCTGCGGTGCATGAATGGTCTGGTTCCTCCACCTTCTCTCCAGTATTTGCTCTTTTATTTTAGAGTAGTAATTTTGAAGGCTCTGGTAGAGTTCATTAGTGAAGGGAACCTCACAGTGAAGACTGTTAATACTAGAGAACCAGGTAGGTTCCAGGATACATCTCATCCGTGTTCAGGGAGAGCAAGGGAGAGCAGAGGTAAATTCATGAGTAATTTATCAACAAATATTTTAGAGACCTACTATGATAGGCACTGGGTAAGAGACATGTATCTCACAGATGAGGAAATGGGCTCAGTGTGGGGAAGTAACTTGCCCGAGGTCATAGAAACAGTGAGCGATGGAGCAGAAATCCAAACCTAGAACTGTCTGACCACTTTGTGGTTGGTGCATCTTGCTAACAGAAGGTAAACTTAAGATCCTGCTACAAGGAGCAAATGGTCTGTACCCCAGAAACACCAACAGGGGAAGGGTGAGCTATCTGGAGAGTTCTAATAATCAAAGGGCTCTGATTTACTGGATCCCTTCACACTAGAAATCTTCCAGCTTACTTCCTACTTTCATTGTTGTCCATGCCTTCAAAAGCATTCAACAGAATGCTTTTGTGGCATCGTTAGAAATTAATGTGTAATTGCATCTGTGCTTTCACATGTCATTTGATGTATCTTCAGAAGGCACGACACCTGGTCCCTTATGTGTCATCAGCTGTCCTAGTACCTGTTGTTAGGAGGCCCTGGGCTCCCTCCAAGCCTAAATCTGTAGTCTGGCACAGTTACAAAGCTTCTGTGGCCATCAGCAGGGGGATCCCTTCCATCTGTCCCCTGCTGTCTGCTTTTTGGGGGCTAAGGTACTGTGCTGGAGCTTTAGACATTGAACTCTCGTATTGATGGGCTTCAAAGAAACTGCCTGGTGCTTCTCACACATTCTCTCTACTGATCTAGGAAGAGTCCTCTTTGCCATTGTTGGTTTTAACCCTTCCACTAGGACTAGAACCATCGAAGCCTGGCTTGGTGGGGTCTGGCCAGTTGTAAGGGTCCTCACTGGTCTTTGGGGGACCAACAGAATGAGGGCCCATATCACTGAGTCAGGCTGCCTGACTCCCTTGTGTCCTTATTCAGTTTCAGTAGCTTTTGACTCTTTGTAGGACACAATCCTGCTTTCCAGGGAAGCTGACTTCTGTAATGACAATGTGTCCAGCCTCCGTGTAGAGCTGGAAGCTTTTCTTCCACCCCAGGCCATATGTAGAGATTTAACACGTAGGTCTTCCGCTTCCGTGCATGCTTGCAAAGTGTGATCCAACATCCTCACATATTCATTTGCTAAAACAGAAGGGTTTCTATTTAGAGCCTGGACTGCATTGCATATAGAGAACTGAAAGATTCCGGGTCCCGTCTGTACCTGCCTGGTTCTGGTGACATATGCTCTTGCCAGGTTTCATTTGTCTCATCCCCCATCATGGCAACACTGGGTCCTGAATGCTTTCCAGGTGAGGTCACCCTGCTAAGCCAACATTCTAGGGAGGAGGTGTGGTGTTGGAGTGGGATGCTCCAGCAGCCCTGTCCCAGGAAGCCTGCTGATTGCTCCCAGGTCTCCCTTTCTGATGCAGAAGGGGGAAAGGCTTTTTATTTAAAACTCTTTTAAAAGTTCCTATTTATGCCAAACTCCCCTTCTCAGATCTCTCTCTAGAAACCTGAGAATCTGCATTTTTTTATACACAGTTCCTTCAGGGAGTCTGATGGACTCTAAAGCTTGAGAAATACTGCTGTTGAGTACTTTCACTGACATAGTAATCAGAGTTTATGGGTAGGCCTGAAACCAACTGGAGGCATGTGTTAGACTCTACTGCAGGCGTTGATCCTTTTTTTTTTCTAAAATGGGCATCAAATAAAACCAGGTGTCTTGGTGCACGTCTATTATCCCAGTACTTGGGAGGCTGAGGCAGGAGGATCACAGGTTCCAGGGCAGTAAATAGTTTGGGTTTTATGGGCTGTCACGGTTTCTGTTGGAACTCTTCAAATCCACTATTATAATACAAAAGCAGCCATAGACAATCCAGAACCAATGGACCTGGCCAGGTTCCAGTCAGACTGCTTTCAAAACATGCAGTAGGCTGGTCCAGGCCTTAGTTAGCCATCCTCTGGTGTGAAGTCAACCTGTTCCATCAACCCTCTGACAACCTCCTCTTGGAGAGGTTATTCTTATGGAACTTACCCATGGAGAGTGATAGACATGAGTATAAAGTTGCCTATTGTAACAGATAAGCACTGAATTTTAGTGACTTCTCACTCATAGCACTGCCCAGTGAGGGGATTCCCAGGTGGAATCTTCTGTGAGGTCATGTGAAACCAAGGCTCCTTCATTGTTGTGATTTTTCCCTCCTGGTTCTCTCCGTTCAGCTGGTAGATGAAGAAAGAGACCACAAATTATCCATGAGAAAATTTCTTGGCTAGATAAGGTACCCAATCACACCTATTGCATTTCACTGACAAGAACAGTTTTTGTCTGGGGTCCAGAAACAGTGGTTTCTCAAACCCTGAGACCCCCAGTCCCTGCATTCTCTTAGTTCTTTCTGTCTTTTCTTGAAACTCACCTAATTCTTTCCAGAGCTTGTTTCTTCCTTTTAAAAATCCTATTGCCAAGATCAGCCAATAGGAACCAGCACATGCAACTACTGGGATTCTGTCCCACACCATTGCCAAGGGCTGCAGCCACAGAAGGTAATGGTTCACCTTCTGAATTACTGTAGGTGTGGCTTTTACCAAATATTTTGCTTCTATGTAATACAGGATGCCACCTTTCCAGCCTCCAAGAACAGGTTCCTTACTGTCTGCTGCCCATCCACTTAGCCTGTGCCACATATTTTGGGTGGTTGCTGTGTGTTGCCCCAGTGCCAGAAAGTACCTTCTGTGTTAGTTCAGAAAACACAGCAACTTTAGCAGGTAAATGCTCCCTTCAAATGCCAATTCAGATGTCCTTGATGGTGTGGCCTTCTACGTGGGCATACGGACACCAAGGTTTCTTCCACCTCTGAATCCTGCCTGCCTCTAGGTCCAGAGAGTCTCTCCATCTGGCTGGCCACCAGGAAGAAGACCACATGTCCCAGGGGATGCGGCTGGACGTGGTGCCTACCACTTCTGCCCATACTGTGTTGACCAGAGCTTAGTTACACAGTGACATGTACTGCAAGAGGGAGCAGCAAATGTAGTCCACAGTGAGTCTAAGAGAAAACAGCAGGTTTGATGATGCAATGCCCATAGCAGCACCTACCTTGTGGGTCAGACCTGCCTAGACCTAGGGACTGGAGCCTGGAGGCCCATCACGGAGAATGGCAGCAGGCGGCTTGCCTCAGTGCTTACAAAGGATGCTGTCAGGCATCAGCTAGCAAGATTGAGAAGATGTACAAATACTCTCATGAACACAATAAGCATTTATGGTGTGTCCACTCTGTGCCAGGCAGCGGGCAGGACACTGAGCCTGGGAGGAGAACAAAGCTCCAAGTGGAATTCTGGGTGACCCCTCCACTCGGAACCCTGGTGCTGAATGCCTCGCGATGGAGGGCTTTTTGCCATAGCTATTTTGAATGGCTCCTGCAACCTGAGAAATGCACCTCATATAGTCCAGTCTGGTTCCCGCCATGAGCAAGCTGTCTCTCAAATATTACATGAAATGCCATTAGAGGGAAAGGGCACAGAACAGGCGTTGGTATAGCTCTGTGGTTTTCACAGGGCTTGGTTTTCCCTCTGAGGAGCTAAGGAAGGAGCTTGTTCCAGGGGTGTAGGGTGTCATCTTTTTTTGTTTGCTTCTGGCTGTTGGCAGAGTTAGGGAGCTGGCACCATATCTTAGAATCCCCTCAGTGGTATGAGGACAGAGCAGAGAGCAACCCAGAGCCCCAGAGCCGCGTTCTTTCCATGTTATCAGGTCACAACTGCTGCTGATGATCTCATCATGGGCCCGGCTGGAACTGCAGCCATGGGTTAAGATCTGGACGGAAGAAAGCATCAACTCTGTGCCCAGTGTGTGTGCACAGGCTCTCTGCTCACTGGAGCCCACTGTCTCTTGGTGACCTGGGCCATCACAGAAGGATCTTGAAACTGAAGTGTGGACAATGGCCGTATCTCCAGGAGGGTTTTTCAGAACCGGCTAAGAGAATTAGCAAAGAGGCCTGATTTGACACAGACTGGAATAGCCCATAGAGGGAAGGTTTTTTTGTTTTTGTTTTTGTTTAAATTCACTTTGAGAATTTTTTTGGATAGGGGAAAGAAAATCATGTCACTGGAAATAGGAAGACAGCCTGGTAACATCTGGGGCCCCCTTCCAAACGGCCTTCATTGATTTGTCCCAGGTTTTCAGCTAAGGCAGTGAGGACGACAAAAGGTTAAATTTCTCATATAAGATTAATTCAGCCATCGCTGTGAAGTGGTGGAGGCTGAATACCGCTAGACTCTGTCATCTCATTTCTCTCATGCTGTCTTCCTTGGAGCCTATCAAACAGTGTCCTGGAAGACATTCAGCTCTGTGGCTGCTAAACATCAGAGTCAGTCTCTTTCTGAATGTGCAAAGAGGGCTGTAATTTAGAAAATGTAGCTACCTCGTACGGAAGGATGAAAAGGTACCGAGTGCACCTGTCTGCGTGTTTGATTCCAAATATGTTTTGATATAGGAAACATGTAATTCCTGCATCATTTTATTTTCTGTTTTAGCAGAGTTGTTTGCATGGCATGTTAGAACCAAACTTATTAAAAACTGTTTTTATTTTTGTGGATCTCTGTTGGTTTCATGAGTACTGGTTGGGGTCCTAAAAATACCAACTAGCCAATAAAGTATGTGCATTTTGATGTGCATCTATGCATTCAAGATGCAAATGCAGTAACAATTTTATTTTTGTTTTCATTGCTCTTCAACAATTGCATGTGAGTTTTCTTAACTGATTTCAGCCTGTTTGGGTGGGGACAGAGGGAGGGTGGGAAGTGTTAACTGCAGCTATGTAAAAAATAAATATGCTTAGATGATAGATTTTCAGAATTTGTTAAGTCTTGGTCTTTTTTCATATTGGCATTTGAAAATATTAAAAGGAAGGGGGGACAGGAAGCGGGGCCTATGGGGATTTGGGGATTTTTGTCTCCTCCTTAAAACATACCATTAAATGATGCTGGTTATGTTTATGTTGCACATTGGGACAAAGAGACTGTCTTAAGCAAAAGATAATTGCAAGATCTGGTTCAGCAGCTTTGTCCCTTGCCTCAAGTTACTGCAGGGTTTCTCACCCCTGTGCTAATACAGAAATGAAATTACAAACCACCAGTAACCTGGGAAATTTCAGTTTTTTGCAAATGACTAAATATTTAATTCAATCATTACCTAGACTTCTAGGGATGGCTTGGGTGTTTTTCTTTTTACTGAGGGCTCCATGAATGCCAGACTCTGCAATGGCTGCTGGGGACCGTGTCTGTTGCAAGGAGGCTCCCCTGCAGTGAGGAGCTGGGGTACTGCAAGCCTGTTCCATAGCAGCCCTGGATGCAAATGGGAGTCGGTGTTTGCAGAAGGTGTGTGGCCAGATCGCTATGTATAATACTGATGAAGCGTTTTTGTTCCAGCTCTGTCTCGGAAGACCTAGGCTGTAGACGTGGGGATTTCAGTAGAAAGCATTATGGATCTGTGGAGCTGGTAAGTCTACGCTGTCTGTTCAGTTGCTGGTGCATTGATCTGGACTTAGAGACGACTGCCAAGCTCATCGGATCTTTTGTTCTATATTTACTGTTAGACCACGGGAGTCCAGTGCAAGGATTCAACTGGAATTAATACCTATTGAAAGGCTATGATAATGATGATTTGATCATCTTTATTTTTTTCTATTGTTACGTACTTTTAATCTTGTGTCTTCCAGTTGGTTAAAAATATGTTGTGGCTTGGTATTTTTCTCTATTGATAGTGTATAGAGTTAAATAAAATAATTTATGAATTAAGAAAGGTAGCACTTCATTTTTATATTATCTTGCTCCTGAAAGTTTATAGATCTAGTTTTCAAGGTTTGAATATTATTGAAATACATATTCTCATTTTCTGTACCTTTACTTTCTGGGTTTGTGGCAGGAGTTAGAAAATTTATGAGATCTTTTCTGTTAAAAGCATATTGGTTGGGCTAGATGAATGACTGTAATAGATGATAGATCATCTGAATGAAAATATGCATATTATCCCAATAAGAGACATTTCAGTTTGTGGTATAATTTTTAAGAGTGTGTTTTCATTTTAAAAGAGGTATAATGAAAGCATAATTGCCAAAGTTTTTTTTAAGGATAGAACTGTGATTTTTTTTTCCCAGTTGCATGGAAATTTAAACAAATTTCAGGAAGATGTGCTCATAAAATTCTACTGATTATGCATCATTATTAAAGACATTAACTTAATATTTCTGTTTATAAAAAATGACTGGCTTGTATCCATTAATATTATACCAAATTATCCCTCATTAATAAATGCTACATTCTTGCAGGGTTTAACTAGTAGAGAGATTTATCCCAGCATTGTGTACCAGTAGCACTCCACTTAAATTTGAGCCTGTATTATAAACTTGACTGTGTACCCCGCCTATGGCTGAGTGTTCTTGAAAATATAAAGTAAATAAGAGTTCATTCTTGTTCTTAAGAAGCTTACTGTACTCCTGTTGAGCAGATAAGATACATAGACTATCTAGAGAATGAATTTGGCCACATAAAAGACACATTGATTGGATCAATCAATGCCTGTCCTCTGTCAGTCAATGGTGTCAACACACCAACTCAGACCACTGCCTCTCCTTAAGGAGCATGTAGTGACTATAACTCAGAGTTGAAATTGGTAAATAGAGTGAGAGATAGAGCATGGTGGGCACTGAGAGAAGTGAGCAAATGACCTAGTCTATCTGGGACCTCAGGAAATTGGTATGGAAGGCCTGGTAGAGGGCGATAGGGTGTGGATGGGTGGCAGAGAATACACAGTAGACTTGGGTAAATAGTGTGATTCTTGGCACTGATGTGTTACAACAGCAGTGAGCAAATAGTCCCGCCTAGCAGAGAGTGGGGGGCAATGGAGCAAAGTGGTTACAAAGCAAGCAGGCTTTGGAAGCAGACAGGCCTGGGTTCCCCGCTCCATGTCTTAGCTGTGTGGTTAGCCGAGTTACTTGTACTCTGAAGTCATTCTTGTTTCATCATTTACTGTTGAGATGATCATGGTCTTCTTTTGGTCTCAGTTTTTTCACTCATAAAATAGGGTTATTAATGTGATCTGTCTCCTGTGGTTTTCATAAGGATTCGGTGAGATGCTGGGCATAAAGCAGTTAACACAGAGCACAGTCCACGTTAACCAGCTTAGTAGTAAAACAAGTCGGTAGAAGTAGGACTTCCACTTCACGTGAAGACTTTGGATTTGAGCTAATAAGTAATACGGAGCTCTTGTGAACAGTGGGAGTGTTGTTTAGGGAAAGAGCATGAGTGTAACAGGGAACTCTACAGACTTGGGCACCACAGACTATCAGAATAGTGCTTGAGAGCAGTGCTGGAAGGCTTATGAAAACACAAATCACTGGACCCCAGCCCCAGAGTTTCAGATTCAGTAGTTAGCCCATAATTTGAGTTGCTAGCACGTTCTCAGACAGATGTTGATGCTGCTGGTCCCGGCACCACACTTGAAGAACCCCTGGCTTAGAGGGTCCAGCAAGCTGTCCGTGCCCTCGAACCCAAGCTAGTCAGTCCGTTTATTCAAGATTTTCTTCCAGAGCCATGCACACGTGTGCCCACATGTGTATGTGTAGTTAGCTTTCTAAAATATTATAAAATAAATGTTAAATGTATTGTAAAACTCCAAGAACAATCTCATCACCTCGCAGCAAGCATTTTCGATCACCTTTTGGCACCTTTCAGTCTTCATAACTAAAACCCTCATTTTTGCGTGGTCGTAATGAAATGACGTAATTAATTTTGCATTCCTCTTTCTTCACTTAACTCTGTTTTATAAATGTCTTCATTTGTAGTCTTCAATGTTACCCCTGTAGTCTCTCTGCTGTAGCCCAGCTTGGTGGTAAACGGTTACCTGTGTAACAGCGTCTCTCCTTTTCTGAAGTTGTTTGCGTGTTTTCCATGTTGGAAATGACTTGTGCACTGTTGGGTGGGAAGACTGACAGAAATGAAATGAGCAGAGCTCCAGTTTTGCTGTCTAAGAATCTCTCAAAACAGTGACTGTTTTAAAAGGAAGTTGCTGTTCTCTCTCTCTATTCTGACTAGTAGAGTACAGCTGTCCTTTTGTGTCCATGAAGGATTGGTTCCAGCACTCCTCCTTGGGTACTAAAATCCGAGGATGCTCAAGTCTCTTATATAAAATGTCATATTTGCATATAATCTACACACATCAGCATATACGTTAAGTCATCTCTGGAATACTTATAATACCTAATACAACGTAAGCTCTATGTAACTACTTATTATGCTCTATGTTAGGAAGTAATGACAAGAAAACAGTCTACACATACTCAGTGTAGACACCTTTTTCCAAATAGTCTTGATCCACAGTTGACAATCCACTAATGTGGAACCCGTGCGTATGGAGGGCTGACTGTCTTACTAAATTAAAAAACAATTCATGTGCATGAGTGAGTGGATTTAACTCCCCTCCATCTGGTATGATGAAAATCGTTGGGAGCCCAGTAAGTGTTGGACATCCTGGAACTTAAACTTCAAAGAAAGGTACGAGGATTATATAAGATTGAAATATTAGCATAAACTTTGACTTTGGACAAATTTGGTGTAAGTCCTTGTGCATAATTTAGCTTGGTCATTCAAATCAGTAATGAGGACAGATTCAGGGGCTTAGTTCCCTGGGTGCTAGTTGGGGGTAGATTTGGAGTATAAGAACCGGGAAGCCCAGATCTCTATAGACTCATAGCAGACCTCTTTAGCCCTCATTCAACAACTATTTTTTGAAGGCCTACCATGTAGCAGGCACCATGCAAGGCACTGAGAGGGAGGAGAGAGATACACTAGTTTGTTTGCTCCCATGGAGCTCTAGTTTAAATTCAGGAACCAGTTGCCTAAAACTTTGTGTTCCGAGGCTGCGACCCACCTGGATCTCAGCTGTGTTCCCTGCCTTAATAATGTCTTGTTTCTTTGCAAGAAGCAAAGGAGCGGGGATGCATTCAGTCTAGGTCTAAAGTAATTTACAGAAGGATCTGGGTGAGTCTAACAGGAATGGAGTGCAGGATTCCCAGCTGGGCCCCCTGTGGCAGGATAGCTATCAAGCACTGTTCTGTCAGTTTCTCTCACGTCTGTTGGATTTCTTGTCCTGACTGCCCTCTGCATGTCTGTTGCATTCTTCCCTCTACTGGGCAGCTTACCTTGATTGCATATCTCCTCTCTCCTTTTTTCTTCTAGTTTTGGCTTTCATCTTTATGTCTTGGATTCATCCTGAGTTAACTTCTATATACATGTGAGTCGAGCATCCACCTCCATTCTTTTGCATGTGCACATCCAGCTTTCCCAGCACCACTGGTTGAAAGACTCTGTCTTCCCCATTGGTCACAGCACCCTTTCAGAATCAGTTGACTATAGACGTAAAGGTTAATTTCTGGGCTTTGTCTTCTATCTCATTAGTCTGTATGTCTTTCTTATGGCAAAATGTTGACAACACAATGTCTCTCCTTTCTTGAAACCCTCCATTGGTTGCCCCTTCGAGGCCTGACCATTCACCAAGTCCTATGAGAATCTGTATGACCTCTCCTCTGCCTTGCTCTTCCTCCTCTCCTACCACTCACTAGCTTCAACTTTAGAGGCCAGTAAGGCCTCTAAAACACACTGGATTCTTCCATGCCCTAGGCTGTCTGCACTTCCCCAGAGCTTCTCCCGGCTGGTCTCAGCTTATATGCCACCTTCTCCAAGAGGCCTCCCTGACCATGCAAGCCACAGTGGTCCCTCTCCTGTGGCTCTCTAATTCAGTGTCCTGCTTATTTTCTTACCACTGCTTATCATCTGTGTATTGATTTCATTTATTTATTTACTACTACTCTCTTATCCATTAGAGGTGAAGGTAGGCTCCATGTCTGTCTTGTTCATCCTCGTATTTCTAGAAGCTGGCACAGGACCTGGTACATACCAAGTTCTTATGAATGTTTTTTTTAATTATTATTAAATTGATTTTCAGCCTCTCAGTCTCCAGGGTTTACATGGGTTGCAGTTCTGTTTCCATCATAGTCTCTTCATTTCTTGAACCTTAGTTTTAAATTCCAAATAAAATATTACGGATTGGTTCTTCTTGGTTTAGGCATGTATCCCTGATTCAAACAGTGGTGCTCAGTATAGTGGGGCTACGTGGTATAAACATGGCCTTCTAAAACAATTCCCTCAACAACATTTACACAGGGGTCAGATTCTCTCTGAAGAAGATGTACACAAAAATCAGTTTAAAGAACAGAGCCAGGTACGGTGGCTCCCACCTCTAATCCTATCTCCTCAGGAGGCTGAGTTGGGAGGATCCTAGTCCGAGGCCAGCCCAGGCGAAAACACAAGACCCTACCTGAAAAATAACTAAAGCAAAACAGAGATGGGGTGGACATGTCCTAAGTGGGAGAGCACCTATCTAGCAAGTGCAAGTTCCTGAGGGAACCCCAGTACCTCCAAAAAAAAAAAAAACGAGTAGAGACTGGACTGAACTCCCAGATGGAGCTGTAACACTCTTTTATAAAATAAATCATTCAAAAGTACCTCGTGAAAATTTCTTCCTATACTAGTGGACTCTTATCCAAGGCACTCTTACTAACCCCAGAAGTAAAGTGTAAATAAATAATGGCCTCCATAGCAGTAGGAGTCATGACTATTTGTATCCCTGACACCACTGCACAATGCTTAGCGTTAGTTACTTAGTAAACACCGATTGAACGGATGAATGATCCAGTTCCATCAAAATTAGAGTAGCCTAATCCATGAAAGATAAATAAAGGACGGGGAAAACAGCCTCTTTGACACCTCCCCCAACATAATTAGACTAATTAGCTTGCAGTGTGTTCCACCTAAAATGTAGCCATTTTTCTTCCTGATGAATTGCAAGCACGGCCTCTGATGGCAGCATTCCAAGCAAGGCATAGCTATTACACCATCGCCATTCCTCATCACTTTATATCGAAATCTGTCAAGAAAAGCATAGGATTGTTGGTAGCTCGTATTGATCTTTCAGTGGTCTTTAACTTGATGGATAGGAAACCAATGTGGTATGAATGATAAAATGGCACAGGTACTGCCCTGCCCAGCTGCTGATCCTCGTGCGCCCCCACCAGTGATGCTTCTGGGACGTCACCATCTGGTTTTGGATCAGGATAAACAAGCTAGAAAGCTGTCTGTTCTTTTTTACACTTGTGTCTTAATGACCCAAACATGCATTTGGATGAGCTGCATGTGTGCTCCCCCGCTGTATCGGAAAGAAATGGATAAAAGCTTCCCTATGAAGATAGCAGGGTTTTATTAAGAACTAAGTGGCCTCAAAGCATCTCTGGCTTTGTGCTATCTAATGACTATTAGAAGAATGGATGACGATGAATTTGCTTAGCATCCACAGATTTTAACATCTGAGGGTTTTTTTTTTTTTTTGACATCTGAGGACCCTCATGGTTTTATATGTGCTAATTTGTATTTTTGCTTAGGCAAAAATTATGCCCAGGGGACTAGTGTGCAGAAAGACCATCCTTTGCTAATGAGTCACTCAGCTGCAGGCCCAGCATCCCAGCACAACACCATTTTGTTCTCTATTTGGAATTAAGGAGGCTTATTGTTTTCGTGGGCATTCTATGGATGAAATCATATTCTGTGTGGTATGATCAAATTGGGAGAGTAGTGAAGGTGCCAGCATATTTCCCTTGGGACCATCAAGGGCGTCTAAGCTTTGGCATTCTGCAATAAAATCCCAATCGAGGCAGCTGTTCTCCAGTGTAACTGGCTTGGGTCTGAGTCTTACAGAGTAGGTCCACTCGCTTAGAAATATTCACCAACAACTTAATGTGATCTGAACCATAGCGAGACTTTTTGAATGTTTTTCCTGCTTGGCCCTTGCTGACTTTGAAATTTTGCCAACCTAAAATTATCATAATCATTTTCTATGGGTAGAACTGGAGAATCTTAATGATTAAATTATTTAGGCATTAGAATGGAACCAGAGATCTTCTATAACAGTTACTATTTTTGTTGTTGTTATTACCTGTAGTAACTTTAACACTTGTTGAATGCTTACCGTATACCAGCCGCTGTGTAGAATACATGAGATGCAGTTACTTATTTAATCCCCACAAACAACAGGGCGAGGTAGGTATTACTTGATTTCACCCAGAAGACATTGTGGGTTTTAAATGGATTCCCCATTGACTGATGATCTCAGAGGTCCCACAGCTGGCAAGTGGGCTGTCTGACTCCAAGAGCCCTGCACCCACTCTTCAGTCTACAGTCTTGCTGCTCACAGGGTTTTCTAAGAAAATTAGGTTGATTGTCAGAACAAACACCTCTGTCCCTAATCAACAGCTTAGAGTTGCTCTGCTCAATGTGTTTACTCAAGAGTATAATTTCCCACATCTTGACAAAAGCTTGGTTTTATGAAGCATGTTCATAAAGAGTTGTCCAAATATAACTCCTAGATGAAGCCAGACCACGTGACACCTGCCACCACTCTTGCCCTGTCTCATCTGGTCCCTCTGACCTGCATTCTTTATTTTGCCTTGGCCTTGCACCTTTAGGTTGCTTTGATGGACAGAGTAGAAACCAGCCAGGTGGATCTTGGTGGTGTGCCTCTTTGTTCTTTGACTCGAGTGGTCTCAGCTGGTAGGATATGGTACCTGCTCTACTTAAAAAGACTGAAATTGTGATCAGTGTGCATAGATAAAACTGTAAACACATTGTTTATTTAATTAATTCTTCAGCACAGGAAATGGAGTACAACAGTTTCCTATCTTAATTGGAGGCAATCGAGGCAAAATTCACACGTATCTCTAGATCCAGTTCTTTCTTGGCGTGTTGGTTTTGCCCATCTTGCCTGTACCACAGTGTTCTCTGCCATCCTCCATGTGCCTGCCTTTTACATTGGTAGGCCAGGCTCAGTGGCAAGTATAATCAGTTGTAGAAAAGCAAAGTACATTCTATACATCATGGAATGTCATGATGAAATCCTTTACTATGTACAATAAAAATATGCCAATAAAAATAAAAGCTGAAAAAAGTAAACCTTAGTCTCAATCAAAATATATAATGCTGTTTGCCTTTGTGTACTACTTGGAGAGTAGAAAGTGTTCTCAGTCTTCTGAAAGTTGCTTTCAGAAGGGCCCTATTTTCTTTGAAATTTATGCAGTTCTGCTATCAAAATCATAGAATTTGACAGTGTGCCATGCACACATGGAGTGCGAAACCCACTCCTTCACTTTTTTTGGTGTGTTGAAGATAAAAAGGATTTTTATCTTTTTGCCAGGCCTCTCACCACATGGGCTCTGAATGTGAAGATCTCTCTTTTTAAGCCTCAGAAGTATAGCCCTTTTAACTTATTAACGGCCTCTAGCAGAGAACTTGGGACAACGTCCTCTGGGGCTGTGGATCCATGAGCATCTGCGGTCTCATGGTTCCTCCCTGGGGACCCCAAAGCTGAGACCCTCTTCTTTCAGCTTTCTCAGGGCACATCCCTGTCTTCTCAGGGCATACCCCCACTCCACAGTTGAAGCAGCTCTTTTGCCCTCTTTGTTAGAGAGGGGAACATCTATCTTTGGTATCTCTTTTTATTCACTAAGTGACTTTATGAAAATCATGAAAGAAAAAAAAAAAATCTACTGACGCCTGCCATGGTTCCACCCCCACTGTTACTGTTGAGCCCTGAATAGTATTTTATACTGAATTATTTCATTAAAGCAGTTACTTTGGGTTCCTTTCAGGGTAAGAAAAAGATTGTGGTTTTTTGGCCTCAGCTGTTTAATTGGTTTATTGCAGTTATCAGCATGTTGCAGTCTTTTCAAACTAAGCTCGCTTAATAGATGTGAAGACTTTTAATTACTTTGGGAGTATGTTTAAGCTATTGTCTAAATTCTCTTTTTGATCCCCACACCAATTCCACAACTTCCCTTCTTGCACCCTCCGAAACTGCTCCAGGCAAGGTCACCGAAGACTTTCTTGCTACCAGATCCAGTTAGTGCTTTTCTATCTTTTGGGGCCACTCTGCAGCACTGGACCCTGTGAAAGCTTTTTTCTCCCTTGGCATCACCACTCTCTCATGGGTTTCCTCCTGCCTCTAGTCCACCTCTCAGCTTCTTCTCTGGTTTCTTCCATCTTACATTTGGGTGTTCCTCCACTCTGCCACAGGCCCTCTTCTCACTCCGCATGTGCATGACAATGACTTTCCCTACTCCTTTGGCTCCAATTTAAGTTGGTAGGTTCCAGATCCATAGACTCAGTCTAGATTTCTGTCCAAGTTTCTATTCATGGCTTCATTGCCCAAGGCCCACTGGACATCTTTCCTTGGATTGTCTGTAGGCAACTGGACCTCAGAATGCTCCATGCTGAATTCTTTATCCACAGATGATTGTACCTACTTTAAAATCCCATGATCTTGCTGTTGTTTTAGGCTGCTTCAATTTCTCCCAAACCTCATTGTGCCTAAAAATCACTTGGGCAGTTTGTCAAAAATCACATTCTGCTTTGGTATATCTGTAATGGGCTGAGTGACATGCATTTTTTACAAGATTCCATTTCAAAAGTGACCTTTCTTTTTGTGTCTCTTAATTGGTCTCTGGAAGAGATGGAGTTAAGAAAATAGGGATGTTTGCTTCCATGCAAACATCACATGTCACATGTGTGGCATTTGTTCCATTTCCTCTTTCTGTGAACTTTTGACATTTCTCTGTTTCTCCTTGATTTCTCAAAAAATTCCATTCAACTTCTTGATAAGATTAAATCTAATTTATCTATATCTTCAGCTGTAATTAGCTAGAATCAGGAAGCTTTCACTTCCTTAATGCATGAAGAGTGCTTTCCCTATGAACAGCTCTGTAACATCTTTATGCTTTCAGACAAACAAAGAAATAATGACATCAGACCTTCGACGTCTCTCCTTTAGGGAATACAGTAGGTCCCTTCCCTTCCGGCCTTCTGTGCCCTTGCTTCAACCTGCTGCTGAGCCTTCACTCACAGAGCTCAGGACCCAGCAAGCTGGACTTTTCCTATCTTTACCTATCATTACCTGGTCTCTGGGGCCTCACACTTTCCTGCCCTTCTAGAATGCCCTCCTGAAATGTGCTCCTGCCAGATCTCAGCTCTTGCACACACTATGGGCAAGTCATCTTTTCATCTTTAAAATACTACAGTTCTCCATGCAGCCCATCATATTTTATATTGTACTTACTTGCAGGCATTTCTTACCTTTTGTGGCATAGGGATCATGGTTCTTTTCTCATTGTATTCCCAGCAGCACTAAACCCACTTCCCAATGTCCACATATTAGCGACAAGATCAGTTTTGCTAAAAATCTGGTATCTGGCAAATTCTTTTTTCTCTTAAAATTTTTACATTACTTTTCATTCTTGTGTGTGTGTGTATGTGTGTGTGTGTGTGTGTGCATCCTGATGTATTTTTATGATTGTGAAAAGAATACACACTCATTATACAAAATTTCAAATATACTAGAACGCAGAGAGGAACATTAAATGTGTCTTTAACCCTGCCACCTGCGGATAATCCCAATGAAGATGAAATATGTGTCCTTTTTTTTTTTTTTTTTTGAGACATGGTCTCATTATATAGCACAGGTTGGCCTTGAACCCCTGCTCTCTCAGCCTCCCACATGCTGAGATTTATCATAGGTGTGCTTCCCCATGGCTAGCCTATGTCCCTGTAGTAATTAAATTTGTATACAAAATGGGCTTATATATTTTATGGTGTTTCGTTACTTAAAAACAAAATGTAATCTTTTGGAGGAATAGATACCCTTCCGCAAACAGCTTTGTGTTCGCCTATCCAAATCTCTTCTCTTGTGTCTAGCTGAGTCATTGGCTGTGACCTCCGGCATAAGCATAATTAGCAGTGTTCATAGGAACCCTTGTCCTATGTTTTTTAGGCAGTACACGAAGGTATCTTTCTTTAACTGTTGCATATCTGAACATTTCTTGGAGTATAAGCGTCCATAAGAACAATGTGGCTGGTTTTTAAATTTCTGAGTCATCACATTTTTCTGTTGAAGCTTCACAGATTTCTATGTTACTTACTAGTTTCTAGATGTAATAGATTTCCACAAACCGGGTACTGGGTGGCTGCTCCCATGGTTCTGGGGACTGGACATCCCAAGTCAAGGCATAGCAAGGTCATGCTCCCTGTGAAGGCGCCAGGAAAGAACCCTTCCTTGCCTCCTCCAGCTCTGAGGTCGCCAGCAGTGCCTGGCGCCCTTTGACCTGTAGTCTCAGCCTGTATCATCATAAGGGCCTCCTCTGAATCACTGCGTCTTTTTATTCAGATTTACATAAACGAAACAGTATTAAAAAGAGGTAGGACAAGATCAGATTTAATATTATGAATATCATTTTGACTACAACGTGGAAAGTACATTAGAAACAGAAAAAAGCAAACTTGTTGCTTTGTTATTAAAACAATATATATTACTTGCTCCTCCAGGTAACTATCACAGAACAATTTAAAGTCAATTTCTTCTCTTCTTTCCATTTACTTATTCTAAATCTGTCTGTTAGAATGAACCAAGACACAACCTCTGTTGAAATTAGTTATGTCACTTGTGTCCAATGAAAAACTCAATGCATTAAGCCATTCTCTTCTTTTTGCTTACCCATATTCTTATCCTATCCACGCCCTACATCTTCCATTAATCCTCCTTTGTCTTCTGCCACTCACATATCCATCAAATGCTAACTGGGTCCAGGTCAAATAATATGGTCATGGTAGCCAGGATGGTGTAACTGGAAACAAGATATTTTATGTTGTTGAAAATCCCTTGTTTAGAATTGCTCTTAGGACAATACATTCCCCTTTCCTCCTCTTTCACTAGCCCCTCTTGAAACTTTCATATTTGCCTGTGGTGATTGGAGCAATGTCTCATTTCTCAGGATTTTCTCTCTCTCTCTCTCTCTCTCTCTCTCTCTCTGTGTGTGTGTGTGTGTGTGTGTTTAATGTATAATAAAGTTCTCTCTGATACTAGCTGGGTAGCTCCATATATTCCTGTGATTTTATCAAACTACCATGATTTTGAATAATCCTAGATGTCTGCACTCAAAAAGGAACTTGAAACAAAACATTAATTTTTCTCTCCAAATTTCATCTAATTCATTGTGTCAGCACCGTATCTGAGTCCCCTTCTTTTCTACCCCTGTAAAGCCACCAGTCATAGATTTAGGGTGCCCCCCAGTCCAGTAAGACTTCATCTTAACAAATTACATCTGCAAAGATCCCATTTGCAAATAAGGTCATATCCTGAGGTTCCAGGTGGACCTAAACTGGGGGCAGTGCTACTCAATCCAGTACAGTTATTTTCTGCCCTTTAAAGTTCTGAAGAGGAGTCTGGGGCAGTTCAAACAAATTTCCTTTCTCCATAACCTTTTCTGCTGGGCTTTTTGCAAATTTTTGGTCTTTTAAATTTTTATTTAACAAATACTTCCCATGATTTCTCTACACATCTCTCTTTTGATTAATTGTGCTTAAAATATTATATCTATGTGATTCTTAGGCCAAAGGCATTCAAGGATAAAGATTTTCTTCTACTGTATCTTTGATTATTACTCATTTCCCTCCTTGAAATAGTAAAGACTTTTCTCTCAGTTCTTTATGACTGTCTTTTCTTTCTGTTTATTTTATTTTGTTCCTTTTCATTCTGTGTTCAGTATCTAAAATGATGACTACAATGCTGTTTTGGTTTTCTTTTCTTTCTTTAAAAAAGAGACAGAGTTTCAGACTGTGTTGCCCAGTCTGGTCTCAAACTCACAATTCTCCTGCCTCAGCCTCCTGAGTAGCTAGGAATACAGGCATGCACCATTGCACATGGCTTTACTGATCTAGTTGTTTTGGTTTTTTTGATTTGACATTTTGTTTCCCTCCTGCAATAAAGATTTCATCTTCCGTTTGTGGATTTTGGGCCTCTTTTATCTCATCCACATGCACAAGCTTTATGCACTATTGCAACGATAAGGTGTCTTCTGTGTCCCTAAGGGCAGCAACTACTTCTCTAAAATTTTATTGTAGTTTTATTGTAAAGAATGATTAAAAGCCAGGTATGGTGGCACATGCCTGTAAAGAAGGAGGATCATGAGTTCAAGACTAGCTACATAGTGAGACCTTGTCTCAAAGAACAAAAAAGAAAAAGAATGGTTAAAGATACACTTCCTTTTTTAGTTTTCAGGATAATATGTAGCATTATTTCATAGCTCTGATGTTGGATGTTTTTCCCCCCTTCTTACAAAATTTCTAAGCAAAAACAAACTGCTGTTCAGACCTTGTTGTTTTTCAATATTGAGAGTGTATAACTGGCCCTTGGCTACCATGTTCTCTTGAGACTATAGCTTCTCTGAGCTAAGCAGTTGTATGGCTGATCAATTCAGCATCTACTTTGTGTTTATTCTGTAAAGCTCTGCTGGAGTGAGATAGGGTGTTCTCTTGTGCCTGGCTTTTTGCTAACCCAGACCAGTGGCTCCAGATTTATATATAGCAGGGGCTCAGGAGCTACAGTGGCAGTCTGGTTGGAAGAGGAGTATTAAGGTAGAGTTTGCTTAGCTCTTTACATAAGCTTGAGAAAATGCCAGCTGTCTAGATCAAAACACAAGACAGATATTATAAAGAGATTAGATCCCCCTGCAGCCCCCACCACCCTTTGGTGTGGCCAGCTGCTTGGCACATTGGCAAAACTCTCTCCAGCGTACTCTGCTTCTAGGACTGTCCCTGTCTTTCTCCTACCTGTGGCACTTTGCTTGTGAAAACTGCATTTGCTAAAATGGAATCTCTTTCCCTCCCTACTTCTTTACCTGACTTTTTTCATTTCAGAGCAGTCACTGTTTATTAACTGACCGGATTACAAAAGCACCACAGTGGACAGCTTAGTTCACCCTTGTGATTAGCCCGTTGAGCTGATCTTCCTTACCACCAGCACACCCACTTTCTACAGGTGGTCGTTTTCTTCATTCTACCTGGTAGAGGATAACTTAAAGGGCCACCGGAAGTGTTTTCTTCTTCAGAGCATGCCCTGGCAATAGCTCTCAGGACTCAGAGCTTGCATGCATATGATGCTGTATTTACCAAGAGGTCGAGTCAAAGTGCTATCTGTCAAAGCAATTTGCTTCTTGCTGATTTTGCCATAACCACACTGGTCAGTTAGTCAGCCCACCTGACTTCAGATTCAGGTACCCCATGCACTAATTGGCTCCTCAGTTCTTAGATTATTAGCTGAAGACTTGTTGAGTTTAACAAAGGTACTATTGAAGATCTGGTAAAGGCAAAGAAACTGTGACACCATTCATACTTTTGGTACCTATGATCCCAAGATGGACACTGATTTGAATTCTGCACCTACGTAGCTGTTGCCGGCTTCCCTCGCCATCCCAACCTTTCAGATCTCAGCTCTGCATGTCTTCCTGCGTTCTTGGATAGCACATTGATGGATAAGCTTCCTCCTGGCCTCTCAAAGCAGCTCATAGACAAACTTCTTTCTCAAGTGTTTGATCTTCAGCCTGCAACTTCCTTTGCTTTTCCTTTTAAGTCTCTGACAGAGCAGGAACCTTCTTTTTTATTATTATTTTTTGTTTTTGTTTCAATACCTTCCATAGTTCTGGCTAGAAAAGAGCCCTCCCCACATCTAGCCCATTGTTTCCTTAAAGGAAAAAGAGGTGCGAGTATGGGTAAACTACCTTAAATTCAGGACCCACACAGTGCAAGGATGGCCCCCAATATTTTCTTGTTATCCTACATATAGATGCAGTGTCTCTTGGCCAATCTGAGATAGTGAAGGGAAGATTTTCTCTGTTCCAAGCAACAAGGCTAGTCACCAAATGTGTTCCTTGTTTCTATTCCATTGGAAAAGAAGTAGAAAATGTCCTGATAGTTTGGCTGTAGATGGACAGTCTTTCTTCAGACTTGTGAACAATAATCTTTTCCAGTGAACCTTCACAGTTTTTTCACTGTGACATTGGGTATCAGAGATGACAGTTAGACACCATTGAATTAGGAAACTAAGACAGGTGTGTTTGAGGCGCAGAGTTCAGGGACTACCCATGCTGCCCTGCCTCACAATCCATGGCACCCTTGGTAGTGAGGTCTTCTGTCAGGAGTGAGGGTGTTTCTGGAGAGGTAACTAGTAACTGACAAGGCAGGGGACATGATGGGAAGAGAACAGGAATAGAAGGAAAGGCTGGGGAGTGGCAGTGAATATCCAGCCTTAGTGGAGAAGAATGAGTTGGAGGTAGGTATGGTCCCATGGAAACCTGTTTCTATGAACACGGAAGAGGAAGCACAGAGCTCCAGTGGTAGAGGTGACCTCAGGCTGGGTCTTGACTTGGGGAGTCTGAGAAGAAAGCAGCAGGTAAGACCTGAGCATTGGTGAGAATATCACTGGCTTGATTAACTGTGGATCCCTGGCTAGAAAACATACCAAAAGAGCCAGAATGGTATGCAGTTCCAGGACCTGTGCTGGCTAAGCCATGCTAGCGTGGAGGAGAGAATAGGATGTCACTGGAGTCTCTTAGCAGTGGATAGCAGAGCCATGGGGCAAAGCAAGCTTGTTAGATTTGAGAAGGTAGAAGGATGTGAGCTCATGCTACCAGAAATCATTGTGATGGCCATTGAGCTTGCTGAGAATGGTGGCCAGGGACAAGGATGACAAGCAGAGTCTCAGCCCAGAACCAAGGCCTTGATGGTTCTCCTGCAGCCAGTATCTCTCCTCCTGGCTGGAGTTTGTTGTTTGTTCATGGTGCTCAGCACTCCAGATGCTCAATTTCCCAAATTTCTCCCCTGTCCTCTGGCCCAGGCAGAAGAGGAAGAGAGCACTTCCTTTGATCCCCGAACCTGGCTCCCTGCCCCGCCCTGTGGGCAGTAGAGGTAAACTGAAAGAGACCAAGAGGCAGGCCTAGAGCACCGCTCACCAGTGAGGGGATGGCTTCTTCTGTCCTTATTTATGCCTGTCCTGGCCCTTGCCTCAACCCTCCTCACCCACCCTTTTTTTTTTTCCATGCTGTTGATCAAACCCAGGGCCTCAAGAATGCTAGCAAGCATCACCCCACCTCTCACCCTTCTATTGATACAAACATCTAAACTTACTTTCTTTCCTTCTGAACAATACTTTCAAGGTAAAGTAGTTGTGTGTGTGTGTGTGTGTGTGTGTGTGTGTGTGTGTGTGTGAGAGAGAGAGAGAGAGAGACAGACAGACAGATAGACAGAGAGATTTACGTACACAGGGTCAAACAGGTCTGCTTTCTTGACCAGTGTTTATAGTTTTAAAAGCTCGCTTATGTTGGAAGTCATTTCTCAAGGGTCCTGTACCAGAACAAATTGCATTATAGCTCTAGAATAAATTTCATTATAGCAGTGCAACCTTCCGCAGCTCCCTGAGGCAGAGCTGGTCTTTACTCTGCAGCCTCTGACCTCCCCCAGCACCCTCCACTTGCTTCTGTTGTTATGGCATTTAACCAGGTTGGGCTGTGATTTATCTGTTTGTGTGTTGTGTCTCTTCCCTAGGACCTGCGGTTCTTGGGGGCAGGGACCGGAATGGATTTATCTTTATTAGTCCAGCAGTTAGTGTAGGCCCTCAAAACAGTCCTCAGGATTGTTTGCTAGATGAAAAAGTGTTCAAACAAATCCTCCATGAGTTTAAATCCATTATTAAGGCAGTTTAATCACAAAATCATTAATTAGTGGTTTAATAGTAATCACAGAATTTTATATTAATCATTATATTATAAAACAATATAGCATTGTAATATGTATTGAGCACTGCTATGCCCAGGCTCTATTCTAGGCTCATTACATGTTTTAACTTTATTGAATCCTCCCTACAAGCTCAAATGTGGTTACAACATGGCTCTCATTTTATGCATGTATGTATGTATCTATCTATCAATCAGTCTATCTGCTTATCTATTTATTTACTTGAGACAGGGTCTCCTTACATAGCCAGGCTGGTCTCAAACTCACTATGGAGCCCAGGCTGGCTTTGAACTCCATCCTTCTGCTTCCACCTCCCATTGTCCCCATTTTACAGATAAGAAACTAAAAGGTATTGAGGAAAGATTAAATGATTGTCTCAAGGTCACAAAGCTGATAAATGTGGAATTGAGATTTGAACCTAGCCCTATAGTCTGCACTTATAGCCATTCATCTTAAAGAAAAGACATCTGAGGGGAAATATGAGATACCATCTTTTTTTATGGTACTGGGGTTTGAACTCAGGGCCTCACACTTGCTAGGCAGGTTTCTACCACTTGAGCCACTCCACAAACCCTTTTTTTGTGTTGGGTATTTTCAGGATAGAGTCTCAAGAACTATCTGCCCAAGTCTGGCTTCGAACCTTGATCCTCCTGATCTCTGCCTCCTGAGTAGCTAGGATTACAGGCATGAGCCACCAGCACCCAACTATGAAATACTATTTTTAAAGATGTACTTTACTAAGTAAAAATTTTGTTCCTATGATTTTTATACTTGAAAGTCAAGTACATGCTCAACAGAAACCACAGCCCTGATATAGAAAGAAACAAATCCTGGCCCAAGGGAAAAAAGCAATTATTGAAGAGAGAGTTTTGGTTTTGAAAAAAGTATGCATTCTCACTAATTTAAGAAAGATTGTCATTTCATTACTTTTAATATGAAACTAATGACATTTATAAGTAGCTGATTAATGTTATTTTATGTCTCCTAGTTTTTATTTTCTTTTAAATTAATTTTTTAAATTCTGCAAATGAATTTTAACTCAGATGCTACTTCTTCCTGAAATATAACATGTTGAACACTGTTCAGTGTTATGTGAATCAGTTACAGTGTTGCTGCCATGAGGCCAGAGCTTCTGTTCTGGAGATGGAGTTAATCAATGTCCATGTAACAAAGTGAATAAGAAACTTATTTGCTCTCAGAGCTGCTAGAATGCCCAGCATGTCCAGTCCTGTCAAGCAGAACTTTCTGCACTTACAGAAATGCTTATATTGTGTTATTCAGTACAGTAGCTCCAGGTAGCTCTTGAGCACTTGAAGTGGGACTTGTGCAACTGAGGAATGGGGTGTTTTTATTTTAATTAATTTAAAAATAAGTCTTAATAGGGTTAGTGACTACAGTATTGGACAGTGCAAGAATCCTAAAGGAACCATTCATGGTGCCTGTCAGGTCACCAAATGACCATTTGATTGGCCTTTGCCTTTCTTTCTCCTGGGCACAGTCCTTGTGATCTGACCACTGGTGCATGATCAAATCAGAGATAGGAGACCAAATTAAGTAAAATAAAATCAAAACCCTGCCCTCCTTTTTTAGCATTAGTGATATTAAATATACGTTAACTCCCTGTTCCTGACCTTCTCCACCAAAGTGAATACAAAAAGACTGGCTAGTTCTTCTCTAAGAAAGCTGCCCTGCTTTCCAGAGTGGCTGCTGGGCTGGTGTGTGGCAGTGTCCGGGAGGGGCCTTTGCCTCCTAGACAGCCTCTGTGGGCAGTGTTCTGACAACCTCTTCAGTTTTACAAATAGGGATTATTGGGATATTCAGGTTTCTTTCTTTTCTTAAAATAATTTTCACTGTGTGTATTCATAGACAATTGTCCGTTTCATTAAAGTTTGATGATATTTGCATAGTATCATGTAGTATTCTTTTAATCTCTTTCTTCTTAGTGGTTATAGTTTCTTATTTTCACCATGCATATATGTGTTTGTCCTTTGCGTTTTTTTTGAGGCAGGGTCTCACTGTGTGGCCCAGGCTAGCATGCGCCACCATGCCTAGCTGTCCTTTGGTTTTTAAATGACATCAGGCTTGCCTGATTGTTCAGATGTCTGTCAATTCTGTTCCTTCTCATTCTGCACTTTCCTTTCTGATCTTTTATTGATTCCTGTCCCTGCTTGCCTTGGGTTTATTTTTGTGGTTCTTTTTTTGTATCTTCTAGAAGTTAATGTTTAGTTCTTTGTTTTTTTCCTTTCTTGTTTAATAATGAAAACATTTAAGGAAATTGAATTTTCTTACACATAGAACATCCATGGTATTACGTGCTTAGATATATGCTGTCTTCACTTAGATATATCTTGTCTTCATTGCTGAGGGGTTTCAATAATGTCCAATCTTGCTAACCCTATTTAGCCCGAGAGTTTTGGCATATGTGTGCTTTTTAAATTTCCACTTGTTGGGATTGGACTATGAGCACATGATAAAAGCAAGAGCACACAAGGGAGGGGTGAGGATAGGTAAGACACCTAAAAAACTAGCTAGCATTTGTTGCCCTTAACGCAGAGAAACTAAAGCAGATACCTTAAAGCAACTGAGGCCAATAGGAAAAGGGGAACAGGTACTAGAGAAAAGGTTAGATCAAAAAGAATTAACCTAGAAGGTAACACACATGCACAGGAAATCAATGTGAGTCAATGCCCTGTATAGCTATCCTTATCTCAACCAGCAAAACCCTTGTTCCTTCCTATTATTGCTTATACTCTCTCTACAACAAAATTAGAGATAAGGGCAAAATAGTTTCTGCTGGGTATTGAGGGGGGGAGCGGGAGGGGGTGGAGTGGGTGGTAAGGAAGGGGGTGGGGGCAGGGGGGAGAAATGAACCAAGCCTTGTATGCACATATGAATAATAAAAGAAAAATGAAAATAAAATAAAATTGTCAAGAAAAAAATAAATAAATTTCTACTTGTTTTATCCTTTTCATTTGAATTTCTCGTTCAGTTGCATTATGCTAAAACATGGCCTGTATAGTTTTATAGTTTTTTAGAATTCTTTTCCCTTATGGAATTTTATAGGATTTTTTTGTGCTTTCTAGTCAATATTTTAAAGTTTTAATAAGTGCTTTTAAAAAGTTGTTTATTCACAGCTAGGCATAGTGGCACACAGCTGTAATCCCAGCATTCAGGAGACTGGGGCAAGATCAGAGTTCAAGGCCACCCTGAGCTACACAGCAAGACTCTGTCTCAAAAAAAGAAAAAACATGTGATTAATTCAATATATGTTAATATGTAGCTATTAAACCATGCTTACTAATTATATTTGATTCTTCCATTAGATTCTTTTACTTTTTGCCTGGATCTATCACAGAAACACCAAAATTTCCCACTATAATTATAATTTTATAAACTCTTGTTTATAATAGTTTTCATTTTATAATTGTGTGTTGTCATTCATTGGGTTAATGTTTATAGTTGTCAGTTTAGGGAGTGGGTAGTTCTATTTATCCAAATGAAATATATTTTTCATTTGATGTCCTTTCTCCTAAGTTTTACCTTATAATTTTAATTCTTCCCTCATGATTTTTCTGTGCCAATTTATGAAGAATTTTTGTGTGTGTGGTTCTGGGGATGGAACCCAGGGCCTCGTTCATCCTAGGCAAACACTCTATCACTAAGCTACATCCCAGCTTCATGTCTGTAATTCCTGAAACATTGAAAGAACAGGCAATGCCCACCACATAATGAGTGTTCAGTAGGTCCCACATTTTATGTAGCTATTCTCTGTCTTTCTTTCTCTTCTTCTCTCTTCCTCCTCCCTTCCCTCTCTCTCTCATTTTCAGTGCTGGGGATTACTAGACAAGTGCTTTACTATTGAGCTGTAGCCCCAAGCCCCTAGAATTTTTTCTTATTTTGCCTTTATTTTTCACGATTGTTTTGTTGTATTTAATATTTGACTCTTGCAGCTAGTTGAATTTCATTCATATTCCCAATGCTCAAGTCTTGTTTTTCGTCTCAGGGGAGTGTTCCCTCTGTTGACCCTTAGGAGGAGTTCCAGGCATCCTTTATCCTCCTCCCACTTTATTCCCCTGCTTGCTCCACCCTTCAAGAGTGCAGATCTGGACTGATCAGATTGGAAAACATCTTACTTAGTATGTGCAAGGTCTTGGGTTCAACTCCTCACCATCGCCAAAAACCAAAACAAACACAATAAAGTCTTAGCAACCACTGAACTCCTGAGTAGGCAGGATTGTATTTGTTAAGGACAGAACATTTATGTGAACATCTGTTTTGGGTATTTCTCCCATAGTTAACCATAGTTAACCAAGAGCTCCACGTGTTCCCGGGTGAGAGCCCTGAGCAGCTCCCTCCCTTTGCTGGCTCGGAGTGGTAAGATCAAGGGCTGCCTTCCTCTGCTTTCCTTCCATATCATCTCAGGCCCATCACCTTCAGTAAGGGGCACCCTCTAGTTTTGGCATTGCTCAGTCATAGGAACTTTGCTGGGGGGTTGTTGGTCTAGCGGATGACTTGCTTACTACTGGGTTCTCAGCATAACACCCCTACCCATTCTTCTTTATGTTTTCCTCCAAAGTGTCTCTATGATTTGATCATCGTTCCCTTCTATGTACTGCACACTGGGAGTCTGGCTTACTCTTCAGGGACAATTTCTCCTCACTATCTAGTTTTGGTTTTGTGTGGTCACTGCTTCTCAAAAATTCAGGAATAAATGCTCATCACAAATTGTGTTCCCAGATTATTACAATAATAGATTCTCTAAAAGTTCTACGTGGTTTTTGTAGTAAATGTATGTCGTAGAACATTTGCTCTGATACTTCAGGTCACTTTCCACATTTTTAATTATGAGCTTGTCATAGGATCAGTGATTTTTCTCTTATGGAATATATTAGTTGGCCTAGAACATCACAGTGCAGTGAAAAATAACAAGTTCATTTCCCCTTCACATCCAGCCACCAGTTATAAGTGGCTGGTGGCTCTGCCTCCATACTCAGGCTCAAGATGAGTCCATTGGCTTCTATGTGGATTCCAAGACCTCTCTGGTCATTGGGGTTCTGGGCTGTGGAGAGGGAAAGAGCTCAGGGGAGTGGTACCTTGCCTCTCCTTAGGTGCCTGGCTCCATATGAATTAAGTCATATGGGCACCTGAGGGAAATTGGGTTTGGCCTTGTGTCCAGGTATGGTTCTGTCTAGGTATGTATGCTGTCCTTGACAACAACTAACTATACCACTGAGGACGAGTTGGAGCAGAGGGCTTCTCGTTGTGCTGTGGATGTTTAGACACTCCAGGTTCCAGTGGAGACAGTGTCGTTTCTTAGTCAAATCCCCCTCCAATAAAAGGAAGATTGTTGGTGTTTTTGATTGGCTAGATCAGAGGTTTTGAGGAGTAGTTGAGAGAAAACTGAAGGAAACAGCACCCTGGCAAGCAGCCTCTCTGCTGTGTTGAAGGCTTTTTTTTTTTTTTTTTTCCTGCAGCATTAGTCTTTTTGTCCCTTGGTCTGCTGGGGCCCTTTCTGCTTTGCAGCTAGTATGCCAGTCTTCTTCAGGTACAGGCCACTACAGCTGCCTGAGCCAGCTGTAGTGTGGGGGTGGGGAAGGGTACACACTGGCACTGCTGCTCTGCATGTCAGCCTGTGTGTGACTGGTGGGATCTCCTTCCCACCCACTGTCCTACCCCACTCCCAATGACCTGAGGCACAAGATTTGATTGTCAGTCTTCAGGATGACTTCCCTTTGCACGTGGTAATCCAGACTATTTGGCACTTCCTCACTTTGGTCTTTCCTACAAGATGGACCCAGTAGATGTCTTTGACATTTCTTATGTGAGTAACAAACCTTTGCTGGTTTCCAGGGTTTAGCCCCGTTTTAAATATTCCTTTGGTCACTTCCAATAGGATCTTGGCATCCATCTGTTCACATAATTGTTTTATAAATATTTAATGACTATATCTGTGCCACAGCTGTATTCTTAGATCTTGTGGAGTTCATTGGGGAGCAGAGGGAGTACCGAGGAGAGATCTACACAAATCAAGTAATCACAGGAAGAAATGGAAGCCACAGCTCTGCCAAATGCTTGGGAATTTACAGGGACTCTTTTCCCAGGCAGGGAGGTCAAGAAAAGTATCTTGAAGCAGTGAGGCTTGGGGTGGCAATGAAGGGGAAGCAGGGTTCCTCAAAGAAAGGTAGGGAAGGAGGCCTTATAGCCAGGACCTCCATACTGCATGCCCTCTGATGGGACGAAGTGGTGCTACAGGGAGGTGGGACTGTGGGCTACAAGCAGATTTGCACCTGCTGTGGCTGAGTCAAAGGAGAGTAATGGTAGATGGTTGCCTAGGCCTGCTGGGAGTCAGCTCAGTCATCCAAGTGAGCTATGACTTGGATGAAGATGGTCACCAGGAGATGGTAAAGGAGAAAGGTAAACACATTAACCTAAGTCCTGATTCGAGTCTTTATGGGTTTTATGATCCTGAGTTTAGAGGGAGATAAATTTCTTCTAACCATGAAATCACTAAATGTGTTCTTTCTTTCTTCTTGAACTTTTTCAACAAGACAAGTAATGTGTTTCTTGTTCTAATCTCAGCAAAGGAAAAGGGCATGATTGCTGCTGGACAGTGTCTGCAATATAGTGGTAGACATTTTTTTATGTGTTACATGGTGAGTGAGTGAGTGAGTGAATCAGTCCTGATTCACTCTATCAGCTCGTCTCCCTGTTCTTCTCCCTAGCCCTAGATAGGACTAGCTATAGCCAGGCCTTTATCTACCAACCTGTATTTCAGGAGTAACAAGTACAGGTTGTGTGTCCCCACTCCCTTTGTAGTCCCACATGGCACATATGAACCGATGATAGTTCTGTTTTCTTGCCAGCACCAGATATGACTCCAAAATGCATCTTCCAAAGCCCTTCAGTAGCCTATACCAATAATACTGCACTTGAACCCTCTTTGCTGTTTCGTCTATTTTAACAGAGTAGCTGCTCCATGGCAAGGAAGACATTGACAAGGACTCTTCTCCACTGCCCTCTGAGAATGGCCATGACCATGGAGATCTAAATTTACCTTGTTCTTATACTTCAGAATTGGCCTCTGTAAAATTAGAGAGCAGCCCATAAGATCATCCTCACTCTGACACCAGCTGCAGAGTTCATGCCCCAAGGCTGCCCTCAGTTTCCACACTTTGCTAGAAGGACCCACGGCACTCACCAAAGCTGTTAAGCACAGTTATGGTTTATGACAGCCAAGAGACACAGATTCAAATCAGCATGGGGCAGAGTCCAGGAGGGTTCCCAGTGTGGAGCTTCCAGGTGTCCTTTCTGTGGAGTCATGGGTGGCGTTGGCTCTCCCTGGCAACAATATGTGGCCATGTGCATGGAACATTACAACCAGAGCAGCTCACTGAGCCGTGGTTTCCGGGATTTTTAGTAGGTCCTGATCACATGGACGTGGCTGGCACCCCTGTGGCTGACCTTAGCCCCCATCCTCTCCACAGGTAGAGCTCTTATGTGACCTAAAGTCCTCATCATAAATCACAGTTTTACCTCCATTGTGGCTCAAAGTCCCTAAGTAAAGACACATTCAGGGCATCACTAGAGCTTAGAAGTCACCTCCCAGGAGTCAAAGGCAAAGCCAGACCTCTGTTTGAACAAGGCAAACAGAGTAGTAGCAACAGAGAAGGATCTACTGCCAGTAATAGTCACCATGTTCATAGAAATCTTTTTATTTGTGTTCAGAAATTACTCTACAGGATGAGGAATAGGTGTAAAAACTGACCTTATCATGGACTTTTTAGGTATGGCAGTATTTAGATGAAGATAATGGGTTTCCATGGTCTGGCTGTCTTTGCCACATCCCAGCTCTGCTTCTGTCAACTAGTCATGGGATTAGTGATTTTACCTTCCTCTTTCTCAGTTTCCTTATTCATAACTCAGATTAATAATAGTACTTCTTTTGTGTTGTTATTACAAGAACTAAATGCAGTCATGCATGTTAATGGCAGAAGAACACATGACAAATAGAAGTGCTCAATAAATACTAGGTACTGTTTTTATATTTATCATGAGAAAAATTTTCCAATCTTTGTCAAGTCATTTTCCTTGGAAAATTTTGTGGAGGGTTTTCTCTGAAAGTTTTCCCCTTTGTCTTCATACCTCATGCTTCTTTGGCACTGAAAGAACTAGATAGCAGTCTTTCCTCAAAGACTGCATTGCTGTTTTCTGGGTGATCCCTGAGTTAAGAGTGGTGAGAAGAGTGGACAAGTATACTCTCATGCATCTGCAACTTGTGGGTAAATTTAAAAGACAAAAAAAGATATGTCATTTTTCCAAGTTGCTTCTGAGAAATCTAAAAGGAGGGAATCTTGAGTGAGTAATTTCAGAATTTTTGTGCCAAGCCCCTGTCTCCTTTCCACTCAGCTCTTTCTAAGACTCCTTAAAGACTGTCCATTTGCAAGTGTTGCCTTGCCGACACTCAGATAGTGTGCCTGCCATGGAAGGGTTTTGGACTATTAGATACTGTTTAAAACTGAGTGAAACAAGAGATCTTTCTCAATGTTGGCTTGAGTTCATGACAGCCACTAATTATTCTTTAGGCTTCCCTGTGAAGGCGACTGAACTTGAGACTTGGCTTTGGGTTTTGCCATCTGTCTGCTGCCACTTGTCCCCATGTGATAGGTATTAAGATTGTTTTTTCAGGGAGCATCACTTTAATGTTTGTTCAGTTATGGAAGATGTTCAGATGTAGATTCAGTGCCGGTGTTTTCCACTCTTACAGGCTGAGTAGGCCTTATTCTTGGGGCTGACTGTGTGAGGACCCAACTGATAGAGCATACAAAGGACTCAGCTTCCAGAGGGAGCTTAGGTCCAAGAGGTACTGACAGACAGAAAGGGCGTTGCAAATGATGGCTCAGCTCCCTAACTGAACACTGTTTTCTCCCTAGCTTATTTCCAGTGATGCTGATGGAGCCATCCAAAGGGCGGGAAGATTCAGAGTGGAAAATGGTTCTTCAGACGAGGTAAGGATAGTCCCCATTTCCTGGATTTTCACCAAACACACAATTGTAGTACCCAGCAGTGAACAGTTTGTGAACCTTGTGATCACTGACAGCTTGCTAAATGGAGCTCTGGAAGGGGTGAAGAGAGCTTTCCAGAGCTTTGCTGGAAGCAGATGTGAAGGGGAAATGCATTATGCTGGCATGGAAGGTGCCAGTAATTGGATGACTCGTGTCCTTTAAAAGATCTGTCATAAAATCAGGTAGATACATGAAGTTGTTCTGGCTAAGTAGACCAGAGAAAAATCCAGAGCATCTTTTATGAATTCCAGCTCTTCCCTTTTGCCATCCTGGCCAGCTTGACACTGCCACACAAACAGGCCCAGGGTCCAGGAAGAATATGTAAAAAATATTTGTAGTCACAAACTTTGTCTTTATTCTGAGAAGCCACCAGAAAAGGATCCCTCTACTGCCTGCCACTCTTTGGGCCCAGGTCCTCTTTCAGAGCTTTCCTGGCCTTCCTCACTCTAGGCCGCAAGGATCACTTTGCTTTTCTTTCTTCAAAGGTGCCACTGCCTGCCCCTGCACCTTGGGGTTTACCCTTAGAACTGCAGAGTAAAGTGTAAGCATCTCGACTTTTCATCTTTGCTGCCTGTTTGCTAGGTAGTTCAATGCAGTGCTTCAGCACCCCCAGCTTTGCAGTCAGACAAGCCTGGGGTCAAGTTCAAGACAAGCCTGGGTTCAATTTCGAACTCTCCCTCACAAGTAGTATCACCTTGGGCAAGGAACTCAGTCTTGCAAAGCCTCAGTTCTCCATCTGTAAATCAGAAGCTGTCTCAGAAGCATTGAGAGGACTCACGGAGGTGAGCCTGTAAAGCTCTTCACACTGTGCCTGGCACAGTAACCCTCAGTACTAGCGCATGGTAGCTGGTTTAGCAACATGGTACCATGGTAACATGGTTGTTGTTGCTATGGTAACCACTGCCATATTGCCACTGTTGGTTGTTCTCCTAACCACTTCTAAAAGCACTTGGTAAAGCACTATAGATTTAACTTGAAAAGCCCTAGCATTTGGGAAGTTACTACTCATCTTCCCATTCAGCCTTAGTTGAGCACACCCATTCACTGGATGTGGTACCTCCCTCATGGCTGCAGCACACAAAAGGAAGCATTCATGTCCTGTGCTGAAGCCCTGAATAGGTGCCCACAAACTTCTGGCCGGAATGATGTCAGCTGACCCACACAGAAGAAGGAAGTTTGCTTCTGACACTTAGAAGCAGCTCTCCTTATGTGGCCTAGCTTCTGAGAAGAGGCGATCTTATTACCGAAGGCAGCCTCATGGGTCCCACTGCCAAGCCAGGAGCAGAAGCATCAGGTCCTTGTTTTCCAGAGCTCGGAAAGCCAGCACCACCATGCTGAATTTCCACTTAGAGAATTTAAGAACTAGAGGCCTCAGAGGCTGCTGCACCTCAGGACAGCCTTCAGCCACCACAATTTTACAGAACTTCAAAATGAGCACGCTATCGTTTCTTGACCTTTTGGCTAAGATCAAGTGCAGTATCTGTTCTTCTCAGTTTAATATCAGATGTGTCCTCTATCCAAGTACAATGTATTAAATGGATTTTTGGAACAGAGAAATGGAATAGGAGCTTGCTCCGTCCACTCCACACATTGACCTGGTATTACGTACCTCCAGGAACGGTGCACAAAGAAGAAGAACAAACTGCACCAGACTGTTCCCATCCCTGCATCAGCACAGCTCCAGCCTCTGCTGATACCCAGGTCTACTGAAAACCCTCACCTCCCAGGAAAGACCCCATGAAGGCCCAAAGGAGCCTTCACGTGGTCCTGGGATCACCATATGCTTTGGCATCAAACACTGCTCACCTGAACTGTTTACTTAGGGGACGTACCAAAAAAAAAAAAATATGAGGCCTGTGATAAGTTGTCTCTTGGTTGGAGGATTTCAGTTTGCTTTTGCCAGACTCCTTTATATGACATGCCGAGCTTGAGACCTTTTAAACTTCTGGTGGTCACCAGAAGTCTCTAGAGCACAGAGATGCGTCCTGCTCAGCTCTGCACAACACTGGTGTATCCTGGTGGTCTTGGGTGGCAGAGATAGTTTCTTCTGGTTCTTTCTTCCCCTGAGTGTGTAGCCCTTTGGGTTCAGAGCTCAGCATGGGCTAGGTCTCTCCTTAGACTTACCTGCTTCAGCACATCTTAGGATTTGATTTTTTGCCCTCTTTCCCAGAGTTAGAGGCTCCCACAACCACCTCCAAAGCTCCATAATTTGCTGAAAAGACTCACAGAACTCAGGAAAGCACTTAACTTCCTGGCTGTGCTTTATTATTGAAGGACATAACTCAGGAACTCCATGCACAAGTGGCACATGGAGCAAGTGAAGGGCTGGAGGCCGCTGAAGGGCATGCCATGCCATCTCACCTCAGTGTGTTCACCAACCAGGAAGTTCTGTGAACCCCATGATTTAGGGGGCTCCAGAGATTTCATAGGTATGATTAGTTAAATTATTGACCACTGATGATTGACTCAGTCTCCAGCCCCTCTAATCTCCTTGGAGTTTGGAAGGTGGAGTGTAAATTCCAAGCTTCTAATCAGGCTTAATCTTTCTAGTAACCAGCCCCCATCCTGAAGCTATCTAGGGACCCGCCAAGAGCTGCCTCCTTAGAACAAAAGGCACTCCTATCACCCTTCTCACTTAGGAAGTTCTAAGGGCTTTCAGAGCCCTGTGCCAAGAACCGGCACGGTTATTCCACAAGCAAATGATTCCATTTTTCAGAATCTCTAATTGGTAGAAAGTTCTTTCCATTGACAGAACTCATCTATATTTTCTACTCAGAGTTTCTCTTTGTGTCCTCCAGAGCTCCTAGTGTAAGGCAGAGCCCTCTTGGACATGACAGGCCAGTACTCAGAGACACCTGTTGATTTCTTCCTAAAATATGGAAGCAATTAAACCATTGTCATCCTTGGACATATATGAGATCACTAATGAATCTTTTATTTTTATTTTAGGTTGTTGTTTAGATGTGAGGCAGCCTCACACTGTGGTGAAGGCGATTTTGGAATTAAGCAGCTCTGGTTTCAGACCTCAGCTCTCCCTCATACTAGTTTACCACTCAGGCACCTTTGAGCTTCAATTTCCCGGTTGGGTAAGGAGGGCGATGAATCCTACTCTGTGCACCTGGCCTTGTAACTGAGCAATTTGAATTTTGTACCTAAGTGTAGGATGCTGCAAAGTCCACATTGAATTGAATCTCATTAATGTGTCCTATAATTGCTAATTGTCAAGAGGTTTTTTTGTGACATCTTGATTCTGTCACCTATCCTATTAGCTAACCCACCATGCAGCTATTTCCTTCAGATATACTGGTCTTGCCATCTGTGTGCTCATTCAGATTATTAATTAAAATGAGTGTGGCCCCCCTGTGGAGTGATCTGGGGAGCTCCCTCACCACTCACTGAATGTATCAATTAGCAGACGATGGAGCAGAGGGGACAATCTTTTGGCTTTTTACAAATCTGTCTTTGTTACCATGTGGAGGATATGGAAATTAGTACAATCTTTTGGGAAGGCAATTAGCAATAACTAAAAATGTGTACACAATTTGGCCAGCAGTTCTGCTGCATTATGTGTATTTACACACTGGAATCTGCGTTTAACTTTTAGAAAGAGTGAAGAAGAGATATATGTTTACCACAGAAAAACGTTTAAGCTACAGCATTGAACATAAAAGCAAGATCCAAAATGATTTGTGTTATATCATTCCATTTTCATTTAAAAAAAAGAGCTTATCAATATGAAAGAAAATTTCCAAAAGGACCCAAGACTTTAACAGCATTTGCTTCTGGAGAATGACAAGGAGAGGTGAAACTAAATTTTAGGGCCTTAACGTTCCACTTTATGCCCTTCTGTACTGGTTACATATTTTACAAGTCTATTGTCAATGGAAGTGGTTAGATTTTTAGAAAGGAACCTATGCAGTTACCAAGAACAGAGTAGATCTATATTACTGAACATAGAAATAGTCCCAAGATTTCTGTGGTGAAAAAACAAGTTTCAATGTAAGTTTATACTACTGTACTATTTATGAAAACAAATTATGGTTTTGTGTATGCATATGTACTTGTATATATGTGCGTATGTACGTGTATGTGAGTGTGTGATTTGTGTATATGTATAAACACATCTTTGTAAATGTATAACAAGTGTCTAGAACTATCCAAACTAATAGGGCAGCATGGTTATTATAGGGAAAAGAAGTGGACCAGGACATGGAAGATGGGGGGAGAGAAAAGGACTTTAGTTTTTGAGTAATTCCACTAACCTATATTCATACTTACACTTGTGATTCAAAACTTTTAGTTTCTTTTAAAAAAAAAAATCCATCTTGCCTTTTGCCAGTGCCATCTCAGCAACTTAACCTAGGAACCAAAGTTAAATAAGTTAAATGCATGCACTCTTTTATTACTCTGGAAGAGACTAAGAGAAGCCACAAGCAGTATAGAAAATATGCTTCTGCCAGGGGCTGTGGCTCACACCTGTAATCTTAACTACTCAGGAAGCAGAGATTAGTAGGCTCATGGTTCAAGGCCAGCCCAAGCAAATAGTTTTTGAGACCCTATCTCGAAAATGCCCAACACAAAAAAAGGGCTGGCAGAGTGGCTTAAGTCATGGAGCGCCTACCTATCAAGCATGAGACCCTGAGTTCAAACCCCAATTCCACCAAAAAGAAAAAAGAGAACAATGGGTCTCATTTGTAGTGTTTGTATTGTGCTTGAAGTTAAATATTTGAGAACATTCCAAATAAAATCAGAGTGTCAGATAGGGATTTTGATTAAATTTTCCTCAAACCATCCAGACCAGATTCAGTCTTCTTCCTTTATATCCCACAAATATAAAAGGGGTTAAAAAAAATACAAGGCAACAAGAAGGTTTTGTGGGCTTTGACATTTGATACGGAAATGAGTAGGCCTTCTCGGTGCTGACTCCCAGCACGGTGGGCATGCACTGGCATGTCCACAGTGTAGACCAGTTTGAGTCTGTTAGCCTCCTTCACATCTTTGAACAAATGTTTACCTAAAGGGGCATAATATAAGGGTGGGTGATTGTAATATCAAGCTTCAGTTATCTGGAAAACATGCCCCTCAGAATATTTCCTAACTTTCTTTTTGATGTCAAATAAATAATATATTTCTGTTTCACTGTCATTTATGTTGTTATACAGCTTCTGAATCTTTGAAATCCTTTGTAAAACAGGTCACACTGTAAAACAGGATTTATTGAAAATTTAACCCCAATTAAACCAGGTGCGGTGGCTCACATCTATAATCCTAGCTACTCAAGAGACTGAGATCAGGAGGATCAAGGTTTGAGGCCAATCCCGGCAAATAGTTTGAGAGACCCTATCTATAAAATCACCAGAGCATAATGGACTGGAGGAGTGGCTCAATCAGTAGAGTGCCTGCTTTGCAAGTGTGATGCCCTGAGTTCAAATCCCCTTCACACACACACACTCGCACACACACACACTATTAGGTACTGCTGCACCCATTCCAGAGCTCCTGAAATTTAAAAGGACCGAAATACTGGCATTTGGTCAGAGGCTGTGGAACAGCTAGAACTCAGACCTGTATTGCTAGTAGGAGTATGACTTGGTGCATCCTCGTTGGAAATCTGTTTGATGCCATCCACTAAAACTGAGCACATGCAATCTCTTTGTCCAGAAAGGAGTGCATGTGTCCCCCAAACCAGATACAGAATGCTCACAGTGACTTTATCATTAATAGCCCACAATCACATTCAATGCCAATGTCCATCAGCTGGGGAATGACTACATGGCTTGTGGCATGCATCATATAGCTACATGATGATGAAAAAGAATGACCCATGACTGCACCAGTAATGAGGCGAATGTCCCAGACATAGCGTCGAAGGACAAAAAGCCAGGCTCAGATGAATACACACAACAGGATTTCATTTCTACAAAGTTCAAGAGCAGGTAAAACCAATCCATGGTGATAGAAGTCAGAGTACTGGTTAACTTTGGGGTGCAATGGGGCAGTGCCTGGGGAAATGAATGTCGGAGCTGTCTGGGGTACTGAAAAGATTTCCCATCTTGATGCAGGAAGTGGTTACAAGGGTGGATACATGTAAACTCATTTGTCTATACAAATATACTCATTTGTCTCACGTGCCCTTCCCTGTCCACTACCACTACACGTCATCAAAAACTGGAGCTCGTTTCAGAGCCCCTCCTTCTGGAGTCCTGGGCAGAGGAGTTTTTGCTTGGTCTCCATTTCTTTTGTCAATTTCTGTGAGTATTCTTGTCTTTGCACCTCATCATACATGCTCTTAACAAAGGACAGGAAGTCTTGCTCTGCGAAACTCACAACTTTTTGGGTGTTGGGTCTCCCCCTCCCCACCGTCCATTTCAGTTAAGTATTCAATGAAGATGAAAGTTAAATAGGTATCTTTTTAATCCTTAAAAAAAAAGACCTCATAGTTAACAGTTTGTGCTGGGTAGAGCGGTATGAGTTCAGTCGCTGCCCCAGTCCTGCCTTTCCCTCTCACACACTGGCTGTATCTTGGCCTCCCCAGATCCTACCATCCTGCAGTTGTCAGGCTCAGCCCTGTAGGAGGCAAGGGCTTCAGAGTCCCAAGTGTGCATTTTCTGTGTCTTCCAACCTTCACAGCAGTCTGGGAAGCCTTTAGATCCCCGCTCAGAATGTTTATAAATGCATAAAACATATAGGATTATAAAGAAAAACGGTTGGTTGAAATCAAGTTATCAGAATGGTTTTTAAACCTAATCATGATATAGTAATATATATTTGCTTTTATATTAGTATGTTAACCAATCCAAATCCAGCATCAGGTTTCATAAGTACTATGATTTTGAACAGTAAAGAGTATAGACAGCATTTCTAGATATTTACAGTAACTTTATGAGTTCTGAAAATATCTGTTTTATATTTTTTTGATTTGGGTGACATGGTTACCAAAACTGTTCATTCTATTGTAGTTTTTTGCTGGCATAGCCATAATTGAATTCATAATTGAATGTAACTCTAAATTTTAATTAGAAGTTAGGAAAACTGAAGATGTATTTGTTTTGCCCATCCAAGTTCCTGTCCCTCTTCCCTGCTCTGGATTCTTTGAGACCCCATGGCACAGAGCATTGATTCTCAAAGTTCAGTGTCAGCTGAATCATATGGATGCTTGTTAAAATCAGATGCTGAGGCCAGGGTGTGGCTCAGTGGTAGAGAGCTTGCCTAGCTTTCTAATGAGAGAGAGAGAGAGAGAGAGAGAGAGAGAGATAGAGAGAGATTAATTTTCAGGCTCCATCTTGAGAGATCCTGAGAAGGAGGTTCAAGAGTGCACATTTCAGCACCGAGCTAAGCTGTACGTGAAGGAGACCTCTCTGGGCCATGCAGATTTTGGAGGCTCCAGATGTTTAACTGTGTTGGGGACAGAAGAGTCTCCTTTGCAGGCTCTGCTGAAACTTTCTAGGATCCAGGGCCTTGGGACCATGACACCAACCATGGTGGATTCTGCCTAGTGAAAGCCAGCTTCTGAGTGGTCACATGGTGGCTCCATGGTCACAGCTGTGGGCTGCCTGTGGCACAGAGGAAAGATCTGTGGCCCACGGATCATGGTAATAAAATGAATAGCTATTCATAATGGATCATGCAGAATCCTACAAGGAACAAAATCCAATTATGTGTTCCTCTTGAGTCACCCCAAAAGGTCAAAGCTAAGAAGGGACATCTTGAACAAGTGATCAGAATTAACCTCATCAACAAGAAAGCAGATGGACAACTTGAGTAAGTTTATCTCGAAGAGCTGAGGAGGACAAGCCTCACTCATGCTGTGTTCCTGCCGTGTATGCAGTCCCTGAATCCAATCCTGGGGAAAATCAGTCAAGCTGGAAATGAGGAACACTTCATTAAAAACCAAGGAAGCGAGGATGCTGTGTTCTTCCACACTGTCAATGTTGTAAAGGACAAAGAGTTTGTGGGAATGTGCTCAGACAAGGGAGCCTGAGAAACGTGACAGCAAAGTGATCCTATACTGAAGAGGAAATGCCTTATGTGACATTGTTGAGTCATTTGATGAAATTGGAGTACAGATAATAAAGTATTGTGTCGATGTTACATTTACAGAAGTTGATAACGCTGCATGGTATATACGTAAGAAAATATCCCTCTTGAGAAGTGTACAGTGAAGCATCGAAGTAATGGGCTATTAGTTATGCTTCTAAATCTTGAATGGTTCAGAAAGAGTTGTGTATGTGCACAGACACATGCGGAGGGTGTGTGCGTGTGTGTGTGTGTGTGTGTGAACAAACGAGCCAGTGTGGTGAACATTGCCAGCAGGCAAACCCGATGTGGACGCTCTATGTTCCTTCTTATTTTTGCAGTCTTTATGCAAGCTTAAAATTATTTTCAGACAAGAATGTGTATATATGTAGCAATAAGTGGTTCTTAGAAATTCAAGAAGATCCAGACAGAAAGCACAATGATACAAAGAAACTTCAACTCACACTTTTATTCCATAACAAGTTAAAAATGCAGGACATAAAAAAAGGATACAAAGGATGATGTAATGGCTAAGATTCAACAGAGAAAAGAAAACATCTCTGTAATTGGAGCTGGCTTCAGTTGCAGCCCCACTCCTGATGTCCTGATTACCTCTGCATCCTTAGCGACACCTTTAAACTCTCCAAGTCTCAGTTTCCTCCTCAGAAAGAGGGGGTTAAAGTAGAATCTGCCTCATGAAGTTGTCGTTAATGGTTCTGAAAATAATGCATGGAAAGTGCCAGCCCCAGCTCTCCATGAATGTCACTGTCATGTTTCCAGAGTGATGGCAAAGACACTTCCTCACTCACTTCATAAGGTAACACAAACTGAAAGCGTGACAGAAACACACACGTCCAGAAAGCTAAGAACCATTCAACGTCAGACAAATGACTGTGTATTCTGCATTACATCACCGTGATTCTCCTCCATTTAACCTATTGTCTCTGGAGCTGCCAAGAAAAAAAAAAAAAAAAGAAAGCTTTTGATAACATCCCTGTATATTTATTCCTGAGAAAAACCTCTTTGCAAACTCAGAATTGAGCAAAATTCCTTCAACATGATTGGAAACTGATCACAAACATCTAGTAAACCACTAGAGGCATGTCAGAATCAGGAAATATGTTCTAGTGGTCTGTCTCCTGTCAATGACACAATGCAAATGTCCACAAAGCTTCAGTACAGCAACATCCAGTTGATCGGAAGCACCGATGCCTGGCACAGTGCCAGCCCCAGCCTTGCAAGATGTAGACATTCACTGTAGAGGTATTTAATGCCTCACAAAGGTTGGAACTGACTGCTCAATAATTATAATGGGTTAATTGATAAATCATTAGTGGAAAATTGATCATTATTTTATAGCATATAGCAAAAGAAACATTAGATAAATTATAGAGAGATATATAAAAATGGACCCACAGAACACCTAGAATTCAGAGGTAAGTAGTTTATCAATAATGGTATGGAGAGGCTTTTATATGATGTTAAAGGTAGGGACCATAAAAGGAAAATCTGAGAAATTTTAAAGCATCTCTGGCCAAAATTACCATTAACAAAGAAAAATTCAGGGCTGATTGAGTGGCTTAAGTGTAGAGCGCCTGCCTAGCAAGCATGAGGCCCTGAGTTCAAACCCCAGTACTGCCCCCCCCCAAGGCAAAGAATAAAAATTCAATTAGGAGAAATGATTTGCATTCTTTTTCAAAGATTTTATAATAAATAATTAAGAAAAATACCAACAGTGATGGAGGGCAAAAACAGACAACCCACAAAAGAAGAATTGTAAATAACCAACAAGACTGTGAAAAATGCTCAATCCAACCGCAGACAAAGAAACACAAATGCAAACAACATTGAGATTATATCTTTGCCATTAAATTGTGCAAAGGAATGTCAAGAGTATAGGAAGATGGCACTCTTGGCCGATGCTGGTGGAACTCTGATTTTGTACCAGTCTTCCTGGTATTAGACTGCCACTGTGTTGCCAATCCTTTATAATAGCATGCCTTTTGGCAAGGCAACTCAACTTGCAAGAATTTATCCTAAAGGAGTAATTGGACAGATTAAGTGTGCAAACTTTATTTTTGACAGTCCAGTATTGTTAAATAGTTTGATTTGGCCTTATAATGATATAGTATAGGGCCATTAAGGTTAACGTTACAGCTGGACGTGTTAATTCACACCTGTAATTCCAGCACTTGTGAAGCTGAGGGAGGAAGATCCTAGAGTTCAAAGTCAGCATGGGCTACATAGCTAGTTCCAGGCCAGCCTAAGCTACATATCGAGAGCCTATCTCAAAAAACCAAACAAACAAACAAAAGATTAACATTGCAGAATTATACTTATTGACATACAAAAATAAGCAAAAAGAAAAGCCCCTAAACCATATGGTCAGTATGATTTCATTTTGATAGAAACATGTGTATGCGTATGAAGAAATAGGAAAGGACATATTAAAACACTAAGAATGATTCTCTTTAGTTAGAGGATTTCGATTATTCATTATGTTTGTTCATATTTTCCACATCAATTGGGTCATTTTTCTTATACATTTAAAAAATTCTCCAAGGCACATGGTACACGATGCTGAGAAATGTGAATGTGTTCTGGATGAAATCCTGTGGCACGGTGGCAAACGTTGGTGCTGTAGGGGGCGCCAGCTCCCATCTACTGCAAAGCCACGCAGTCAGAAAAGGGAGGCACTTAGTACTTACGTCGGAACTCACTGCTGCTCCCAGACCTCCAGCATGCTCTGAGACGTGACTTTAGACCTAGCGTGTTTTCTAATGAGAACATGTGGTTACGGCCCCTGGATGTGTGCTTTTAACGGTGATGTTTTGCTGCTTCTTCGGCCTCTGGTTCATTGCCAGCTTCTTGCTTATTTCTAAGTAAGCCTCTTAATGGCACAACTTTGTTCCATTACAGAACGCAACTGCTCTGCCAGGTACGTGGCGAAGAACAGACGTGCACTTAGAGAATCCAGAATACCACACCAGATGGTATTTCAAGTATTTTTTAGGACAAGGTAATTATGTGATCCTGGTGATGGGGAAGAAAGGAAGTTCAAAATGAAAATGAGTGGTAGTGTGATTCTGATGCCCTGTTTGAGTGACGCTACCAGTTTAGAGAGCGGTTCCTAAAGATCAGAGCGTTTCACCTCAAGGTGGGTAGTGTGCCTTATAAGTTACAGGATACCCTTTGGGGCCAGCCCTAGGAATTTTCTTGATTTTTAAAAATTATTATTATTAGAGAGTTTTGGTTTTGTTTTGTCCTGTTTTTTTGTTGTTTTGTTTTTTGGTGGTTTGGTTTTGTTTTCACCAGTTTTTCCCTCCTGTCCCTGGGAAGTTAGAATGTATTTGATACTATGAATGAGTGCTTTGAGAAACAAGAATTTTCAAGTTAGAAAAACAACTTTAAAATTAACAAGGTAAGTATTCTATCTGTAGTAAGTTTTGAACAGTTAGTTCAAGATGATAGGGGAGAGAATTGATTCCCTGAGGTCCAAGGCCAGTATAGAACTTGCAGCCTTAGAATGTAGGCTCTGGAACATTTGGTCATCAGTGACCAGACTTTATGTGTCACCTCCTTTCTGGCAGGCAAGACACAGAGTAGTGGGGGGACAATGCAAAGGCAGACATGCTCCTTGCCCATGTGGAGCCTATCGTTTGCACCATGGTTCTACTGTTACTAGCCATAGGCCATTACACATGTTTTTCTGCTTCTTTAACACTCATTTCCCCTATGTGTGAAGTGGAGGAATCACTACTCCCTACCTAGTAGGCTTGAACAGAAGTTTCAATGAGGTATACAAGACTAACACTAAACCCAATCCCTGGCCCATTCAAAAGCTCAGTCACTAATAGCTTTCAGACAGTGCACATTTAGAGTGAAGGTCTTAAGTGAAGACTCATGAAAGGATAGTTAATGACAGAAGTTATTGGGAATGGAAGAATAATCACTATTGTGGGGTTCAAAATGAGTTAGGAAAATTGTTTATCAGGCTAACACAGTCATTTGTAGAAGATGGGATGCTTGAGCTATAAAATGAGAGTGATCGGGCCTAAGTAATGTCTTTTTTAAAAGCTGATACAGTATTTCTGGAAGAGGTTCAGCTGTTTGGCCAGGCAGAACTTATGCAGGTGGGTGGGAGAATAGAGAAGCATTTATGAAGAAAGAAATCAGCAGGAAAGTTGTCATCCTCCCCAGTGCTTGTAAACATAGTGCCCAGAGCAATGATGACCTTACAGAAAAAGGGTGCTGTGTGTTTGGATGCCACCAGCTGTAAGTAACAGAAAGCCTGCCTAAGACCGGCTTAAACAGGGATAGAGCAAGAAACCCAGAGTGGGTATAGGTCCCAGGGTTGGTGGATTCAAACGTACGGTGATGTCAGGGACCCAGGCCCTTTCCCTTCTTGTGCTTCCCCATCCTTAGTATGACAGCTTAGCCCTCCTTGGGTCACAAGATGGTTGTAGCAATAACTGGTATCACTTGTAGGCACTACCATGTCACAGGAAGAAGGCCATCTTTCGAGGGAGGAACCCTTTCCAGAACTCCCTTGACAAATTGCTCCTCCTACCTTGTTGGCCTGTGTTGGGTCAAGTGTTCATTCCTGAGCCAGCTAGCAGCAAGGGGAAGGGAGTGTGCAATTAGCAGACAGTGACCAGGTTCTACCAGGGCCTGTCTTAGACTCTCATGTTCCCTGAGCATGTGGGAAGGGCATTGTCCACTACAATTTATGACTCGAGGAACCAGTTCAGTTACATTCTCACAGTTCTAAACCCGTTTCTTTTCCAGTCCATCAGAATTACATTGGAAATGATGCAGAGAAGAGCCCCTTCTTCTTGTCTGTGACACTTTCTGATCAGAATAATCAGCGTGTCCCTCAATACCGTGCAATTCTTTGGAGGAAAACAGTAAGTGTCACCCTCCTTCCATAGTGTAGTTAACAGCATTGTCCAGATGGCTCAAGTAGGCCTTTTTCTGTGGGTTCTTTCAGTCTGTATAATTCAGGATTATCCTATTCTGGGATGGGCCCACCAAGCTCTGAAGTTAGCAGCAGTTTCTCCCTTAGCTGTTAGCCACTAACCAGACATATCCATTTCTCTCAGTGCTGCCTCTGGGAATATAGAAGTACAATTTATGTAGTGTATCAGTTCATTAACCTTACCTATTTTTATAACATAGAGTAGTGAACTAGCTCACCTTCAACTAACAGCAGAAGACATGTTAGAAGAGCAGAGTGTCATTGTCTGGGTATAGCCCCTGAGGTGCCTCTGCCTTCATGAGACACTCAGCCAACTGTGGTGTCACCTGTACTTCTGGAATTTGTTTTAGGTTTAGCCTTTTCATCAATTTTTTGGGTTAGAAAGACAACTCTAGACTTAACTAGATAAATACTCATGACCTACAGTGGGCTCTGAATACCTCCTTGAGGGCGGTGAGCTGAAAGCAAACTCTTTCACCTCAGGACACTTCTTTTGTGATGTTCAGTATGGTTGCTTTTTCTCCTGTTTTCTGAGCTCTTTTTCTAGTAATTCTTATAGTTTATCCATTATTTTTTTCTCATTATTTTCTTGATTTTTTTCTTCTAGGAGAATTTTTACAGAAACAATATGGTACACTGGAAAGGACACATCTACATGCATGCATACATAATACATACCAATAAAAGCACACATCTGCATGCATGCATACATAATACATACCAATAAAATAGGAACTTCAAAAATCCCAGAAAGAATTTCTAGAAACCACTACACAGCACACTATGTTTAGGAACTTTTTGTAGGGGTTTCAAATAGTAATAGTAATAATAAAATCTAGCATTTATTGATGGTGTATGCCAGGTACTGTACTAAGTCCTCCAAATGTGTAAATCTCAATCCATGCTGTTGCAGTCAGGATGGTTAAACAACACAGCCAAGGCCACAAACAGGAGGGAACAAATCAGGCAGAAGCCAGGGCTGAGTGGTGGAGCTGTCACCACTGTACATAATTAAATCTGTATGTAAGTCTTTGACTCATACTGTCTCTTCTAATCAGGTGTTCACTCGAGTAAGTCAAGAATACGTCTGCTTGGTCTTCAATATACCTATCATCTAGAAAATGCCTGGCCCATAAGAATAACTCTAGAAATATGTGTTGAATTAATTAATGAATGTCCCCCACGTCTAGATTAACTCTGGACCATGTTGCTTCCATATATGTTTCAGAATTTTTTTTTCTTTCTTAAGGTTTAGGGTTAAAAAAATCTCTCTGGTGTGAAGCCTCACTGGTGAAATAATTTCTTGTAGAGAAGTGTTGGCACACCCCACTCCCTGTACTTCCATAACCTAGGCCAACAGCCTGCCATCAGCACAGCTATACTGGAAGCAAAGCCCATGCAGCAGGGGTAAGAGACCATGTTGGGGACTGCATGCTAGTTTCCTCAATGTATGCATCACAGAATCATCTCATTGTTCCTCTAGTGAGAGGTGACAATGGCTTTGTCCACAGCCTCTTACCTTCCGCACCAGGCAGGTGGTTTTCAGGCCTACATTTTACTTATTTTTTTATTTATTTTCATTTTATGTTTGCTAATGACAGCATTCCAGTCCTTCTGGTTTCACTATTCTCTTTGGGATGTTTCTGTCTCTTTGGGCAAAGAGTCAGTCTTTCTGACTTTTTTCCTTCTTCCTGTTCCCTTGCAGTTGATATTTGATTACCTTATGAGAGGGTTAGGAAGCCTTGTGGTGGCAGAAGAGGACCTTGGTTGCATTTTTTTTTCTGGTTTCTTTTGTGGAGTGACAAGTCTGTCCTCTGAACTACTGACCACTGAGATGTAACCGGACCTTCTGTTTCTTTTGGAACCAGAAGATTCCAAAGCATCTGCCCCTGAAGCCCATGGTCCCCACCATTTGCCTCTTGTGAAGTTCCTCTTTGACCTGATCCCAGGGCTCTGAACCTCTCAATAACTTTACAGCCTGTCCCCAGAGCACATCCCCTGTAAGCCACGGGACAGATGCCAGAAAGCAGGACTGTGGCCTTAGGTCAGAATCTGTGATCTTCCTGTTACTGCCATCACTGTGTTCTAGTGGTCCACACAGTTTTCAAATTTCTGTGGAAGGCATGCCTGAAGGGGGCTGTTACCCAAATGCTCTAGGTGCCTCCACAGCTACCTTGCTGTCCATCTTTAAGGCTGTCCTGGGAATGGGGGAGTCAAGGGCCCTGGGTATCTGAACCTTTAGCCTTCCTGGCCTCTTGCCTCTTCCTCCCACCTCTTCTGCCTTTCTGAATGGATGTTGTCAGCTTCTTGTCTTCTTCCTTCAGGAAGTAAAAATCACTCACTGGCTCACCTTAGATGATTGCCAGGTGCTGAGGGAGACAGGAAATGAGGGGGAATTTGCTTATTTTCATCTCTGAAGCTGCCGTCCATATTATTGCTCAGCACCCTGAAGGGACAAAAGTAGCAAGCGGTATGAAAGACCTGCTGCAGATGAGAGATGAGGACGCTTCCTGGCTGGGCCATGGAAATAGAGCTCTGAAGGAAGAAAGGGAACCAGCCACGTACAAAGTAGCAGAGGGGAAGCAGGGGGTGTCCTGGGTAGACAAACGACAAATACGAGACAGACAGGGTGTGCTATGGGGTTTCTCTTGGTCTTAAACCTCAGGATCATCGTAAAGGAAACTCAGGGCTGGTCATCAGGAGTGTTAGTCCCCTTCTACCGAGCAGTGCCCACACCTTCATCCGAAGCCTCTTATGTAGGCCTTAAATCTGTGTCAGCAGTAGAGTGCTTGCTCCCAGCCACAAAGAGAAATAAGAAGGGACTTGAACTGAAAAAAAATCAATTCAGAAAGGGTTGGTTATGGAGCCCTCCATGGCCTCAAACTTGCACTGGAGGCTATGGAAGATTCAAAGTATCAGACTGTACCCTCCCTCGCCCACCACCTTCTGTTAGGTCATAAAGCAGATAGAAAAATGGTGAAATGTACAACGCTACTTTAAACAATTTTTCATTTCTGTGCTGGGCTTCTTCTAAATACAGAAAAGACTTTAAAAAAATGATCCATACTGGCTGTAAAAATTCCATCCAGACAATACAGCATGTATTGACAAGGATCAAAATCCAACTGCTCAGAGGTGGCCTTTGCAGCAATCCCCTAGACATCTCAGTGTCCACACAGCCTTGCACACGCACATGTGCTTCTGTTATGTGAGCACTTGTATGTCTGCAGTGTACACACTTCCTGTGGCACTTGACCCTCCTACACATTTGATGGTTCCTCTATAAAACACAGGACCATTTTACCTGAATATTGACTCTGGAAAGCTGCAAAAGGAAGGAGATGGAGAGGAAGAGCTTTGCCAGTTTGTAGAGAAGAAAAACAAATCCACAATCCCCAAGTCCTGGGTTCCTGTCCACATAGATGGCTCATAAAGATGTCCCTGTCACCCAGGCAGAAGGCAGGGACTCTTCTGTTCCACACATTCTGCTTTAAGCTGCCTGGCTTCTCTTTAAAACTGCCTTTGGTGTGTTTGGTGAGAAGAGAGGGTAGAAAGGATAGAGCTGGGCAAGAATGGCAGATTCAAGGCTTTCTGTAGGCAGACCAGCATCCCACACAGATGTCCACAGTGTGAGGCAGGCCGGGCCAATAATAAGCAAGGCCATAGAAAGAACTCAGCTGTCAGTGGGTGGGACCTGGGAAGTTTGAAAGAATGTGTCACATTGTCCTATTCCTCTGTGTTTGGAAGACATTTCAAATCTCTGTACCGCAGAGTACAAAAAGCCCAGTTCCCTGGCTAGTAGAGAGCCCATAAGGTGGGCTCTGTGTGGTACAGCCTCTGTCTTTCTGTGAAAGACATCCTGCTGTCTTTCTGTGAAAGTGTCCCGAGTGTGGGTGTGAAAGTTTTCTTCTTTTTTAAAGTTTGTTTATTTGTTTGTTTTTGAGACAGGCTCTCACTATGTAACCCAGGCTAGCCTGGCACTCGAAGTCCTCCTGCCTCAGCCTCCCAAGTGCTAAGATTATAGGCCTGTACCGCCAAGCCCAACTCAAAAGGTTTCTTTATGTAAAGAGATCATGGGCTTGAAAAGGCTGAAGAACTCTGCTCCCAGGCCACCCTTCTGTTAAGGGCTTGGACAGAAGAGTTGTCAGAAGTGTCCCCAAAACATGAAAAGTCTCATTTACTTCTGCCCATGTCCTGCAAGAAATGTTCTGCCCCTTCTCCAGGTGTTTATGATGCTGAGTTTAGGATTAGTCCAAGTCAGGAAGAAAGTGTTAAGTGTGCACTGTGTGATAATCTCCTTTGCTCACCACATAAGTCCTGTGTGGATCACAAATCTGCACCAACTCTTTTTGGACAATTAAAGAGAGAGCAGCACTTGTCTGGTGTGGGTGGTGTGGACATGGGAGTGCATCATCAGGCAACTCCTCATGTGTTCCTTGTTCAGTCAACAAATATTTATTGAGAAATTTCTATGAGTTAGTCATAGTGGATACTCATTTAGAGAGGAGAAACTAGACTTTAAATAAGTCAGCACAGATAAATATCAAAGTATACATTATGAAACTCTCCCTGGAGGACTCAAGTAGTTTCTAGTATAAAAAGTCTTTGACTTGAAGACATTGTATTCGAGTCCCATTGAAGACATTATATTTGGGTCCCAGTGAACAAGTGAAGACTTTCTTTGTTTCATGATCTATGAAGCTTATCTGATTCTTGACTCAGAGACCAAACAAATCCTCTTCTCATCTTGTTTAGATGATGTATTAGGCAGATTTCCATTACTGTAACAAAATGCCTGAGATATCAACTTAAAAAGAGGAAATGTTTCTTTTGGCTCACAGTTTTAGAGGTTTCAGTCCACAGTTGGTTGGCCCATTGCTTTTGGGCCTGTGGTGAGGTGGCATTTCATGGCAGGTACATGTGGTAGAGGAAGCTGCTCACTTCGTGGCATCTGGGAATCAAGGAAGAGATCAGGATCCCACATTCCTCCTCAAGGGCGTGCCCCCGTGACCTAAGACCTTAGTTCCATCACCTTCTAATAGTGCCACAGGCTGGTGTTTATATATGGGCCTTTGGGGCCACTTACCCACACTACAACAGATGACTCAGCTGTGCCCAACAACACTGAGATGCTGAGGACCAGTAGGATGAAGAGTTCTGCTCAAACCCACGTGTGTGGGGGGAGGGGAAGATGCTGTCAGTCCTGAGGGAGATTTTTTTTTTTCAATATAAAATGTGTTTATTCCCGAACATGCACCTCAATGATGGATGACAAAGACCAGACATGTTTCATTCAATGGCCAGGCGAGGCCCCTTTAGAGATGGGAGTTTCTAGACTCATCACTGATTTGGTGCTTTGACTTTTCCAGGGTACACAGAAAATATGCCTTCCCTACAGTCCCACAAAAACTCTCTCTGTGAAGTCCATCTTAAGGTAAGTACTAACGAAGGAAGCCCACCACCCCAAGCTGGAGGCCTTTGTAGATACTGTTTCCTGGGACCCGTCTCAGTTAACGTTCTGTTGAGCCAGACACTAATAAGCATGTGGCACACATTCCCCCATGTGGTCTTCACAGCAGCCCAAAAGGCAGGACTGTCACTGTCACTGCCCCCATTTTATAGATGAGGAAGTAGAGGCTCAGAGAATGACAGCAGGGTTTCACAGCTAGTGTGAGGGAGCTGAGGCCCAAGCCCAGATCTGCAGATCCCGGGTGTCACTCCATACTGCATTCTTTGCCTGCTGCTTTTTCTCTCACATTCACTTGGATACATTGGTTTTAGAAAGAAAATCAAGAGATATTTTCCCTTTCATTTTTATACTTCAAAATAGAAACCCAGATGTCAGCAAAGGCTCTCAGAGAAGAATGTGCTTACACTTCGCCAAGCAGAAAGTTAAATGATTGCAACATCTGGCTGTTCCCCGCCCAGCTGCGGGGAACATGCCCCCACCTTCCCACCTCTCTCTCCCAGCTCTCCCATGCATGGAGGGCAGCTTCCCCTGGGAAATGCCACCACTCCAGAGGATCCTGGCCTTCAGTCACCAGCTCAGATGTTACATCATAATAGCAGCAGCTCCTTTGTCAGCTGCTGTGCTGAATGCTTTACAAGCACTCTCAGCAAACCTTTAAATTAGCTGCTCCAAGCGGACCTACGATTATCTGTTCTCTCTTATCAGGAATCAGAGCCTCAGATTGGTGAAGGCATTTGGTAAAGGTCTCTCAGCTGGTGAACTGCCCAGCTGGGATTTAAACTTACGACCCTTGGACTCAGGACTTGGGCAGTCCACCCACTAATGCCATCTTGTGTGAGGATAAACCTCAGCCCGTGCTCTGGCGATGTCCTCTCTGGTAGTCTGCAGCTGAGTGGTAGTAGATGTGTTTTCAGTGTCCCCAGGTACCACATCATAGCTGCAAGTCATAGTTGCCAGGATGTTTTTTGGAGTGACAGACTTGACTATCAGTTAAGGATTGCATCTGGTTGATTCAATGGCACCAAAATTAAGAAGTAAAAATATTATATATCCCATTTTCAAGCTTGATTTGGTCTCCAAATTGCAGACCTTATTTTCTGCTCTAAGCCTTCTGGTTTTCCTGTGGAACAGTCTGAAGCCTAAGTGGATGGTGCATCAAAGAGGTTCACAGTTTTTTTTTGAGTACGGTAAAAATAGGGGTGTAAATTTAACTCACGGTGAGAGTAATACTTCGACTTACACTGACTTAAGATTTCTGTGAGTCTTTTTGTTTCTAGCTCTTTTCTTCTTTAGGCATTTCACTTAACCATTCTTTTGTTCAGTTATATTTCCTTTGGTTATATGAGCAGGGCCCTCACTTTTCAGTACACCATTCATAGCCAGAGCAAGTTACAGTTAGATTTTAAAGATAGGGAAGACTAAAACCTCTCCAGCTGCTCCCTCAGAAGAAAATGGTTTATCTTCTTTTGTTATAAACATGAACTTGAAAACTGCTTTTTCTTTGTGATGATAGTCTCACACTATGCAGCCCAGGCTGGCCTGGAACTCATGATCTTCCTGCCTCAGCATCCCAAGTGCTACATTGAACTCGGAAACTTAAAAAGAAATTAAAATATATATTCTAGGAAGTCAGATAAGTCCTGGCTCTGCTACTAACCAGCTTTGCAAGCCTATTATTTAACTTCCGAGCCTTGATTTCTTCACCTTTAAAATAGTACTTGCCTCCTAATAAAAGGAATAAATGAGATAACCTATGCAAAGCATTTAGTAGGCTGCAGTGCCTAGCAGAGAGCATGTGCTCTGCCTATTACTTCTTATTATTTTTGCCTTTCTTTGGTGAATATTGGAATCCTAGGTAAAAGGGGCCCTGCAAGCATCCATGTTCATGTTTCCTATGCTACCTCTAGAGGAACATATCTTCAATGAAATTAGCCCAGCTTGCCCAAAGGAAAACATTTTAACAAATCCTTTTAAGGACGTTTTTCTGTATGCCAAAGGAAGAGAGAAATGTCAGTTAATCTTAATTGCATTTCATCACTGTTCTAGTAAATAAAAATACAGATCTGGGAGATTGGTCAAGGTGGCCTGAACAGATGTCCTGATTCTTCCTCCTCCTTTCTACATGAGAGTCACTAAAGGACAGTTACATAAGGGAAGTGCAGTGCAGTGTTTGGTGACTTTCATATATTCATTTACCAATCATTCATTTATGGATTTGTAGCTTCTGTGTGCTAGGCCCTCCAGAGACTCTTAGATTTTATTTAGCATCTCTGAAGAACAGAGATTTGCCTTACATTGTCTAAGTTTCTACCAACCTGTAACTCATCCTGTCTATTCCATTTCAGTGCCATGAATCTGGACAAGTTTGAGAAAGGCCCTAGGGAAATTTTCCATCCTGAGATACAGAAGGTAACCGAAAATTTGTATTTCGTAATTGTATTACATCAGTCACTGTGTTAACATGGAACTGGTAGGTCTTCAGTGATCCTTAGGCCAGGACACAGAGCCAAGTCACCTGTGCAGCTTTTAAAACAGCCTCTTGAGAGGAGTGGCTAATCTGACATTTAACCTGCTGGGTCGAAGGTCAAGCCTGGAAATCTATTTTTCAAAAGTCCTTGAGTGGTGCTGATGTATAGCAATCACAGAGACCCACTGAGCTGCGTGGTCCTGGATCAGTGAACCACTAGGGTGTGTGTTCAGAAAGATCTTACTGGCTTAAAACCCAATCTTTTCCTAGAAACATGTAGAATGTGAAAAAGATCTTTAAAAGCTCATTTAAATTTTTTTGGTCATTGAGCCCTTTCTTACTCATATAAAGCACTGTGCTAGGTACTATATAGGATTAAGAGTGTCTCGAAAGCCTGGCTTCTTAGGACTTAATATGAAGGAGAGAATAGTCTGCCTAGGGAGAAGAAAGGCTTAGGGTCAATCTGGTTGAAGTTCATGAGAAAAATGTCAACCACACTTTTGCGTTGCAGCTGTAATCAGTGAAGCTTTGAAGGCTTCCCCTGGAAACTTAGACCACAGCCCTCACTACCGTGTGCCAGTCATACAACACAGCTTAGATTCAAGGAGGTGGGCCTAGGTGACAAGGGAAGCTGCTGGAGAGGCAGCTTGGAATTCCATCCAGTAAGCAGTAGGGAGCCAGTGGGGTCTTTGAGCTGAGGAACATTTTGCTTAAATTTACTTCTTAAGGAAATAGATAGGATGCAGTGGATTGATGAGAGTGCATGATCTTTGCTTACATACCCTTAAGGTAGAGTTAGCTTTGAAAAAAGTTTGCTGGTTCTCAACTCAGCTTAATCTAAATATATAGAGTTAAGAAGTCCCATATCTTTTGTTTGAGATTTAACTTTTTAAGATACTATTTGTGCCCTGAGCCAACCCTCAGAAGAAACTCAGGCAAAAATGGATGTGTTAGGTTAACCTAGGCAATTTTAGGCCATTCTATGTTAAAAGTGACTCTAGGGTCAGGGGAATGGCTCAAGTGGTAGAATGCCTGCTTTGCAAGTGTAAAGCCCTGAATTCAAACCTTAGTACTGCCAAAAATATGAATAAATGAATAAGGAAAAAAATCATTCATTCATTAAAAAAATATAAAAACAAACAAAGTGACTATGGTAATTTCAAAACAAATTACAATTTATAATTCTGTAAGTCAGCACCAGTATGCCTTTGTCACTTCATTATACAGAGTCCTAATCCTTTCCTTCTTGGGAGCCCAGAAGTGACCCCACTCTCCAGATAAAGACCCCAAAGCCCGGGAGCCCACCTGAGCTTCTCTCAGTCCTCTTGCTGAGCTCATCTGTGCTCAGCCAGCCCTGGCCGCTTTCTCTCTTTCCAAAAATAAGAGAACAAACAAAAGATTCAGCAACACTCTGCCTGCTTATGTCATCACTCTGTGCTTATTTGTTACCAAACAAAAGATACTTTCATACTTTCTCTGCAATTGTGTTTTGACTTTTTTCCCCTTAACAAGGAACCTCATGAGCCTTCCCCTCATCCTCTGTGCTGAGTGGGCTGATGTGAGGTTCACTTTCTGCAATCAGATTATCACAGCTGCCACCAGATTTCTACAGACTTCCCTTAGGAGCCCTTGACAACAGGCTATGGTGCAGGGAAAGGGTCCTTAACAATCACGGGACCCACAGAGTGAACATAAACTAAACCAACAGCATTTCAAAGAGGGAAGGTAGCAGGTCTCCTTAAAATGCTGTTCCTCTGTTTCCGGCTGCTAAACTGTAGTGACATTTTCCTCAACCAAAATCTTTTCTAGAAGCAATGTGTGATTCAGCTAGCTGGAAGTAGAGAGAGAAACCTGGATGGCTATGTGTTCCTGCCTCTAGCCATCAATGTTCGATAGTTGTGGTATGACTTTCCTAAATGATCAGGGATTGGATAAAAGTCTGTAGAACTAAACATGAATGTTTAAAGCATTTAGGTTTTTTTAAAAGGTGTATATAAAATCACTGTCTCCCAGCCTCATATACATTTTTAAAAATCAGTATCAGCCCCAAGCTGATGATAAGAATTATACCCCATCAAAAACAATGCCACTGGACTGTATTAAAAACACCATGACTAGCCAGAATTATACCTGCCAGTGTCAACTTACAAACTGGGAAACAGCCAAGAGACCTAACTGACAAATTCAGCAACAAGAGTATTTTAAAAACCTGAATCATGTCAACTGGGACCTTGGTAAACCAAGGAGTCCTTATGGCAGGAGTCCCTGTTTCTGAACACTTGTAATTCAAAATTAGGAAGCTGCAAGATAAATATATTCTGACACCCTGTGACATCCCTTGTACTCCCAGGGCCTAGTGTTGAAACCCTGGCCCCAAGTTCTGCCAGGACTCCTACCGCACGGCTGATTCCTACAGCCTGGCCACTGAAGACGGCTCCTTCCCCAGAGCAGGGGTTGATGGCAAAACATCCCAGTTCTCATGGCGGCTGGGCAGCTGACAGGAGTGAATTTCTCCTTGTCTTATTTGCCACAGCTGGTGTGGAAGAAGCCCTGTGGGTGTCAGAAAGGTCAGGCCCAGATCCAGCACTTACCCTTCAGGCCATGTGGCCGTAACCCAGGCCCTGCCTAGCTTCTGATCCCTCGCCTGTGATTCTGGAACAATTAAACTGTATCACAGGTGCTTGAGAAGATGTAAAGAAACTAAAGAAAGAGAGAACTTTGCAATGAAATGTATAATGACAAGCAAGTATGAAGTCTCAATGTGGAAAATGTGTAACAGGGTTTTCCCCCCCAGAATTCAGAAGTGATAAAGATGGCTGAATGCAAAAGGCCTCCTTTTAAATTCTTTTACAATTGCCAGGTCTCCAGTTGACAAAGCTCCTCTCCAGAGAGAGCCTTGGGCAAGAAGGGTGAGGGTCCCATAAAGCCTCTTCCACCACCATTGAGACCTTTGTCCCTGCTGTTCCTCTATGGCTCACCCTTCTCTACCTCCACTCAACCACTGATCCCTGTCAGAACCTCTGGCTTTGGTATCTACTTACCAACCAGATTGAACTCTTTTAGAAGTCATGAAAAAATGGCTGTATGTTCCACGTAATTAGTTGAACACATTTATGTGTGGAGTGACAGAATGAGAAGTAATTGCAGATTGATCTTACATACCAGGCATTCCACACACACTTATTCTTTCACTTCTCCACAATGACCTGCACAAGGTTAAGTCAGTAATTATTCCTAGACCACAGGTAAGAAAACAGACTAAAAGGGGTCAAATGACTTGTAATCAAACACCATTAAGTATATGGACAGAGTGAAGATTCAGAGCCAGAATTCTTTAGGATTCCATCCTGGTCTTAGAAGCTGATCTTTTGAGGGCAGGTGAGTAGGAAGAAAACTAAAAACTTTTGGCTCCTGCCTTTGGTCATTTGGTTTTTTGTTTGTTTTCTTGTTTTTCCCCAAAGAAAGGTCCTATAACCAACTTTCATTATTTTCACAATGTCTAACACAAACTCACAAATGTGAGTAAACTGAGGCTTGTCTTTCACAGAAAGCCAAAATAGAAAAATCACCATCACATCCAGATATAACTTTTATGACTTCACTTGACAGGACTTGCTGGTGCTGGAAGAACAAGAGGTAAGTAGTTTCTGGACCATTTGTGCCCCCATTTCAAACTCCTTTCCTGTGACTGTTCTTCTCCTTTGACCATGAATGCAGGCTGTCTTTCAATCCCACCTCAACTTGGATGTGTGTGGTGTGAGCTTGTTCCCATGGAAAGACTTTACTGAGGGGCCTTCACCTTCCTGTGCAGTTAGTTATAAAGATACAAAAACAACCACACTGTTTAAATCTGCTTGAGACACTCAAATGTCAGTGGTCAGGGTGAGCAATGAGGTTTCAATTCCCACTAAATTAAAGTGGGATGTTTGTGCATTTGTCACACATGCTTACTATACATGATGCTAAAATTACTTGCATGCTTCCATTCCTTATTGCTCCCCCATTTAAAATACATATATTAGAACTTAAAAGCACATATCTAACAGAGGGAAATATCCAAAATATTATCAGTAGACAAGTATGTAAATGGTGATTTGTGCATATTATGCCCCTCAGTAAATGACAGTGTCATCTGTCCAGTTGCTCAGGCCAAGCTTGGTAAGATCCTTAATGCCTCTGTTTTTCTAATACCCCAAATCTAATCCATTAGTACATCCTGTTGATTCTTTATAAAATATCCCAAATCCAAACACTTCTCAGTGCTTCCCCTCAACCACACCAATGTGCACTGACACAACCCCATCATCTCTGGCCTACACTATGTAGGACAGATGTTTCTCAATTTTATTTGCTTATTAAGGGGACATTTGCTTGAAGCAGCAAGAGTCCTGTGTTGTGATGACTCGGGGAGATGTGAGCAACTGTCGGTGTCCCTCAGAGCTTTTCTAAGAGCTGAGTAGCCCACGCATTCCCGTTTAATCTTACAGCTTCTCAGCTGAACTCAATTGGGAGCATGTATCTCAATTCTAGCCTGTTCTAGTGGTAAGCTATCGGCTGCAAAGTTGGGCAGGAGAAAAGTTAGTAAGCAACACTAGCAATGTTCACGAAACTTAGCTATTTGGTGAAATGACATTAGTGTCTTGAAACACATGTTCTGTTTGGCCACTGCACAGAGAGGCACCCATCAAGGAACATGTCATCCCAAGCTGTAGTGCACACAGAAAAGGCGGGAGAGCCATAGGAGCAAGTGGAATCCTAGAAATACAGAGAATTGTCTAAACAAGAGCAACAAGGAACCACAGGTGTCAAGTTTTGAAAAAGGCCATGCTTTCTCAGATCCAAAAGATTCTTCTAGAATTTCTGGGACTTTAGTTTCCCCTCATACTTCTCTTTCTGGGACTTTGGCATGTTGTTAATTCCAAAGGACTTGACTACACATTGGTTTATAGTCATGTTGAGTTTTTTCTCAGCAAATTTAGAACTTAACAGTTTTAAAGTTCCGTACATATAGGAATGATAACTGTGACCTTGTCTCTGTGTCTGAGCAGGACTTAACGTCTAGAATAAATCATTGCCTATGGTTTCCCTCCAGCAGTCACCTCCCTCAAGGGACCTGCTCTGATCCTGGAACCTTGGGCACTCCCCTGTGTCCCTCAAGATCTAGCACTGCAAGTGGCAGCCAGCCTCATGATGGCTAATGGTGCTCGGTTGAGAGCAGCTCCTAACGGATCGAATTTGAGCTCAGAGTGTAGCTCAGAGGTAGTGTGTGCTGAGCATGTGCAAGGTCCTCGGTTCAGTCCCCAGCACCAGAAAACAGCGCTACCAACTCAGGATGATATATTAAGGTCAGGTAGCCCAGATCAAACTATCTCCCCCAGTGATCCCTTGATTTCTGGAACTAAACAAAAGCTCTGTGTTAGTCATGGACATCATTTAAGAAGTCCTAGAAGCCAAAGTACCTTAATGAGGCCCTGTAAGTAGGTTTAGGAATTGTAGTCTTTCTGAAATGTCTACCTGAAGCAGGAGGTTCCATATAATTTGGCATTTAACCTGGGGCCATTTTGACGTAATTCCTAATAACACCAGGACAACAGACAAAAGAGATTCAGAACTATCTCATGACCCTGGACACATGCTTTCCCTGCCTTTAAGTGACTGTAAGGATCCTGTGCCTTTGGATGCACAGGTACCTGAAAGATCCCCATCTTGCCCCCTCCATGCCCTATAGACTTTGCAGTTCTTCAGTCTGACTCTGATAATATGGGACAACTTAACAGATCCTTGCAACCCCAGTCCTTCTGGGATCTCCACCTGAAGTAGGAAAGGTTCTCAATAAGGGTTCTGGGGGCATGACAACAGTCTCAGAGCAGCCCTATAAACCTTTTAAAAGTGTTTGCCAGTGATCAGTGGCAGTAGGCCCCATCTTTGCTTGCAGCACTCAGCTTTGCTCATTGCAGAACTGCCCTAAGAACTCTAATGCTGCGATGGTAAGAGCTTGACCAAAAGTCAAGAGGCCGGAGTTCTAGCTCCAGCCTTCTGTTCACTTAGGACCAACCTTGGGAAAGTCTCTCCTTCCCTCGGCTTCTCTGGACTGTCCAAATGAAAGTGTGGACTTCATGGTCTGTAGTCCCTGCCTAATGGGCTGTTAGTTAAGGGCCCGTAGCTCTGATCAGGGACCTCGTCCTTTTGCCCTTGGCCTGCTGGCTGTCAGCTCAGCTGACCTGACCATGGGCTTCCTGACAGCCTCTAATCTACTGGTTCTCAGAGTGGGCTCCCTGGATCATCAGCAGCAGCAGATCCTGGGAACCTGTTAAATGCAAACTTCCTGATCCTATCCCAGACCTGCTGAATTGGAAACTCTGAGGCGGACCTTGCAATCTTGATTCAAACAGCCCTCTTGGGGATCCTGATGTCTAGGTAACTCAGACAGCCACCAGTTCAGTCCCTGTGTGGCTATTCCAGGAGGACAGATGTTAGACCCCACGTTGCCATAGGTTGTTCTTAAAGGACCCAAGAATGAAAGAGGTGCCAGCATCTTGGAGACACGTAATTACTATCATCTCTTCCAAGATGGAGAAATAAAAGGAACAAACTATAGAAAACCAAAGTGAATAAAGTCCCTGACAAAAGTCTAAGAAATTGATCCAAAACTGGTTTGTGAAGGGGAAGTTCTCTCCCAGCGACAGCTGGTGAAACCAAGAGGTTTCTGACCAGTTTCTTATCTGCTTTCATTTATTATGCACACGTCACTTTGTCATAAATGTTTACTCATCTTCTCCAGTGTTCCCATGGGCAGACCTGTGGATTCAATAGAATGTAAGACATATGTAATTCCTCCTGCAGAGACTTAAGGTTTTTTGTTTTATTTTCAGTACTGAGGCTTGAACTCAGGGCCTTCACCTTGAGCCACTCCACCAGCCCTATTTTTGTGAAGTGTTTTTCAAAATAGGGTCTCGAGAACTATTTTCCCGTGCTGGCTTTGAACTGCGATCCTCCTGATCTCTGCCTCCTGAGTAGCAAGGATTACAGGCATGAGCCACCAGCACCTAGCTGAGACTTAAGTTTTAATGGTAGAAACAGACAAATATGCAAGTTTAAGAGAAAAAGGGCAGAGTGTGAGTAGTGGTCTGAGGAGAACAGACAAGTGCTCTGGTAGAGGAGGACAGTAGGGTGGATGGCTGACTAATACCTAGAGATTATGAGTGGCCTCTGGAAATTGCCATCTGAGCTGAGACCTGCCTGCTCGGAAATAGCAGCCACCCCAGGAGCTGGGGAAGGTTCAGGTGTGGGAATCAGCTGGGGGTGTCTTCCTTCTCCCTACCTCTGTGTGGAACAGTACTGTTACTGATGGTGCTCATTTGTCTCACAGGTGTGTTGGGACAGAAAAATGTTTAAAAGCACAGCCTCAGACTCTGGGGTTTTCAAATGCTTGATTCTTTCTCCCAGATCCAGTTGTCCTGAATCCTAGCATTCTACTTTGACCTCCCACCTCTGACCCATTGGATAATGCTCTAAACATTCCTTTCCTTGTCTACCCCCTTGAATTCCACCAAGAATTCCTCCACCGAGCAGTGGGTCAGACAAACTTGCAAGGTTGATTTTCTTCCAACAATGAACTTCTTTTTATCATGAGGTACTTCAGGCATTCAAAAAAAGTGTAGAAAATAATATAACAAAAATCTACAAACTCTTTACCAACCTAAGGGGAAAATAAAAATACAACTGAGACCCTGTCTCCCTCTCCTTATTCCTGACCCCATTCCTCTGTCTTTTTCACATCCCTGTAGAAGTTGCTATCATATGCTTGGTGTTTGTCATTTCCACAGGATCAGATTTTATTAATCTGGTGTTCAAAGTCAAGGATGATAAACTGCATGTTTGGATTAACTACTGCTTGCTTTATTTTTTATTTTGCACATCTGTTAGGTGACTTGCTCAGATTAAATGTCTTCAGAAATTGGGGAAAATGAGCTTTTAGTATAAATTGCCCACAATTTCCATTTCTGTCTCTAAGAGTTCACAAGACATCAGACTGAGAGTGTTATGTTTGGCTTTGAATTACATTCAGCTCTCCTTACTGGCTGAGATTTGCTGGCATCAGATTTGCTGACGGGTGGTTTAGAAGAAGGTACCAGCCCTGTGGGTTCCTGTGGCTGCTTATCTGGGGTACTACACTGCCCCAGAATGAACCTGGCATCCCACAGGTGCCATTAGTAATGAAATTACAAACTAATAAACTTACATAAAAACATATCACCTCATCTATATATAAACCATAAAGTAAAGGAATGATTATTGACAAATTGGTTAAAATTGGGTCAAAGGAATCCCCCAAGAATTCATTCTAGTGATTGCGGTGACCCTCCATTGCAAATTGTATATCCCTTAACTATTTATACTTTGATGGTAAGATTAACGTTCATGCCTTCTGTTGTCTTTTGTAAGGGCTCTGTGAACTTCAAGTTTGGGGTTCTTTTTGCCAAAGATGGGCAGCTCACCGATGATGAGATGTTCAGTAATGGTGAGTGGCCTCTTACTCCTTTCTGTGATGGAAACCCTTGCTTGCTTTGCTGCATCTCTGCTGCTCAAAACTAAACAGGTCTGTTGAGTTGGAATCTTAATACAAGGAGACCATGTTACAAAATTTCAGGATTGATTTTGTAGGATAGTTGCCTAGCTTTGTTAATTTGGCAAATATTTACTGATCACCTAATTCTTACCAGTCCCTACTCTGGGTACTAGAGATATAGTCGAAGTGGACAAACACACAGATTTAGAGAATCTGGCTCTATAGAGTCTAAGGCAGTGGAAGGTTATTCTGTGAGTTTTATTGTTGGGAGAATTATTAGGTGGTATCCTCTTACTGGTATTTTGCATTTTTCATGTTAAAGACCTGTTTATTGAGCTAGTGGAGTGGCTCAGGTGGTGGAGTACCTGCCTAGCAAGGGTGAGGCCCTAAATTCAAGCCCCAGTACCCAGCACTATCAAAAACATTTAAAAGGACCTGCTTATTATTAAGTGAAACAGTATTAGCATTTTCATTCTGTAGATACCAAATTTGTGTAATCTCAGTCTGCAGTGGTGAGGTTGGTTTGTGTGGTTCTATATTTGCCTTTCCTTACAGTCCTGGGAACTGTGAGACTCCTCGTGGCCCAAGTAGAACAAAATGTGGCTTCATGCTGCTTCCCTGCTGTACACATCCACAGTGCCCAGTTAATTCCCAAGTGAGCTCAGTGCCTAGCTAGAAAATGAGGACGTGATACCCATCCTTTCCTTATGCTTTATCTCTTCCTGCAGAAATTGGAAGTGAAGCTTTTCAAAAATTTTTAAATCTCCTGGGTAACACCATCACTCTAAAGGGCTGGACAGGCTACCGAGGCGGTCTGGACACCAAAAGTAAGCTTACCGCTTGATTTATTCTCTTGTAATTGGTAGAGTTTTGTTAGCCTGATCTGTTTGAACTCACACCTAAGATGGTCAGAGATGATTGGAGAGAAGATGAGCTTCATACCCAGTCTGACATGGGTCACGGGATGATTCATTGCTTCCATTGAGCTTTGCAAGACTAAATCAGCCCTCAGAGCCCCTCGGAGCCCCTGGCTGGCCCATAAATACAGTCACGAACCACCTAAAGGCATTCCCATCAATGATTGACCACGACTTCCACAGCCATCCATGAGGGTATATTACCTAGTGATACCGTTACCATCAGTTTGTGTAAGTACATTCTGTGAGGTAGGCACAATGTCGAAGTCACCTAACAACTCACTTCTCAACAATTGTCTCCATCCTTCAGTGATGCCCAGCTGTACATACTACTGACCGTCATCCTTGTGCCAGGACTGGGCTGGGCTGTGGAGATCAACGTGGTCCCTGCCTTTCTAGGGGCCTACAGTCCACCTGAAAACACAGACATTAAACAGATGGTTGTGAAGTAGTTCAGCACTAAGCACTTACAGGGATCTAGAGGCACCAAGTGCTCTCAGGGCTATTTGTCAATCTGGGGATTGGGTAAGGCTTTCTGAGGAGTGATGTTCCAGACAGAGGGAGGGAATGATGAGTAGGAACGGCTGGAGTGTCTTGAGAGAATTCCAAGCAGAGAGAACATCTGCGAAGTCCCCCCATCAGAAAAGAACATGGTATGTTCTAGAAACTGGAATATCTGTATGGCTGGAGAGAGCAGAGGGACAAAGAAGAATGAAGTACAGACTGGACTGCAGGGAATTTGAGGTCCCCTTGGATGTCATGAAGTAGGGGAGCAGTGAGATCAGGTTGCATCTTTGGACAGAACCTGCATGGAGAATGGTCTGGAGGGAGCAGAAGGAGGAGCCCGTGGAGAAGTATTGCCACTGGCCAAAAAAGAGGTGGTGACTGCTGTGGCCAGTGGGGTAGCAGACTGACAGGGAAGCGAGTGCACAGACTTTCCAAGACAGGGGAAAGAATGCAGATCACAGATTGTAGGAAGAGGGGGGAGAAGAATCACCATGGCCCCTGGGTTTCTGGCCTAGGTGGCTGGTGAGAGGCACCAGCTGTGAGGCTGTGATGCCCAAGAGGAAGCATGTGAGGGAGATGGATGAGACACAGGTGAGATTGGCGTCCCTTAGGCTGGTCTCCACGGAGCATTTCTAGCGGCACCCTGTGCTTCCACTTTCGTCCTCTTGCTTGCTCTACCTTGAGGAAAGGCAAGCAGGTGGTGTGAGGCTCTTCTGGCCTAAATGTGACAGGCTCCAAGTCCACGTACCCTTACCCTCTGGGAGCCCATCCCCCCACCAGCCCATGCTGGCATCATTTCTTAGGTTCCGAGTGCAGAGCCAATGTGAGGGTTACACCAGAAGTACCACAAGTGCCAGGGGCAGGGATGGAGGGGTTCCCCCAGATTCCCTTGGACAAGCTCCCTGTCCTCCTGGTGAGTTCCCAAGGGTCTGCGAGCTCATCATCCCATGGGCAACCCTCAGCCTCGCCTTTACGGTCCTGACTCCAACCCCTTGAGCCCCTCTATAGCCCCACCTTCTAAGCATTTTGCTTAATAGAGTCTTCCATGTGTCCCTGGGAGTCACATTCTACTTCTGTCCCCACTTTCAAATGAAGAAACTGAGGCTCAGAGAAATGTGAGGTGACTTGTCAAGAGTAACATAGCTTAAAAAATTAAATAAAAGAAAAAACAGTAAAGCCAACCTTGAAACTGGGGATGTGGCTCAAGCAGTAGAGTGCCTGCCTAGCAAACGTGAGGCCTTGAATTCCAACCCCAGTACTGCAAAAATGAACAACAACAAAAAAACAAACTCTTGAAGTCTAGGGAGAAAGTAACACAGCTAATGAGAACTTGAGTCCAAGACTACCCAACTCCATGCTTTTAATCACTGCACAGTTGTGCCAGAAATGTCACTTCCTTTTGTTTTATGGACAACATAATTATATCATCCTGTGTGAACGTCATCCTGCACACCCATGGGAACTAGAATTTGAGGATTGTAATATACTATGCCTTTTAGCCCACACTTCCCCGACCTCCTCTATTCCTAGCTAGGAATGCATCAGAAAGCAAGTGAGGAGGAACAGAGGGGTATGGAGAAGGACGGAGGGAGGGAAGTAGAGCGGAAAGAGAGAAGAGAAAGATACGGGTCAGGTCCTCACATCAAGTGTTCAGTTGATGCCTAGATGATGTGTTGCTCATGACGATCTGCCCACTCAGGTGGATAGCCCAAAATGACCTTTGAAAATGTTCTATGTACTGTATTCCCTCATTTGCAAGTAAAAACTGTTTCCAGGGCTGGGAGCGTGGCTCAAGTGGTATGAGTGTTTGCCTAGCGAGTGCAAGGCCCTGACTTCCAACCCCAGTACCACAAAAAACAAAAAAACTGTAGCCATATGGCATCAAAACTGTGTCCACTAAATGCATACTTGTGTTTTACAGATGACACCACAGGGATAAATTCAGTTTATACTGTATACCAAGGGCATGAGATCATGTTTCATGTTTCCACCATGTTGCCATATTCCAAAGAGAACAAACAGCAGGTACGTGTGAACGCAATCTCTTTGAGAGCACAAACCATCAGACAGTGACCTGCATGTAGACAGAACACCGTGACAATTTCATAAAATTAGAGACCATGCATGTTACTCATGAACTGAACTTCAGCTGAGGGAGCTTTTTACAGAGTGTGTATGTGAAATTTCAACAAGCTTTGCTGATCAGTATTTTTACTGATGCTGTCACCTTAAAGAAATAAAGGATCAGTGGTAATAGTGGGCATGCATGTGTTTGTGAACACATGTATATATTTGTATGTGTGCATATATTTTATAAATGTATTAGTCCATGTGTGTTGCTATAACAAAATACCTAGGCTGGGTACTTTGTAAAGAAATGAGGTTTATTTAGCACATGGTTGTGTGGGTTCATGAGCAAGGCCCTGGCATCTGCTCAGTTCTAGTAAGGGCCTCAGCAAGTGGCTGGCACACATGTGGAAGAAATCACATGACAGCACAGGAGCAGGAGAGATTCAGGGGAGGTAACGGGCTGGCTTATAACATCCTGCTTTGGAAGACCCCAGAGAACAAGAATGAACCCCCATGAGAAAAGCATTCATCCTTCTTAAAGACCTCATCACCTCCTTCTAGACCCCACCTCCCTCTTGAAGGTCCCACCATCTCTTAACAACCTCACACTGGGGCCAAGCTTCCAGCACACGAACCTCTGGGGCACATGCTCAACCCTTAACAAGACTCCTGAGAGACCATTTTGTATGTTCAAGCTCCTTCTCTGTGACTTCTCTTTGTGTGACTTTGGTCTCTGCGGATGAAATCAGTGGGTCCTGTGTAGTGGTTTACAAGTGCCATATTTCAGCTTAGTGTGAGAAGTTAACGCTGAGTATCAGTGTGAGCCAGGCCATGCTGGGACAATGTCCCCAACATACTCATCACCTACTCCAGAGGCTGGCCACTTTGAGGAGAAAATTTTCCATTCTGTTGGAGTTTCAACAACAAAAACACATGCTTCTGGGTTTTGAGGAATTTGGGGGTTCCATTTAGCTTCTTTGAGACTCTTACCATCTTTTTGGGTATTAAAGGCATCATATGAATGTCCCTAACAGGAGTGGACAGTGTTCAGCAAAGACTTGTGGGAGTTTGAATGTAGAGCATGTGGGTGGTAAGGTAAGAAGGCTTTTTTCCTGAGCACTTGCAACCCAGACTCCAGTAAGAAGGAAAAGCACGATGCAGGTCGGGGGCCAGGGTGTGGTGCTTCGGAGCTGGAAGCTGGAGGTGCTTTGGTAGCCATGAAAATTGCTAGTGCTGTTTGATGGTTTGGAGCCTGGAATAAGGAGCTGGTGGATTGTCTCATAGGCCATGGAGACCCCTGAAGGCCTTAAACTTGTCCTTGTTTGAGAAGGAGAGCTCGAATAAAGGACGGGTTGAAGCAGAAAGTATGTGAGCCAGGAAGATTGCGTGAGGCTGAGACTTACTGTCTGCAGGGCATCTTCTCTGTGTGGTTGAGAGGACTGGTGTTAATTGCTGCTGGACTTCTCCCCCAGTAACTGAAGCACTTAGGATCTTGGACTCCTGTGGAGAAGAAAGAACAAGCTGAAGAGAAATTCAATATTATGAATTCTATTGACCTCTTTACATTTCAACCAAACATCAAAAAACTTCCATGTGAGCCAGGCACGGTGGCTCGTACCTACAATCTCAGCTAATTTGGAAGTAGAGATTGCAAGGATTACAGTTTGAGGCCAAGCCAGACAAAAAGACCCCATGTCAGCAAATGAGCCAGGCATGGCATGGCACACCTGTGGTCCTAGCTATGCAAGAAGCCATAGATAGGAGGAGCATGGTCCAGGCCGGACCTTGGAAAAAAATGCAAAAAGGGCTAGAGGTGTGACTCCAGTAGCAGAGTGAAGTGCAAGGCACCTAATCTTCCATTAGGTGTTGGGGAGGTGACTCAGTTGCCTGACATGCAGGAGGCCCTGTGTTCCATCCCCAGCAACACACACACAAACCCATTAAAGTATTTTACAATCTTCTCCCCAACTCTGACCTTTTTCAACCCCGTACATTCACCCAAATCGCCCATATCCTATGAGAGACGGGGCGAAAGCCAGGGACAGGAGGGACAAATGTGCCAGTTCAGTCTTTACACAACTCAAAAGTCTTCCTCTTCAAGAGGATCACTGATGGGGGAGAGATGTCCCAGACAATGTATGCACATAAGAATAAATGAATAAGGAATTTTTAAAAAGAAGATCACTGATGACCTTACCTTTGTAGGGAAGCCATTAGAATATAAGGTGGAAGCATTCGTGGAGCTCCCAGATGAGCTCTGGTACTCTTGACACAATGGCTAGCATGGGCCATTCATGGCCCCTCCACTGGCCCAGCATCATTAGACATGACAGCAATCAAAATTTTTAAAAAACTTATTTCCAGGACAAGTATGCAGATGGGAAGAAAGACAGATACAATAGTGACCCATAACAGTGCCTAGTCTTGAGAAGAACAACTACCCATGAATCTCCCTCTGTTCCTCGTCTCTGGGGCGCCTAAGGTAGCAGTCAAGAAATTAGAAGTCAGCCTGGCTTCTAGACCCTTGGTAACTTTGTGACTTCCTCACATCTGGAACACCAATGGAACAGCCTGAGCCACATCCCAAATATGATTCAAACAAGCAAGCATTCACAGAAATTTTGTAGGTTCCTGTATTACCATAACTTCTTCATCCCTCTCCTTCCTCCTGCATCTCCGTGCCAAACCTCAATGGAGCCAGGAAGGGGAGTTCGCCTCTCAGTGGCCTCATCTTCCTCCTGACATCCCACAGGGCAAACGCCACTGACATCTCTTCTCCAAGTACTTGGGACCTCCAAATATTGAGTTCCAGGGGAAGGCACAGGCTGTGATCAGCCAAATGAACCAGCTCTGTGATCGTGCACACACTATGTGCATCACCCCCTACGGCTCAGTTCTTGGCCCCCTCCTCTTCTTTCCACCAGCCTCCCTGGTGAACCTCCTCCAGCCTCATGACTTTAGATAGCTTTAATGCGCCAGGGATGCCCAGATTTCTGTCTCCAGCCAGACCTCCCTGTGAGCTGCAGACTCAGGATACAGTCTCTCCCCCATCCCTCCCCAGGTACATGTGGCCACCAACCTTGGCCATGCAGAACCGAGCTCTGGATGCTCTGCTCAAGCTTTTAGCAGTTCCTGCATCCGCTCATGTCTTTTCTCCTCCTGTGATGGGGCCATGACACTGGAGTCATTCTTGGCATCTCTCTTTTTGTATTACCACGTTTTCAGTTTTTCAGGAAATCCCACTGGCTCTACCTTCAAAATATGTCTCCAGTCGGGCCTCTCATCACACTCCTCTGAGCCACCATCACCTCTTGAATGAATTTTGTACATAGTAGCCTCCCTGCCTTGCCCTGTGCCCCAACAGCCAGCTTCTCAATGCAGCAGCCTGAGTAAGGTCAGGTCAGGTCACTTCTCAATCCCCACGCTCTGCTTCACTCAGGATAAAAACCAGAATCCTTACCATGGCCTTGCATGACCTCTGCTCATCTCTGTTTCTCCACCCCCCACCACCACCCTCAATTGCTGTGTTCCAGTCACATGAACTTTCTACCTTCTTCCTCCCTCACCAAATCCTGGTCCCCTGCATTTGCCCTTCCCACCCTGGAAATTCTCTCCCACCAGGTTTACATAGGGCCCACCCACTCACTTCCTCAGACCTGCTCAACCGTGAGCTCTGAAGCTGACCGGGACTCTATTTTATACACCAGCAGTTCCTTCAGCTGCTCTCTTTTTCAGTGGCGCTCAGTCCCTTGAAGCACTGGACCGAGTACCTGGTGAGCTGGTTTATTCTACTTACTGCATCTTCTTGGGGTCCTGCCCCTGCCAGTGTAAGGAAAGGCAGGGACTTTTGTCTGCTTGTTCCTGGCGTGTAGTGGGAGCTCGATAATTATCTCTTAAGCATATAAACATCTATTGAAGTACAACCTCCGTACCGTACAATTCACCCTCTTAAAGTGTGCAGCTCAATGGATTTTAGTATACTCACAAGGTTTTGCAGTCAATTTTAGAACACTTTTCATTCCCGCAGAAAAAAACCTCCCTCCCCTTAGCTCTCACTTCCCACTCCACCTGGTGACCACAAATCTACTTTCCATCTGTATGGATTTGCCTGTGCTGGACATTTTAGATAACTGAAATCATACAATATATAGTCTTTGATAACCAGTGCCTTGCAGTTAGCATATTTTCAAGGTTTTCATTGTAGCACGTATCAGTGCTTTGTTCCTTTTTGATTGCTGAATGATTTTCCATTCAGTGGATATCTGCCATGTCTTATCCATTCGCTACTTGATAGATGAATAGTTACTTGTTTTTATTGTGGCAAGATATGCATAGTAAAGAATTTACCATTGCAACCACTGTGAAGCATGCAGTTTGGTGGCATTAAGTTTGTTCCCCTCATGAAGCACCAATCACCCTCACCCATCTCCAAAACTTTATTTCCTCAAACTGAAGCACTGCATATTAAATAATAGCTTCACATTTCTCCCTCCACAATCTCTGACACCCAGCATTCTGCTTTCTGGGACTTTTAGGGCTCGGCCTGTAGCTCAGTAGTGGAGCTCCTGCCTAGCATGTGCAAGGGCCTGGGTTTTATCCCCTGCACCACACATACAAAAAAAAAATCTACCTGCTATGATTTTGACTACTTGAAGTTTCTCTTTACAGTGGAATAATATGGTATTTATCCTTTTGCGTTTGGGTTATTTCACTTAATCCTCAGGGCCCATCCGTGTTGCAGCATGGATCAGGACTTCATTCCTTTTCAAGGCTGAGTAATACTCAGTTGCATGTATATACCACACTTTCTTTACCCACTCATCTGTCCAGGGAAATTGGCTGCTGTCAATAATGCTGTGAACATTGGTCCCCAAGCTTTTGAGTCCCTGCTTTCAATTCCTTTGGGTATGTATCCAAAAGTAGAGCTGTTGGGTCACGCGGTAAATCCAGGTTGGTTGGTTTGTTTTTGAGAGAGGGTCTCACTATACAGCCGGGGCTGGCCTCAAACTTGCATCTCCTGCCTCAGCCTCCTGAGTGCTGGATTACAGGTGTGTACCACCACACTCAGCATGTGTTTAATTTTTTTAGGAACCGCCATGCCATGTTCCACAGTGGCTATGCCATTTTACAGTAATGCACACAGGTTCCAACTTCTCCTCACTCCCAGTTTGTCACTTTATAGAGCCACTGAGCGAGCGTGCAATGGTTTCTCACTTTGGCTTGCATTTCCCTAGTGATGTATGTTGAATAGCTTTTCATATGCTTATATCCATCTATTTCTTCTCTGGAGAAATGTCTGTTTAAATCTGTTGCTCTTTTTAAATTGTTTTTGTATAAATAGTAGGGAGTTCTTTGCATGTTCTGAATACTAATCCTTTGTCAGATACACAATTTGCAAGTACTTGCTTGATTCTCCATCTTCTCACTCTGTTGATAATGTCCTTTGATATACAAAAGTTTTAAATTTTGATAGTGTCCAATTTATCTACTTGTCTTTTGTCACCTGTGCTGTTAGTGTCATACCCAAGAAATTATTGCCAAACATAATTGAATTACAATTACTACAAGTTCTCTGCACCTGAGTTTCCTCATTGACAAAAGGAACAATACCCAATAAGAGTCAGTCAGGCACCTGCTCCCCAGGAGCTTATGGCATGGAGTAAACAGGGAGCATGGACAAGAACTATTACTACATGGTCAGAAAGTCATAGCCCCATGGAAATGGCATTAAAAGAGTGCTGCAGACACTGAGAGGCAAAGAAGGTGACATCTAATGGAGATCAGGGAGGCTTCCTGGAGAAGGTGTCGTTTGTCTGGACTTTGACAGATAACCAAGGTTGAAATATTCAGAAATAAGAAGGTAGGGGGAAAAAAGTTGAGTAAGCAAGGCCCTGATTTGTTTATTCATTACTGTATAACCATCCAAACCTGACCAGCTAAAGATAAGTAGTTGGTGACCTCTCATGGGTCTGCATGCTGACTGAGCTCAGCTGACTGGTTTTCTGTTGGCCTTCTACAAGGTCATGCATCAGGTACAGTCACTGGCAGCTGAGCTGTTATAATCTGAAGTCTGGACTGGGGTTGCTGGAGCAGCTGCCCTCTCCCTACTGCATGAAATCTCAGGACCTCTCAGCTGCCTCAGCCATGATCTCCTATGGTCTCCTCACCCCTGCATGCAGCACAGTGACTGAACTACTGACACATGGCCCAGGCCTCCCAAAAGCATGTGTTCCCAGTTGGAAGCTGCTTCTTTTAAAGACTGGACTGGTGCTGGTCTAGGGTCACCTTCACTACAGTTCACTCATTACTGCAGTATTCAGCCATCCATTAAGGTGAGGGCAAATAAACCCCACCTTTCCATGAGGGACATGTTAAAGAATTATTGCCCATCTTTAGTCCACCCTGGACTCAGCACTGAGAACACACAGATATCCAGAGGACCAGTGAGTCATTCTGTTTGCCAAATAAGCCAAGGATTAGGACAAGGGTCAGTAAACCATGTCCTATGGTCCACACACAGCCTACCCATTCTGGTGAGTGCGGTGTTATTAGCCCACAGCCATCACTACTTGCTCATATGTTGTCTGGTGGGTTTTGCTCTACAAGAGCTGCCTAGTTTTGAAGAGGCCATATGGTCCACAAAGCAGCAAATACTGCCTGGCTTTTACAGAAAAAAAAATATGTTGACTGCATGTCTAGATCATTTTGGAAAAGCCAACAGGGGTCAAATTATGTGGGGACAGTTTCTCACCAAGTACATGCTTCAAAATTAGGTAAGGTGGGCTGGGGTGTAGCACAGTGGCAGAGCACTTGCCCAGCATGTACAAGGCCCTGGGTTCCATCCCTAGCCAAAAAAAAAACTTGCTTAGACATTTATAAAAATGACACATTTGGCTAGGCAGGGTGGCTCACATCTGTAATCCTACTTATTTGGGAAATGAACATTGAGAGGATCATGGTTTGAGGCCAGCCTGGGCAAAAACTTCGTGAGACCCCCATCTCAACCAATAAAAAGCTGGGCACAATGACATGCACCTGTCTTCCCAGCCACCAGGAAGCAAGTAGGAGGATCACAGTCCAAGCCAGCCTAGGGATAAACATAAACCGTATTCAAAAAAATACCAAAAGCCAAAAGGTCTGGGGGATCCCCGCACACACCAGGGATTGTCATGCATATTCTTGCTCCAAGCCTTGAGTGTTGCTCAGGAGAGGACGAGTGGCGGTGAACACCATAGGAACTGGGAGGGAATGGAGGCCTCGAGGCTGGGGAGGAGGCTTTTGTAGAAGGTAGACAGGAGGAAATGCAGGCCTGAACTGAGAGAGGAACCAGGGCAACAGAGCCGGGGCTGGCAAAACAGGAGAGGCAAGAAGCCCAGGACGTCTGGCAGTCGGAGCTCAGTGCTGGCTGTTGTGGTGTGTTGCCCTGTGTTTTAACTGTGAACATACCATGTCTGAGTGGCTTTCTCAGTGATGTTATTTATGCTCACCACAGGTGGAAAGGAAGCGCCACATTGGAAATGATATTGTCACCATCGTGTTCCAGGAAGGAGAGGAATCTTCTCCTGCCTTTAAGCCTTCCATGATCCGCTCCCATTTTACACGTATCCTGGGCCTCTGTAAACGCTCTGATTAAGCAGCCTCCCTGGATCTAAGATGACCCACCCTCAAGCCAGACGCTACAGTTCATAAGTTTGCATTGCGAGACTGAGATCCACTGTTTGGCAATTTTTCCTAAGCATTGCCTTTTTCCTTCCTCTTGCCTGCATTGGAATAGTGGATGGATTAATTCTCAGAGAATTTTTGGCTTCTGAAACTACTTCCCTTCCCTCTATGAAATGAGGGGAATTTCCTGTTATCCATCAGTAATAAATGAATTAGAAGAATGACAGGTACTGAATCCTCTGAGAAAATTTGCATTAGGTCTGAAAATTTGTAAGTTAAAAAGCCCAAATAATTTTTCCTTGTTGATTCTAAACCCTGACAATAGCTGCTATATTCCCACCTTGAAATGTGGGGATGATAGAATTAATAATATTTTTATTTGCATCCACTAATTCCTGTTCCGGTCATCGTGCCAGTAAGTTTCAGTGATGGGGCTGAAGTTCCCTACAGTGTCTCAGCCACACTGCCCCTGGGTGGACATTCAGCTAGCCCAGCTAATCTTCATTCTTGACACACTTGCTCTGGGTCCCAAGCCACGACAGTGAAACTCACACGTGGCAACTGCACAGGCTGTCCACCATAAGTAAAGGGCGAACAGGAGGCGTTTTCAGAATTGATTCTGATTTAGTTACATTACCTGTTTGGAGGCAGGACCACAGTGACTCATGCATCTGGAAATAGTTTCTTGCTATACTCTGACTTGTTCCTTAAAACCTAACATTAATTCAGGAGGCAGAGATTAGGAGGATCGCAGCTCGGAGCCAGCCCGGGCAACTAGTTCGCAAGACCCTATCTTGAAAAAACCTTTCACAAAAAAGGGCTGGTGGAGTGGCTCAAGGAGTAGGCCCTGAGTTCAAATCCCAATACTGCCAAAGAAAGAGAAACCTAACATACAGCATGTAAAGAGGTTTTTAAAAGTCAAAATTGCCAAATTTCTTAGGGTGAGGAAACCATAATTAAAGTTAATATCAATCTTCCTTATCAAGTAAGATCTCCCTCTGTTCCCTGGGCCTTAGGACTACTCTTTCCCTCCTCTTGTGTGTGTGGTTTTTTTGCCATAACAAAAAACTTCTCCAAATACAGTGCAGGAGAAGTGAAGTAACTTTTTAAGTGAGAGAATTTTTGCGATTTCCCTTATTGCTTTAGATTTGGGCTTGGCACCTTTTCTTCTGGAAGAGGACAAGTAGATATTTAATGCAGATTTACTTCTCTGAGTCCAGGTGTGAAAACACCAAGAGACTGGTGGTTTTATAGCCCTAGCTAAGACAGGCTGGGATGGACAAGGGGGGACAGGAGGAAGAACAGAGAGAGAAAGCCACTGGATGCAGGAGGCTTTGCTTCTTTACTCATGTATTTTAAAAGAGCTTTTTTAAGCTTTAACTTACACACTTTCCCCCACTCCCTGGGGCTGGGGTGGAACACGCCATGTTTGTGCTCTACCACTGAGCCACACCCTAGCAATTGTGCTATTCTGGACTCTTCGGGCTCCAACCCAAGCGAGTAGTTAGCTTAGAAGCTGTCACCAACCACATTGGCTCAATTTTTCTGTTGTGTTTTGTCTACTAAAACCAGAAGGAGAGAGCAGGAAGGTGTACAGTGAAAACATTTGAATTGCTATCCTCAAAATGTGTGAGATGAAATATATGACTAATTTTATGTTAGGATCTTGTTTGCATTTTCAGGCAAGGCAGCTGTTCTTTTTGCTCTGTTGACTGATTAGTTATTTAATACCTTTATTTTTGTTGCTCTTCTGACCACTTTGGAGGTTTATCTTTTCCCAGTGGAAGAACACACAATGTTGGTCACAGAACTCTTGCATGTCACTCCCTAAGCGGTCTCTTAGAAAGAGGTCAACATTACGTCCCAACCTAAGAGCAACAGATGCCCTAGCCACAAAAGGGTTGTTCAGGAATGATTCTGATTGAGCATGGTGGTACGTGCATGTAATTATAGCACTCGGGAGGCTAAGGTGGGAGGATCACAAGTTCAAGGCCAGCCTGGACTCCAAGTGAGACCCTGTCTCTAAATCAAAAAGAATGATTCCACACAAGGGATTTTTCAAAATATAAGCAGTCAATTTTGAGCATTGGGGTTGTTGATTTATTTCCTTGACTATCCCACAGATATCTTTGCCTTAGTAAGGTATGACCAGCAAAATGACAATTACAGGTAGGCGATGACCTCATCTCCCTTCTTACCTAATTCTCATGTTTACTTACTGATTTGACATTGATTGTGTGGGACTCTTGAGATTCATTCTTCTGGATGGATTTAATATGAATATCCTCACCTTATAGAACTTTTTTCAAGGCCACCTCTTCAGGAAAAATTTGTTCGGTGTGGTGTTGCTATGTGCAGTGGATCCAGGGAGCAGGGTTAGTTTGGCCTTTTGTACTTCATGTGGGGAACCAATGTGATATATTTGACCTTGGCCATATTAACCTCTTTCCTAGGCTACTATCTTCTCTATTTACCCTTCTGTTATCAAAAGTTAGTCTTCTAAAAGGTATCATAATTTTGTGAATGAAACACTGACTTCTATCAATAAGATGTGGATTCAAGTACGGCCCTGTCACTTAGTGACTTTAAGGCTTTGTGAAAGGTGTTCATCCCCTCGGAGCCTCAGGCCTCATGTAGCATGGAGGTGATGCTCCCTCCCTGGCAGGATTGCTGAAGTCCAGTCAGAGCTGAGTCTCCCTGGTATGCAGTGGTGTGCCATGGTGGCCACTGCTGGTATTTGTAGGTGCCTAGCCTTGTCCACACTTTGGTGGGCTGGACCCCTGAAAGACTCAGGAAGATGTAGCCTCTGTCCTGAAAGCATATGAAACTGTAAAAGAGGGTTGGGTGGTGGTCTAGCCTCCTGCGGGGGCGTTGAACAGTCCTAACACATCACATAGGCCACTGGGCACATTTACGGGCAAAATATGGATGATCTTTGAAGAAAAACCAACTAATTCTGGAATGTTCTCTACATAGGCTGAAAATATTTTCAGAAGAAAGCGTACCACTCTTTGGCCCACCATTGCCATCCCCACCGGTGTTTACAGACCACCAGGAATTCAGGGACTTTTTGCTAGTGAAATGTAAGTTGCCATTTTGATATGTTTGTGCAACTTGTTCTGTATTGGAGTACACTTGTTCATATTCTCCCCAGGTACTGCATAAGAAATTATCGTTTCTGTTCATTCTTATACAACATGGGTTTCATTTTCTGGAGTGCTGTATAGTTTTCTCCTGGGTCCTCATCTACACCAACCCTCCTACCCATCTCCCTTGTATTTGTCCAGTCTCACCACTCATAGCACCAGGGGCCTCAAATTAAACTTTGTGCCCTGGGTTCTGATGCCCTCTTTCTGAGTCTCTGATGATAGGTGTCTCTCTCTGTCACAGAGCGGGATGAAGGTGAAGGAAAGAGCGGTTATGAAATACATTTAGGGATAGGGGTATTGGGAGTGTGTGTGTGTGTGTGTGTGAGAGAGAGAGAGAGAGAGAGAGAGAGAGAGAGAGAGAGAGAGAGAGAGAAAGAGAAGGGGGTGGGAGAATGGGGTGTGTGTAGAGCCTGCCCACCTTAGGCCTTACTAGTCAGCTAGCCAGTGAGCATAGATCTTAGCTTCATTCAATACCTGGCTCTGAGCCCCCATCTTCTGAACCAAGGAGCTGTGCCATACCCCTCTCCTGAGCAGCCCTTGGTTATTCTGTCTGAAAAGCCAGGGAGACTGTCACTGCCGATCAGAATGGCATTGCTCAGCTGCGTTCATTGCATTCTCTTCATAGAAGTCCAGCTTGCCAGCGTGGGGCCCTGGCAGTGCCCCTCGGACTGTGCAGTCTGTGAAGAGGCCGTCTCCAAGCTTCTGCCAGGCATGCTGAGCATTGCAGCTGCTTAGCTGATGGCCTCTTGTCCTGTCCCACCCACGCACAGTCTTTGCCTAATTATGTCACTGTTGCTGGGTAGTTTGGGAGCATTTGGAAGGGCTCCTGTCCTCTCCTTTGAGTTTATCCTGGTCACCTGGTCCCAGAGTACTTCATGGACACCTGCCTGCTCCTTGACTTCCAGTCTTAATCCTCCCACAGAATTGGCCAAAACAAATGCCACAGGCCAGGGCCAGGGGTACACACACTGTCCCTTCATACTTCATAACTCTGCACATGAATCCTCCCTCAGCAGCCACAGAAGGCTCCCATGTCATGTACCCATGCAGGTGGCACTTGAAGGGATGAGTGTTACTTAACTCCAGTCACCAAAAGCATCCCCGTCATAGCCAAGCCACTTGAAGTCTCCCTTCCCTCCATAGCCTCCGCTGCTCTGTGCAGAGATCCCCACCTGCCTCCCAGCCTCTCTCCCTGGCAAATGGAGTCTTGAGCACCCTTGGCTGGGGTTCCTCCACTACAGCTAGGCCCCAGCGTTTTCCCCTTCCACAGTACTACACACTAACCTATGCCAGGGTCTAGAGCATTGTCCCTCTGACATGAGAAGCAGCAGATACAGCCACTTGCAAAAAATGATGACCTCTGCCCTTCCTTTCCAGTCCCTATACTCCTTGTTGCAAATGCTGGAACAAGAGTCACAAACCCAAGTGCCTAAAAAGGCGGAGGGAAGGGGGATGCCTGAGCAAAGTAGGCCAACAGGACAGACAAGAGTGCTGGGGAGCTATGGCAGTTTGGAGAGCATTCCCCCTGCTTCAGCCAGGTGATGACTTTCAGTAGCCTGAGCCTGCAGTTGCCAGATACTCTGAGTTTTCCAAAACAAGCCAGTCATCTGAAATTCTGTGAGAAACCTCCTGGGTCTCAAAGCTGTGGGGTGTGTATAACTGAAGCCCTGAAGATCCAATAGAAAGCCAGAAACAAAGAGTTAGCAACGGGGAGCAGTTGAAAGGGTATCAGAAGCTGGGTTCAAAGTAAGCACCCCAAGGGCCTGAGCACTTTAACCCTGAGTTAGTTAAAGGGTCACTGAGCAACACTGATCAAAATGGAACCAGTCAACAGAATGACTCATTAGCACCTTCAGAGACTTGGGGCAAAATGAAACCAGGGATTTGGTTGCTCTCAAATTGAAGACCTGAAAAGTGGGCATATGGCAGAGATGGAGCACAGGGCCAGGAGGGCCACGGAGTCTGGGTGACTGACAAAATAGTAAAGCCTGGACCAGAAGGTCTTCTGAATCCCAGAGTGAATTTAGCAGAAGGCACCAAGGAAGTAGGCCAGTAGAAAACTCCAAGGTAACAGGAAATGGCATTTTCGCAAGTATCTCAGCCTTTTCCCCTTTACAGCCAAAGCAAATCATTTTAAGTGGATTTTTCTAAAGTACTAAGGAGAACAATATCCTCATCACAGAATTAAAGAAAGTAGCTAGACACATGTAGTTTAAATTCCTTGAGCAATGCCTTGCCACATGCAAGTGCAGCTTATTCACAGCACGCAGAGCTTATGTAGGGAATGCCTGTCCCTCAGAAGTTCTATTTTTCAGTCTATGAACACTGATCTTCCTTTGAGAAAAATAAATATTATATCAGTTCAACACTGTGCTATTTATATGTATTACCTCACTCAATTAACAACAACCCTACAAGGAAATACGATTAATACCCATTTTATGAGGTGGAAAACTGAGGCCCCACAAAGGTTAGAAAATTGCTTAAGAATACACAGCTAGCAACAGAGCTGGTATCCACATTCATGACTGTCTTAACTTCTAACTTTATTGCATAGTTTATCTCTGTGCTCTAGCGTGTAACGAGCTACACATCCCACTGTATTGGCCTAGTGTCTGTAGTGCACTAAAACCCCAGCTCTCCCCAGATGAAAATTCTGTTAGGCTAAAAATCCCAGTAGTTTACTGAGGCATTATTTTTTTTCTAACAAAATGCAGAAAATATATATGTAACCCTGTTAAATGACAACTGGTGGTTTGGTACAATAGGTGGGAGGGAAGGAGGGAGGAAGGGAAGGATGGGTCAATAGCTGGGTATAAGGCTAAAGAGGTCTTTAGGTAAAATTGGATATCCCCTCTGCTTAGGAAGCTTGCTATTCAGCAAGAAAGGGAAGATAAACATGCCTACAGACTGTTTGGATCTGCAGTAGAAATTTAGAGAGTTTTTAAGCATTCTTCCATAAAAGGATTTTCAGACCAATGACAATACCAGTTGGGTTGTCAGTTTCCATCACTGTGACAAAATGCCTGAGAAAAACAACTGAAAGGAGGAAAGATTTATTTGGGCTCAGGTTTCAGAGATTTCAGTCCATGGTTTCTGGCTCCATTGCTGTGGGCCTGAGGTGAGCAGAACATCGTGGTGACAAGCCATGGCAGAGGAAAGCTGCTCACCTCATGACATCCAGGAAGCAGAGAGAGCAACAGGAAGGGGCTAGGAGGCAAGGCACACCCTTCAAAAGCATGCCCTCCGTGACCTACTTCCTCCAACTAGGCCCCACCTCCAAGTGTTTCCACCACCACCTAATAAATAACGCCATCAGACTGTGAATCCACCAGTGGATTAATCCACTGAAGTCAGAGCCCCCGTGGTCCAGTCACCTCTCAATGATCGGGTCCACTAGCTGGGACCCAAGCCTTCAACGCATGGGTCTTTTGGGAACATTTCATTTCTAAACCATAATACCATGTTATGAAGGTGGGTGGTGTCTGCCATAAGGAGTTTCCTTGGAAAGAACATTCTTAAATAGCTACTGATGTCTATAATTTCCTTTTTATTGGTTTGTTTTAGTAATTAATGGTGAAAAGGCCACTTTGGAAACCCCCACCTTTGCCCAGAAACGCCGGCGCACTCTGGACATGTTGATTCGCTCTTTATACCAGGATTTGATGCCAGATTTGCACAAGGTACCTGAGTTCAAAGTCGTCTTTCCCTCCTGTGGTGTCTGAGCAGAGAGCACAGTCCTAGCGATGGGGCCCTGGGTAAAACGTAGCAATCACCAGGATCCTTGTTGTCTGAACTCACTTGTGGCCACCCACATTGTTCCACTGCTGCCACAAGAAGAAACACTGAATGTCCATTTAGAAAAACATGACTTTCACAAACCTGAGGCCTGTAGAAACTGAAGCACAGGAGGGGTGAAGCACGAGTATGGATGGCCACCCCTTGAGCACTTAAGAGTGCTTTTTAGGGGTGCTGTCCCTGATGAATTATTCAGTGTTACCTGTTCCATGGAGCTGATAGATAGCCAAAAACGTGAGTTATGGAGAGAAATGGGGTGCTGTCTTAGGTTTTCAGGAGATGTCCCGGTTAGCCCATAATCAGGTACTGAACAAGCATTTCCATTGGCTGGAAACCCACTTGGTACTAGACACTTCCTAGGCCCAAGGTACTTTTACACTGATGAGACCCAGCCCCTTCCTGTCACCTCCAGGGGCCTGTGGACTCAGTGTGTGAGGTCACCAAGATTAGGCACTCTTAATGCAGAGTAAAATTGTCATTGTTTACAAATATTTGCCTATTTAACAAGGAAGCACTGAGCAAGTGGGGAAATTCCCATAGGATCTGGTCTTTCATTTTTAAACTCTAGTAAAAGTAATTAATTGCTGATGATGCATGCAAATGAGAAGTGTCTGGCACTCGCCCAGGGGGGATAGATACCAAAATGAGCTAGTGCTCATAGGCCCCTTTCCTTCAGCACTCCTTGACTTCTGCCTAGTCAGTATACTAGCAGGAAGTAGGCCAGGACCCAACAGAGCAAACCTTAAAAGGTAATCTGTCAATTCCTTTTCCTCCCTAAGGTCAGGGAAGGGTGCAGAGAGGACACCAAAATGAGTGATCGTTTTCCTCAAGTCTAAGGCTTTTCTGCCTCAGCCAGACGTCGCCTGCCCCTAGTCAAAACAAGTCCCTGATAGACCTCACACTTGCCCTTCTCAGCAGTGACCCCGTGTGCTAATCCTTTCACTCACTGCCTTGCCAGCCTCTGTGCTTCATAAGTACAGAGACTGTGGCTGCCACAACCCCCCAAGCCTGGCAAAGCAGGGATGTATTCAGTCTGTGCTTGCTGAGTGAGCAAGTGCCGCAAGTTCTCTGACAGATTTGGAGAAGTAGTGTTTACTGAGCATGTGCCAAGCACCGTGATAATCACCTTGCGTGCATTGCCTCTCTTAATTCTCATAACATACCTAGGAGACAGGAGCTAACTACCTTACCCAGCGTTACCCACAGAGTCACAGAGTCCCACAGTCCTGGGTACCATTCCCGTAGGATTCAGTGTACTGTGCCCCAGGGGCACCCCTCTTTGAGAATGGCATCCTGGAGCTGTGTAACACGGTGGCCCAAGTCACTACTAGTAAGTGATGGAGCTGCTGCTTCGCCTGGCTCAAAGCCTCTGCGGTGCTGGCTCTGCATCTGTGTGTGCTTTACCCCTGAATCTAGCATAGACCTGGCATGCAGGAAGTGCTCAATAAATGCTTACTGAGTGAACAAATACTGAGGGTATAAACAGGTCCATTTGGACAAATAGGTTTGTGTTTAAGAGAAGCCAAATGATGAGACTTGACAACTGTTTATGGAATTCATAGCTTGTTTTTCTTTTTTCAGAACATGCTTAATAGACGGTCTTTTAGTGATGTCTTGCCTGAATCGCCCAAGTCTGCTCGGAAGAAAGAGGAAGCCCGCCAGGCGGAGTTTGTTAGAATAGGGCAGGTCGGTTTTCTTGTGAAACATCTGCGAGACTTACATTGATGATTCTGTCCGAACCAGATGGGCCACGGTGCAGAGCCTTTTACGTTTTCCTGCTGTTGTAGGAGCTCCATGATTTCTCTTAGGATTGGCGCGGAGACCACAGTGAGATTGACAGCTGTGTAGGTGTAATTTCCTGTGGGTGTCTGTGAGAGTACAGCACTCTGCAGCAGCAGGACAACTTCCAACTGAAAGCAAGTGGTCCAGGGCCCCACTGCGGCCCCCTCTTGTCAAGAGAGCATGAACCACTTTCCCATCTCCCAGGAAGGCACAATGGGGAACCAACTTGGGAAATGCACATCGAACCCTTCCTTGGCCCAGCACAGAGTGACAGTGTTGCTCACAAAAGACCTGAATTTCCACCCTGATTATTAGAAGCAATCATTGCACTTAGGCAGCTCCTACTCACCCCATTCCTCCAGGCCTTGTAGGAAATCCCTTCTCCTTTACCTCACTCCCATTGGACAGTAGCATTTCTCAGTTCCAAGCTTCCTGCCCTGACCCCACATCACAGCAGGGAGAAGTTGGGGCGGTGCCAGCTGCAGATAAGGACTGGCCCACAAATAGAGCCCTCAGCAAAGCAGGTGGATGAGGAAGGGTCCTGTGAAAGCCTAGAGGCAAAGAGCCCTTTCCCAAAGACCAAGGCAAATGCATTGGTCCTTGTTAAATATACCTGGCCTCTCCTTCTAGGGATTTGGAGCCATCAAGTTTGAGGGAGGCCTGGGAATCAGTAATTTTCAATGCTCAGTTTAGAGATCACAGCACTGCAACATGACCTAAGTGAAATAACAGAGTGCATTTGGGGTGACGTGGACTGGGACACAGTCATTAGGGCTTCACCATTTCCCACTAATTCCTGTTGTCAGTGCTGAGTCAGTAGAGGAATGCTGAAACTTTAACTCCAAATTACTCCTGTTTCATTAATTTTTCCAAATCATAATTATTTATTCTGCCGTTCTTTTACTGCCTGATAACAAACTTTAAGAGATCTCTGTTCCATAAGGCACTAAAACTGAAGTCCATTGTGAGAGGGGATGCCCCATCGAGCTTGGCAGCTTCAGGGATCTGTAAAAAAGAGGTGAGTTGATGAACTTTCAGGTTGAACTGTGAATGTCCATTATGCTCAGTGAAGTTATTGAGACTCTTGGGAAAAGGTTTGGGGGCAGAAGGAAGAGCTTGTCACCTGCAGTGTCCTCTAGGGGTAGTCCCAGATAATGTCATGAGAGCCTGTTTCCACAGGACACTCCTGCCTTTGCCTGCATGGGTAGAGCAGAACTCTGTCAGCCAGGCCAGTTTCACAGTGCCCCTCAAGTTGTACGTGCATGTGTGTCACCCCGATGTCCTAACCAAACACATGCTCTGATGCAGAAGGGCTGGGCTGGATTCAAGAGTTGACATCTCTTAGGATCTTCCCTGCAGTTCCCAGAGTCCACCCTGGAGCAGGGATTCTCCACATAGCATGTGCTCATGTCACCCCTGTTTCTGTTCCATAGATGTATGTGTGGCCTGAAAGGTTGCATTTCTAACTGGCTCCCATAGCAACTGAGGAGTGCAGGTGGAACACCAGTACCTAATCTCTAGGTCACTCAGCCAGCTAAAAAGTTCTCAGCCTGTCTATTCTCATTCCCATTTTTCATGGGGGTAAAAACTAGCTGCTAATCAAGAATAGAAGAGAAAAAATGCAGGAATCACAGGATAGACTTAACTATACACCTGATTTTATATTGTAAAACAGTACCCTCATGTGCTTAATCCCATTCCAGATATGTGAGTTAAATGCAACAGAGGCACACACAGCTCAGCACTAGAGAAGTGTCTGTTAGAATACAAAAGACCACTGAAGGCATTTGCTTTCGTGATTTAGGCCTACCTGCTTTACAGTGTGATTTCAGGAAAAAAAGAGCTCAAAATACAACAGACCCTAAACACAATGGACACCCCATATACCACCCATGAAAATGGGAGTGGCATACAGACACACAAATCGTTTTGGATACAAGTTCTGGGGTTTCACAGCCCTCCCTGGGTCCTCTGAGGTCCTTGGATTTTCCTGATGAAGGGCCCCTTTCTGCATAAGTTTTCCAAACTGTGTCCTCTGGCCAGAGAATACTTCATTATTAACGCTCGGTTGTTCTGTCTTGGTGCTACCTAAAATACTGGTTTCTCTGTCTGTCCCAGAATGACATTTATATTGATTGCCATTGCTTTTTCATGTCCTCCTGCTACAAGTCACAAGCTCAGAGTTGCCAGAACTCTTCTTGGAAAAATGTCATTTCATTCAATGACCTGTCCTTGTGTAGCCCTTTCTCAGTTTATAAAATGTTCCCACATTCTTTAGGTGATCAAAACAGTGCAGGTCCCACCTTAGCAAGTAGAATATTCTTTCTGAGGCAGTGGGTTCCCAAAAGGGCAAGCTGGTGATAACCCATGCAGTGTTTATCCTCAGCCTTAGCGACACTCCACTCTCTCTGTGAGGAGGTGAGCATGTCTTCACTGAGTACTTACCACACCTATGTGTGCGCACACGGGCTCATCTACAGCCACAGGAAGGACATGTGAGGCCCTTATATCTATTGACAGTGGAAGTGAAGATGTAAGACTTCAGCTTTCTCCAGAAATCTGTAAAGCATGGGGCTAGGTGCTCTGAAGGGAAGTGAATGATTTTATTGAAAATGTTTACAATTCCGGTGTGACTGAGACCTCAGGAGACAATGCCTCCTGAGTCCATGTGTCCACACTGAGCATGAAGCCATTGTGAAGGAGAGCTAACTATGGCTGGAATAAAAATAAAGCTAAGAACCCAGGGAAAATTCACATGGTTTGGATGTGTCATGGGGGGAGGGAGGGACTAGGGGTAGTTTCATTGGTAGTACTTAAAAAAAAACAACACATTTGTAGTGTTAAGATTTTAGAATCTTATGAGTCAGTAAGCATTTTCATGTTCGGACAGTAGCAATTTCTTGCATTGCATATGGTTCAATGATCTTGCTGAATCAGCAACACAGGAACTTCTTTTTTTTAATAGAATTATGTAGGACTTCCTTTTATGATGAATGCATGTAAAATTTCCAAAAAGTGAACACTGATTGGCCCAACTTCCAGTTGTTAAAGAAAACTGCTTAGAAAACCTTATCAATGTTCCCATTGCACAAGGAACATTGTCACATCGAGGCAGGTCATGGTGCCAGAAACGGGAATTCACTGATTTCTTAGCATATGGATTTGAAAGATTTTTCTCCTTAAGAAAGTTAACTGAGTCTAGACCCCACGTAGCTCGTGGGGTTTGGCGTGACTCCTCCCATAGGGTATCTGTGTTACTGTTTCAGGCATCAATCTGTGCAGTTCCCGATGGGCCTCAGTATGTGTTTCCTGGTGCACTTATTTTCTGATGCTTGTGTTGCCTCGCAGCCCTGGGAGCCCCAGTGTTTCTGCAGTAATTTCCCTCACGAAGCCGTGTGCGCAGATCCCTGGGGCCAGGCCCTGCTGGTTTCCACTGATGCTGGCGTCTTGCTAGTGGATGGTTAGTGAGTAGCTGCTCCTACAAATGTCTTTCTTTGTGTGATGTGTAGTACTTCTCAGGTGGATGACCACCACCAATTCACTTCCTTTAGACTGTCACTTTGTGGTCCACAGGAAAGTAAGCAAAGTTTGATATCCTTGCAAAAGGAACCCCATGTTTTCAGGGCAAGTAAAGAGACTACACTCTGAACCAAGCATACTGGAGGGTAAGCTTTAGGTTCATTCCTTCCCCAATCTCTGATTAGTCCATGGATATTAAAGACCTTCTAAAATAATCTTCTTGTCAACCAATACTTATTATGGCCCCAATATTGTATCTTAAATCAAAAGGGACACATTAGTTAGAGCCATTCTCTCAGGAACATGTTCTCTCTCGAAGCTTTTTTAAGACTTCTGATTGAAGCCCAAGCACCATGGCTTACTCCTATATTCTTGGCTACTCAGGAGGGTCACAGTTAAAGGCAAGCTAGGCAAACAATTACTGAGACCCCCCCCATCTCAATAAATGAGCCAACTGTGTGGTACATATCTGTAATCCCAGCTAGCAAGAGACATTGGTAGGAAGATCTCAGTCTGAGGCCAGCTCTGGGGGAAAAAAAATGTAAGACCCTATCCAAAAAGTAACCAAAGTCAAAAAAAGGATGGGGGCATGACTCAAGTGGTAAAGAGTAGTAACTAGCATGAGACCCTTGAGTTCAAACCTCTGTAGCACAAAAAAAATAAAAACTTCTAGTTCTGATTCTAAACGTACTTGGTATCCAATCCAAAACAAATGATAGACGCTTGGATAAACCATTTTTGATGGATATAGAAACAGAATGATTTTGACAGGGAGACAGACTTCAACTCAATACAAAAGCAGACTTTCTGACAGTCAGCGAGCCCCGCCTGCCCCCGTGGGCAAGCCCTCAGCCAGGAAGGGGGGGGTGTGCAGCTTCAGATAAGTGGGGGATGTAGACTCTTGGCCATGTGGTCCCTTCCAGCAGGAGGCTCCTTTGCATTTTCCAGACTCCCGATGAATGACAGAGGAGGCCAGCACTGGCACCAGGTCATCCATCTCCTGGGGCTTCAGAGGAGCCACACACACGAAGGCAGCAACTCACAAGGAGCATCCTAAGACTGAAGTGGCTGCCCAGTCTCTATTGCCATAGTGCCACACCGTGGGGTCCTAGAACCACCACTGTAGGAGTGACTCGGCCTAAAACTACAGCACCCCGTCTCCGCTTAGCAAGACCTTTGCTCCCTCAGTGCCCTGCTCTGTGCGGTGCCCCGTGCCTTCTGCAGGACGGCAGGAGGGACCACACTTCACAGGCACTGCTTTCTCACCTGGCCAGTTCTTTCTGATATAGGTCTAAATCGTGTGCCCATAACCAAATCATGTCTATGACTAATTCAATAAAAGGCAGATAATTTAAAATTCACTGATTTAGAATTTAAATCCTTAATTTGAGAAACTTTTGGTGATCTTGAAGAAAATTCAATGGTAGAGTGCTTGCCTGTTACGTAGACTCACATCCTGAGTTTGGTTCCCAGCATCAAAAGGAAAGGAAATCCAACCTCTCTAAGCCTCGAGTTTCTCTAAGCAGGGGTAATTTTTAAGAGTCTGAAAAATAGTTTATAATAATAAAAGATGGTAATACTCAGCAGGAATACTGTTTATAACTGCAAGCAGAGGACTGTAGGTGCTACCTGTGTTACCTGCTTAACACAGTGTTTGGCACATAGTAACAGCTTATTAAATGGCAGCTCTTATCTTTACTGTTCTCCTAGGAATTTACAACAAAAATATAAAGAATTTATATTAGAAAGAAAAAAAATTTAAAAAGCCAGGCACCAGTAGCTCACGCCTGTAATCCTAGCTACTTGGAAGGCTGAGATCAGGAGAATCGCTGTTTTAGGCCAGCCAGGGCAAATAGTTAACAAGTCCTCATCTCAACCAATAACTGGTTGCCAGTGGCATGCACTTGTCATCCCAGCTACATCAGGAAGCACAACTAGGAGGATTGAAGGCCAGGCTGGTCTGGGCAAAAAACAAGACTCTATCTCCAACATAATCAGAGCAAAAATGGCTAGAGACATGTCTTAAGCAGTAGAGCACATATGCCTAGCAAGCATATAAGCCTTGAGTTCAAATCCCAGTACCACCACAAAGAAAAATAGCTGAGAGGTTTAATCCAGTCTCTTAGTTTTACAGATAAAGATAAACCGAGGCCTAAAGAAACTGTGTGCCTTATCCAGAATCACATCTGCTTAGTGGCACATCTGGATCTAGAACCCAGCTGTGATTCCTGCTCCAGTGCTCTTTCCACTGAACCAACCACATTCCACTAAAACTAAATTAAACTCTACCAATGTTTTTGTTTTTCCCTTGATACAGATTTCCAAAACGATAGTCCTGGGCAAGTGAGTATGCAGACTTCTGTGATTAAAATAAGGTTTGATGCTACCCATTTGCCTTTTGGGGGCAGAGAAAACATGCTCCATAGTGACTATTTGTAACACTTGCTACCTAAAAATTTTTAAAAATCGAGTTGCTTCTTTTTTTTTTTATGTAAAATCCAAACCAAGTCTTTTCTGAAATTTTTGTATTCATGGATCCAAAATTTAATGGTGGAATTGGATATAGAGATGATTATGACTGTCCAGGAAACTCTTTTCTTCCAAATTTGGAGGAAGCTGGGTGGTAGCTGAATTTGCCCACCAGCAGCTTAGATACGGTGATTTTTCTCATGTCCTAATTATAAGCGATTCCCCTGAATGCTCTCTTTGTACCCTTTGTTGTGCTATAATTCTCTTATTTCTTTGCTTACCTTCTTCTGGTCTACATTTAATCGCATTATGACTTGTTTCTCTGAGTGAATCTGTCTCTTGCTCCAGGCTGACTTTCACTCTATTCCATTAGCCTTTGCTTAATTTCATTAGACTCGCCCCTGGAGAGTCTACCCCTCTCAAGGTCATTATTAAAAATCAAGATCCTTTGCACTCTAACTGTAGCAAACCTACTTTGAAAGGAGAATGAACACTAACTGAATAAGCTACTGCCATGTGTTTTGGTTTCATAGTAAATAGAAAAGCTATTCTATTTACTATGAAAAGCTGTCTCTGAAAGACTGCTTCCCCATACAAAGATTATAGGAAGGAAAACTGCATCAAGAGTCATTAAACCCACATGTCACTTTCTCCTGTCCTTGCCTTCCTGTGCTGTATGTAAACCAGTTCAGCTATCTGAGAAAGACTGGATGGAAAATAAATACTAGTTTTCGCTAGACTCAGCTTGGCAGCTACACAGTGCGCTTCTATTTTCAATGTAAAATGAAGTGTTACCGTCACTTAGGGCTCCACATGCTGAAGGTGTGACCTTGAACAAGTTCTGAACATCACTAAGCCTCAGGTTCCTCATTTGTTAAATGGGACTGATTCCCACTCCCCACCTAATCGAGTCATTGTGGCATTTAAGTAACAGAGGAAACTCCGCACAGCATGTGACCTGCCATTGCCGTTAATGCCACTGTCCCACAAAATGAAGTAATTGCAGCTGTTCACCCAGATATGATAACAGATACTGGAGTAATCCTCTTACGTTCTGAACACTGATGTCTGCCCCAGCAGCAGTACAAAGACCCTGGAATCAATTCCTTTCTGTGCAGGCCTGGGGGAGAGGAGGAAGGAAAGTGGTTGATGGGCTGTGAGAAACTCACACTTGCCACTGTGACTGACGGGGACCTGGAGGCAAGCCCTGTGTCTAATGTGAGCATAGGTTCTTCTGTGCGCTGACAGATCAGAGCTCCCCACAGGCCTGCAGGAACTGGAGACCCTCTCCCCATTGGGGGCATTACTAATTCTAATGAGGAGAACCTGCTCCTGCCTGGGAGCCATTCAGGAAAGGATGAACTCCCAGCCTCACTTCGATCCCCTTGCACCTAAATTATAATGAAACGAACTAACCTAAACCCACAGCAGAGCCCTCAAAGGCTGAATGCAGATGAAGAATGAACTAGCTATTCCTCCTGCTCAGGGTGTCCACACCAGCCCTGGTCATGTCCACCTTGCCCTGATTCTGTGCCAAGTACAAAGCAGAGCCTTCTATGGTGCAACCTCAATGGCCCCTTTGTCTAGGACACCCCAGGGATAAGGTAATTGTTAGCAATAAAGGTCCCAGTAAATAACCTTAAAAACAGTTTCCATGTGCAATTGCACTCTTTAATCTTCCTGAGCACTTCCACCTAAATTAGTTTTTCTTGCTATTTAGACTTCTTTACTTGATATTTCTCTTATTTTTATCTAAAACGGAGATTTCAAATCCCTATATGGAAAAACATTGAAAATTTATAGGTAAATTACTCTTGATACAGACACAGGACATACAAGGATAGGGTATGTCTTAAATGCTAAAAAAAAATGTTCATTTTACTTTTCTTGAGAAATACACAAAATGGCCTAAGATATGATATACTTTCAAATATTATATAAAATACCTAAGAGAAATGGCTGATCTTATTTTTTAAATACGGCGTTCGGTCCTTTGGTACAATCCTAGTAAAACTTGCCATTGAGACATGTTGCTTTTCCTCTGATGAACACCAAAGAGAAAAACACAGTTTTCGTGCCCCTGCTGCCGTGCCCCCCGTAGAGAGTTGGGGATATACTGGAAAGGGAGTGCCAGCACTCATCCCCGAGGTGAGATCAGAACGGGCTTGAACTTCTGTAGACCTCATGAGACCTCTAGAAGCTGACCCTCCCCTTGCCTGGAGAGAGCTGGGGTCAGATCTCCCAGCAGGCACATGTCATAGGTTGCAAAGCACGGACTGGGTTGCGGAGATGGTGACCAGCTTTCCTTTTGCAGGTGACCTTCCGTCCGTGCCGGTGTTTGACAGAACTCTGCCTGTGAAACAGATGCATGTGCTGGAGACTCTGGACCTTCTGGTTCTCAGAGCAGACAAAGGTGGGACCCCTCCTGGTGGTGCTCTGGGAGGGAGGAAAGCGGGTGACCCTCTGTGGCCAACACCAAAGGTCACTGAGGTCTGACCACATAAGCCATGCTGCTGTTTCTTTGGATGCCAATGCTGGGGTCCCTGAATAGCCTACTTGTTTAGGGGCAGGGGGCCAAGCAGTAGAGAAAAGGAGGGGTGGTGTTGTGGGTGTCATCTGAATTCTGGAACACCTCCCACCCATGTTTCCTACCATCTTGGAGTTCCTCCAGGTCATTTTACTTCTCCATGTATCCCCTCCTCTGCCTTCTTCACACTGTCACCAGGGAAAGATGCCCGCCTCTTTGTCTTCAGGCTGAGCGCTGTGCAGAAGGGCCTCGAGGTGAGGCAGGCTGGGAGAGGCCGGTCTGACTGCAGAGAAAACAAGCTGGAGAAAACCAAAGGTGACTTGGGTCTTCCTGTTTGGGTGGTGTCTGTTCAGCTAACTTTTTTTTTCTCAGACTTCTTAGGTTTCACTGAAAATAACAATAATAAGAGGAGCTGGGCAGCCCTGGGCAAATAGTTCACTATACCCTGTCTCAAAAATACCCAACAGAGCTGGCAGAGTGGCTCAAGTGGTAGAGCGCCTGCCTAGCAAGCATGAGGCCCTGAGTTCAAAACCTAGTACCATAATAAATAAATAAATAATAGAGCTGGGGATATGGCTCACGGTAGAGCGCCTCCTAGCACATGCAGAGCCCTGGGTTTTGATTCCCCAAACTAAAAAACAAAGGAGCAGGAATTTGATCTTATTTGAAACATCACGAAGGTGGTCTCATGGTTTTCCCTAAGATGGTTGAAAGACAATGAAAGCACATTGCAAACTAAAAATGCTAGGCCTCTCGTCAGTGGTCTTGGAGGTGAACAGAGCTCCACTGGTTCTGTTCGTAAAGACATTTTCAGATGGTCTTTGGTTCCTGGAGCTGTGGCCATCCTCCACTTCAGTTTCTGGCATGCAGTAGGTTTGAGGCCACGTTTACTCACTGTAGAATACAGGGAGTATGACTTGCCTGACCTCGTTTTCATGTCAGGTCTCCATTTTACCCAGAATCAGAAGCATTCTGAGTCATTCCGGAACTGTGTCTCACTTCCAGGGTTCGTAGCAATAATTCCCTAACTGTCAAAGCCTAGGGGCTTCCAAACCATATCCTCATGTGTTGAGCATCAACCGTTTGTCTGCCCAGGCTGCCACCTGTACGCGGTTAACACCCACCACAGCAGAGAGCTGAGAATCGTGGTTGCCATTCGGAATAAGCTGCTTCTGATCACCAGGAAACACAGCAAGCCAAGCGGGGTGACTGGCCTCTCATTGTTATCGCCCCTGTCAGAGTCACCTGTTGAAGAATTCCAGTACATCAGGGTAGGTTTTCTCTTTCCGGGCCCTGGCTGTCCCACTGCTCAGTGTGCACTAGGGAGCCCTGGCCTCCTGTGTCCTAGTTTACCTCAGAAGTCTAAGGGGAAGCTCATTCATTCTGGTGAGCACCTGTGGGGCTGTTCTAGGCGCAGAGGATGCAGTAATGGCCCTAAATAAAACTTCACTTTCCACAAGATTGCTTCACAGCTGAAGCATCACAGAAATGAGCGAATGAGTCTCTGGTGGCTGGCAGAAGACAAAATAAAGTACAGAGGAGGACAGAGGATAAGGGAAATAGAGAGAATGATGGGTAGTGGATCTCTACCTCAGATCAGAAATCCAAACGACATATGGGCGTGAGGGTTCCTGAGGAAAGGGTATTGCAGGCAGGAGGGGCAGCCAGCCAAGGGCCATGAGGCCTACTGAAGACACATGCCTCTTTAGGCATGGGTGACAGGAGCTGAGGGGGAAAGGTGGGCAGGTCAAGGAGAACTGGGAGCAGAGTCTCTAGAGCCCTGGAGGCCTTTGCACAGACTTTGGCTCTGAGTAAGGTGGAAAGCCAAGGGGAGGTTCAATGCAGAGAAGTGGCACGTTTTTAAAAGGTGGTTCTGGCCAGTCACAGGCACATGTACGGTACCGACTGCATTAGAATCACCCAAGACAATAGTTGCTTAACCACAATTATGAGCTTATCTAGAAGACTGGATATAGACCGACTCTTTTATTTAGTTATGACTCAGTTACCTCAGTAGTCAAAAGCCTGACAAAAATCACCAGAGAAAGTGTGGACTTAGGAAACCTAATGGCCAGGAATCATGGCTGAGATGTCGATAAGGGATCACCTCCCAGATTGCTGACATTAACACATGGCTCATGGCATGCAGCAGGATCCCACCAACCTGGAGACAGTGGAGCCCCACTAAAATAACAGACCCAATCTGGCCATCCTAGGCCAAAAATTCCCTCCGCCTGACATGTGGAAGTAGGACTAACATCTCCACTCTGTTGACTTTAATAAAAATAAATAAATAAAATAAAAACCTGAGGTCTCAAGACCGCCAGTGTAGTGCTCCTTTTTGATTTTTTTTATCCTATCTGGAGGGTGCACCTTGGTTTTGTTTTTACTTTGCTTTACATAAGTAAGTTTGTTCCAACCATCATATCAGTGCAGCAGCATTTTTTGTGTTTGTTGTCTCTCTGTGTTTTGATAAATTTTTGGTTTTTTTTTTTATTGTTTTGGTAAATTTTTGGATCAACCTGTAGCACCAAAAATCCCTAAAAGTTATCTTGACAAAACAAAAACCTTTTTTTAAGACAGTTTTTTTGTAAATGTTATTAAGAACAGAACAATATTTTTAAGACAGCCTTGTTGTTATGAGTTTAAAGAATTAACTTTTAGTTTAACATTAGTACGTTAAATTTTGACCTCACAAAACCCTTAATGTAACTCTTAAATTTTTTTATGACAACCTACTCTGTACTTTTGTGACAACTTACTCTTTACCTTTTGGTTTATCCTTTTTATTTAAATTTTTGAGGACAAACCTTTTTATATAATTTTTTATTTAAAAGCATTTTTAACCTTTTATTTAAAAAAATATATCTTTAATGCCTTTTATATGTTTTATTACTTGTTGAAAATAATATAAAACCTTTTAACTTAGAGCCTCATATTTGTATGAAAAAAGAAAGCAATCTTAAAGCTTTTTTTATAGAAGCAATTTATAGAAAGCCTATTTGTTGATAAAGAATTAAATCCCGGATTTTATTTACAACAAAATGAAACAGGCTAAGGTCATTTTTTTAATTACCCAAACTTTTAAGATTTCTGTTGTAGGCTGTGGCCTTTTACTCTCTGGTCTTAGCCTGAATGTTAACCCCTGAATGTCTGAGACCTGATTGAAATAAGTTTGAAAACTGGTTTTGTTAAAAGTAGCAGGAGAACAGAGTATAAGTAACAATTTTTTACATTGACTCTACAATAAGAACTATCCTCAAAATGTTTATATATTTATATATATATAACAAAGATCTCCAGTGTAAACACGCTAAGGTTTTTTTGTTGTTATCTTGAGTACAACATTAACCTTATAGCAGTAGTTTAAGAACCATTCTGAAGATGTTTACACACACACACAAAGTTTTATAAATTAAGCATGCCAAAAAAAAATACCAGTTTAAGTGCACATAAGATAAGCTCAAATTCCAGGAAAAAATTAAGTTTTGTCCAGTGTTGTTTTAGAGACATAAATAAAATGACACACTAAAAAAAAAAAAAAAAAAAAAAACCAAAAGAAACAAAAAAAAAAACAGAGTGCACCCTTTCAAAAAAGCTCTTTTAAACCATAGATGTACATTAGAATTTTTTTTAGGGCAGCAACAAAATAAAATCAGTCTTTTATTTTTAGGCAAATCACAGCAGAGCTCCTTAAACCTCTAGTTTCAGTATATCTAAAACTGGTTTTATCTCTCTTTTTTTTAATCTCTGTACTTATGAGAGGGGCATTTATAAATCCAATTTCTCCTGGCTCTTTGGGAACCTCCCGAGAGGAAAGTGTTGAGAAGAAATGGGAAAGCTTTTAATCCTTTTTGTACTGTCTTAATTTTTGTTTTTAATTTGGGTAAAGTGTGTTGACTCAGCTTTTCTATAATCCTTAGTCCCTGTTTTTGTTTTATTTTGTTTGTTCCTGGTTTGTCCCTAGTCTGTAGATGTCTTCCTCTTTTATTTATTATTTTTTTTTATTTTGGTTTGGCGCTGTATCCCCAGAACCTCTACATTCTCCCCAGTGGACTGTGTGAAGGATGTCCAAAGGAGCCTCCTTGACTTTACTTCCCTTATTTCCCTAGGCCTAGAATCTCTTGTTCCCCATTTTTGGCAGGTCCCTGTGACTATTCCATGTGCTCAACCCCCCATACTGGAGGTTTCTTGCACACCCCGAGATTCATTTCAACTATCTTTAGCCGTTTCCCACGTGAAAGAAGGAAATTGCCCAAATGGGACTCCACACTCACTTCATGTCTAAAACATGTCTCAGTCACACACTTGGCCTCCGAAAATACCCCACCACCAAGGCAGTATTATAGTCCAATATTCCTACCTTAGTTCATGCACGAGGTTTCCTGGATGCTGTGTTTATTTGAGCTCTTTTCTTCATGTTGCTGATCAGCTTTCAGTTGTTTTTCTTGTTCTTTTTTTTTGGTCCATGTCAGCCTCAGGAGGTGTAGATTCCCCTCTCACCCTGAGTCCACTGCAGTGAGGCAGTGGGATGTGTGTCCTCTAATGAGGGTGTCTCCATGACACTCCCAGGTGACAATATGAGTTCCTATTCAGGCACCAAGAATTGTTAGAAATAATGGCAATCACAAATCAGACACATGCTTGAAAGCTGATAGGAAAGGCAAAATTTACTTCTGTAGACGGGCGTGCCTCCAACCAGAGTCACGCAGGCTAGCACATTGAGTGGGAAGCCCACTCAGTTTTTATCTCTCTTGCAAGTCTGCCCCTCACCCTGATAGATGGGTTTGGGTTCACAGTCTTCATGATTGGCTATTTAGAAAAGGAGGCTCGTTGGGGAGGGGGTCCTTGAGGCAGGGAGAACAAGAAAATTCTTTTGGGTAATATTTATCTTTAAGCAAACAGTTTGAGATTAGGACACTTGGCAGTAAACAGCTGTTTGACCGCAAGGACCTTGCAGGGTCAAGCAACATTTCACAAAGCATGAAGGCAGCAATTCAGGGAAGGTAGCTGCCTCTACACAATGATAGTTACACATTGACTCCTTTGACAGAAAAGACCTCTGACACTTTGATTCTCACAGAGAGCATAGTGGGCAAGAATGACGATCTGTTTGTCAAGAGACCAGTACAGGAGACAGTGGTAACCAGAGAGGTAGAAAGAAGCCATGGGACTGGCAAAACTGCCTGCTCACATTTGTTGGCAGGATGTCCTGAGGGTGAGGGTACAGCCTTGGGAGAAAAGCCTCCTGAAGGCCAGATACCTTCCCTGATCTTTCCACCTCTGATTTTTAAAATGATAATACTCAGCTAACAGCTGAGTGCTTCTGTAGGCAAGCTGAGCAGTTATTTTTCCAGAGATAAGGCCTCCTGAATTATGCATATCAACTTCTGCTGTTAATTCAGTTTAGGGGGGATAGGGCAGCATGGCAGCTTAAAGTGCTCTAATTAGGTGTCAGACTTCTGAAAACAGTAATTAGCATTTTTAAAGAATATTTATGTTCGTTCCCCGGCATCTCCACCAAAACAAAACAAAAGAATATTTATGTAATGTGAGCTCTGAAATCAAACTTCCTGAGTTCAAATCGTGGTTCTACCACATACAAACTTTATGACTATAAGCAAGTCACTTGACCTTTGAGACTCACTTTCCTCACCTGTAATAGAGTAATGCTCATACCTGCTTCATGAGGTTGGTACAGGATTTAATGAAAACAGCACCTGGCAATGTGCTCTGCTCACCAGGTTATTAGCAATTATTATTACTGTTACTAAGTCACAGGACAGACTGTGTGAGACCTTTGAATTCAACTATAACATTCTTTCCTGGCCTCCAGCTTTTCCAGGGACAGAATTCTCACTCTGGAGGATAGATTATAGGAATGAGAAGTGTGGTGGGACCCCTAGCTCCTCTGCCCTGTCCCTGTCTTCTCTGCAGGGGTCCTGGGAGGAGAGGCTGACTAAAGATGGCTGTCTGTCCCATCCTCACCCACACAGGAGATCTGTCTGTCTGATTCCCCTGTGGTGATGACCTTAGTGGATGGACCAACGGAAGAGAGTGACAATCTCATCTGTGTTGCTTACCGACACCAATTTGACGTGGTGAACGAGAGCACAGGAGAGGCCTACAGACTGCACCATGTGGAGGCCAACAGGGTAAGTTGACAGTCATAGGGACAAGTGGGAATCAGAGAAGACCAGGATTTGTGTCTTCTAACTTTGGATTTCTTTAAAATTACATACTGAATGTCCATGTCAGGTGATATGCTACTCAGGCTGAACCCCATGAAGTTGCCATTTTTGTAGAATCGTCCCATTGCCCTGCTCAGCTATTCCAGACCTCACCCTGCCTCTTTGTGTTCCAAATAAAAGACAGTAAGAGTCCAAAAGTAGAATATAACTAAATAAATGAGAACTGCTGGAGACTGCATCCTGTGACCTTAGCTAACCACAGAGCTCTTGCACTGTTCTGCCTGTAAGGCAGTGTGGGGATCATAACATGGAGCCACTTGAAATTCACCTGGTACAGGGCAAACCGGCATTCCTGCTTCAGTACTGGGGACACACAGAATGATGACATCACCCCCAGAAAAGGTACAGTTCCTCAGGGGGGCTTCCAACCCACCAGTCTCCCCCAACTCCTGTTCAGCTAAATCAGAGACTAAGGAATTCCATCCACTTAGATTGTACAACTTGAATTGGTACATGTTCTATCTCAATATTCATTAAAATTGCTAAATAGTATCTTAGGGAGACTTAATACCTAAATAGAGCAAAATTTTAAGGAGTAGAATAATCAGAAATAGAAAAGTCTATATCTAATTAGGAGGCCTTCTTGTCTTCAGCTGTCATCTGTCATAGATGTGACAGATGTTGTCTGTATTGGTGATGCCCAGACTGTCTGCAATTGAAGTCATCTGAGGGGCTTTAAAAGCCAGAGGCTTTACTGGGTGGGGAGGTGCCACAGACTGGGGAAGCCTAGTGGACTCAGTCATGCTACCCAGCCCTGGCTATAATTGCCTGCATACTTTGAAAGGACCATGTCTGAGCCCAGCCAGGCCCAGTTAAATCAGAATTAACTTGGGAGCCAAGATTTTTTTAAGTCACGCCAGGGAATGCTAATGTAGACCCAGCAGAACTAGTCTGTCTTGCCCTTCCTCCTAATGTAAAACTGTGGGGACTGCCCCTGCCCCCGTAGTCACAGGTCAGCTTCTCTCTGGAACCTATGACCTCTTCCCACCTGGAAAGGAAGGCCTGATTTATTCTTCAAAAGTTCTTCAGGGGGACGCACAGGAAATCAATGTGAGTCAATGCCCTGTATAGCTATCCTTATCTCAACCAGCAAAAACCCTTGTTCCTTCCTATTATTGCTTATACTCTCTCTACAACAAAATTAGAAATAAGGGCAAAATAGTTTCTGCTGGGTATTGAGGCGGGGGAGAGGGAGGGGGCGGAGTGGGTGGTAAGGGAGGGGGTGGGGGCAATGGGGAGAAATGAACCAATCCTTGTATGCACATATGGATAATAAAAGAAAAATGAAAAAAAAAAAAAAAAGAAAATGAATGACATACAGTTACAAAAGGAAAACACATAAAAAAAAAAAGTTCTTCAGGGGGAGAAATGACACAAACAATGTATGCACATGTGAATAAAAAAAAAAAAGTTCTGCCCATTCTTAATTTTCACAGCTGTCTATGCAACCAGCCAAAAGGGACAGAAAATTTGTGGTCTCGCAGGTCTTTGTCCAATTAGTACTTCTCCTAGCAACTGGTTTCCCGAGACTTAACCTGGTTTTCCAAGTGGAAAGGTCCTCGCCTTATTCCAGAGAAACTTTCTGGCATGTTCTGGTTTAAAGTCAATCATGCTTAAGTGGCTGAAAACCATGTCATTTAGGGACTATTCTTCAGGGTAACTTAGAGAAAAAAATCATTTTATTAAACTTCTTTCTTTCATATGGCAGTTGTTATTTACTTACTTTTAATGTCCTGGTAATTCATTAGAATGCTTCTAGATTGTTTTTCTTATGATTTATAAAGGCCAAGAAAGAACTGGCCTTAAATTGTTGAGGTTTTTTATGACCTCTGTGATTTGTTTTTCTGTAAGCTATGGGAGCAATACTGAAATTGTCTATCTTTTCTTTAATGTACTTTTTAAAAAACCAAAGATACAAAGCTTTTCTCCAAGAGAAAAAAAGATTTTTAAGGAAAAAATGAACCTTCCCTGGGTCCTGCCTGAGCGAGGATGAGTGTGTACAACCTTCCTGCTGTAAATTGAGTGCTCACAGAGCAAGTGTGCAGCAGACATGGTTGCACATTGTCTTCATAAGGAATTGACTGTTTAATTGGGGATTTAAGCTCTAAAGGCATGGAAAAGGTGATGAGCAATGTGGTTGCTAATAGCTGGTCAGAAGCAGGCCCAGAGGGAGCACCACTGGCCTTTAATCAAGAGGTAGGTTCCTGCAACTCAACCTCCAGGGAAGGGAGCCAGTGCGGAGCTGCTGGCCTGGCCCCATCACTGGGGACTCAATATCAATAAGTGACATTCTGCTGACTGCGGCTCAGTGCAGAGCACCAGTGCTGGTCAGACTGGCTTACCTTCCCATTCCCATTCCTTCCCTCTTCCCAGCCACATTCAATTGCCCATTTCAGGTTTCACGCTCTAAGATAATCCTAGCTCAAGAGAGGAAAGGTTTCAGAGTGCTAAGGCAGCATTCTGGAAGTCAACATCGAGTTTGTTGTACTGATGGCCTGCTATGACCTACTGCCCCAACTCTGGCAGCCAGCTCAAGCCTCATTCCCAAAGCCAAATCTCCTCTGCAGGGAACCACAGACCTGGTAACTGGATCTGGGGTTCTGGCTTATTTCTTGGGCCCATGTCCCTACCTTGAGCATCTACTCAGACCCAGTGGGTCTCAACTGGACACTGACCCAGAACCAGGTGGCAAGTCTGACCCCAGTCAGAGGTAGCTGCCTCTTTGAACTGGGGCTGGAGTGGTGGGATTCAAACTTCACTTCTTTCAAGTCTGTATTAAGAATTTTTACAACCACATGTTGCTTTTATCATTTTTAAATCCCAAGAAAAATGGCCTAATTACCTTTAATCAAATAAAAACTAAAAACCTGATGACACGGCATACCCCAGACCTCTTGTATCAGGATCTGTAAGAGCAAGAAGCCCGATGTAGGTTTTCAAAGCTCCCCAGTGGATTCTGACATCCTTACCTGCTTAGAAAACAGGGCTGCAGAGGCTGACACCCACCAGACCTGTTGCCAGGAATGAGACAGTCGGACATCTGTGTCAAAGCCTGGAAGGCTCTCCACTGTGCTAAGTGCTAGTCAGGATCTAAGCAAAGTGGCATGGAGCGTCTGAGGGGAATGTGGTCAAATCCAAGATGTGGCCCCTTGTCCCTGAATCTCGCCCTGGGACTGGAACCTGTCTGGCCTGCCCAAGAGCCTGAGTCTCTTCATCCTAGAACCCTTCGAGAGACCTGCTTGGGGACAGCTCCCCTAGGGCCTAACACCCCTGTGTGCAGACCCCATCTAGAAGGCTATGTGCACTTCCCACTCCTGAATCACAGCCTCCCACTGCCCCTCATCCCAAACACACACAGGCTTTACCCTGAACTAAAAGGCCGAGGGCACCTTTCCTACTCCAGTTGTCCTTCCCATAATTCTTGTAACCACAGCCACCATTGAGTGCCCGTGTCAGAACACGTGTCTTGGAATCTCCCCAGCAATCTGGGAGGGCAGTGAGTTCATCCTCCATTTTTATGTAAAGGGAATCTGAGGCTCAGAAAGGAGAATTACTCCAAACTACATGGCTAGTAAGTGGCAGAGGCAGGACTCCAAAGACCACGCCCTTGAACCCAGTGTGCTGTTGCCTCCACAGCCAGCATGGTTGGGATCCAGGTCCAGGCTACACAGCTGGTATCTCATAATCTGTGAGTGATACATCCTTGCTGCACAAAACCTCTTGCTGAGAAGTAAAACTGCCAAGTACCAGGACTCCTGAGCAGAAAGTGGGTCCCAGTCAAAGTGGTAGAGGCAGGAAGATTCCCTTCCAGGGTCAGAGGGGACTCAAGGACTGTTCCCTCATGTAGTATACTCCCTCTGAGGTGACAGAGCCAGGATTCCATGTGTTCAGTCACTTCCAGTGAGTACTCAGCTCCCAGCACGCACCAAACCCTGGCAGACACGCTGAGGAGACAGCAGTGAAGGGCACAGAGCCTCCCCACCTCGGGAGCCCAACAGTCTCAGGGAGGAGCTGCAGCAGACACCAAACCAGTGAGCACTGAGCCACACAGGCTATGCAGAGCCCTTAAAATAGAGGGTGGGAGAAAGAGCAATGGAGAGTTATATGAGCTTTGAGCCCTCCACTTCTGATTCCCAAGTTGGAGCTCTGACCACTGGTCCCCACTGTCTCTCTCTCTCTCTAAGGGCCCCCAATTCTATTATGGTACTTACCCACCATATCTTATTTTAAGTACTTGTTTGCTTTTCTGAATTTCCCTTGAGGGGTAACACATACCTTATTCATTTCTGCACCCTTAAGGACACCTAATGCCAGGTTATGGATGCTGGGGAGGGCCGAGGTTCTATGGGGAAGGCCACCAGAGCCCAGGAAGTAGCCCTGACAGAGGGTGTCCAGTGGAGTCTTAGTACAAGGCAAGGGCTGAGTTTAGTGACATCAATTGAAAGGAGGGTCTTGGGGCCTGGCTTTAGGGGCTTGGGGCACAAAATAAAATTTGAATCTCTAAAACGGGTATTTTTCTAAATGAGAGATGAGCCAAGCAAGAGTGATGTGGTAGGAGAGGGGGCAAGAGGGACAAGAAGCCATGTGTCGGAGGCTACAGAGGATTGGACAACAGTGGACATTGACCAGGGGCCTTTGTTTTGGGGAGGAGGAGGTCTTTGGTGAGCTCAAAGAGGGCACTTCCTTGGCAGTATGGAGGCCAAACTATGAGGGTTAAGAATACACGTGGCAGTCATTGGTTTAGAAGTCAAGGACCAAGGATGTCATCAGGTTGAGTACCTTCTTCTCATACGCAGAAGCTGGGGCCCAGAGAAGTAAGTCTGCCCCAGACCACAGAACTAGGCCTTTCCATGACCAGATGGGTGACTCGATGGTCCAGAGGCCGTCTGTGTGGGAGGCAGGAGAAGCCTGGTAGGAAGAGCCAGAGCCCAGGTAAGATCTGGGCTGTGACACCGCCAGGGGCTGCAAGACTTAAGTTGCCTCGCTGAGTCTCAGCTGTCGTCGTGTAAAATGGGCAGGATGCCATCCACTTTCCTGAGCCAGTGTGAGTGGGATGACCACATGAAGATGCCTGGGAATGAGAGCATTCCATAGAGACCTGAGGCACTTAGGAGAGCGAGCAGGAAAAGAGGATGAGAAGGCCCCGGTGTGGAGAGAAAGTGGAGACCTTTCTCTTTGACACCTACGGTTCATGGTAACCCTGGATGCAGCTGGCATGCCGGGTGCTGGGGAGGCAAAACTGACCCCGCAGCTCCTGGGTCTCAGAGGCCCAAGGGCCACTTCAAACACTCACCTAAGAAAGTCTTTCGCAAGCGCCAGTCCTGCCCGCCACTACCGCTGCCCATTGTCATTGCAGGCTAATTTCGTTGCAGCTATTGATGTGTATGAAGACGGAGAAGCGGGCCTGCTGCTTTGCTACAACTGTAAGTCTCTGCGCCCCAAAGTGGCCACTGGACAGGACCTAGCATTTGTTTCCTGATGGGTTCTTAGTTACACTCGGGGAACAGCCCTGCCTGGATCTCCCACTAGACCCTAGACCTCGCGGAGATTGTCTCCAGGATGTGGCAGTGATGACAACGGCACCCATTTAGGGTCATGCCATTTAGGATGTGCTGTGTGCTGTGCTTGTGTGATGGTGGTTGTCTCATTAAGTTCATTATCATCCGTGGCTCTGATACCATCCTGTGTGGAGATAAGGCAGCGGAGGCCGAGAGAGGTGAGCACCTCTTTCAAGTCCATGTAGCATAAGCATCAGGGCCAGGACCCTCTCAACTCCTGTGCCCCAAATATTAACTTCTGTTACTACAAGTTATTCAAAATGCCTGCAAGAACCATTTCAGATTTTAAATCTTTAAGAATTTCGGAATATTTACACATACATAATGAGATATCTCAGGAATGGAGCCAAATCTAAACATAGAGTTCATTTATGTTCCATGCACACCCTGTGCATGTAGCCTGGAAGTCATTTTATGCAATATTTTTAAAGTACCTACATTTTGACTCACACATCACATGAGGTCACGTTCACTACTTGCCAGCACTCAAGAAGTTTCTTTCAATTTTGGATCATTTTGGATTTCATATTTTTGTATTAGGCATGCTTACCCAGTATTCTTCTGTAAAATAAAATAAAAACAAAACCTAAATTTTTTGATTAAAAAAAAGAAAATATGGCAGAATGCTGAAAAAGCTGATTGAGTTTTTTGTTTTTGTTTTTGTTTTTAACTGCTTGAAAGGACAGGGAAATTTTAGGGGGAAGAAATGCTAAGAACAGAAAGAGCAGGTTTTAGAATGAGAGCATTAATTAAGAAATTGAGAAAAAGGCAGCAGGGAGCCAACAGGAGTGGTGTCACCTCTGGGCCATAGTGGAAGCTGTGGACCTGAACAGGTGGCTGCCCACTGGGCTCTGTTGGGCAGATGTGAGAGCTGCAGCCCTTGGTCTCCTGGAGCTCTTCCCTGGAAGTCCCTTTCCCGACTGTATTGTGTACTGCTCCAGGCTCTCATTGAATCTCAGGGTGGGGTGGGCGTGTGTTTTCACAGAGCCACTGTGTCTGTATCCTTGGAGCCCTGGGAGCCAAGGCCTTGGCAATCCCAATCCCTAGACTTCCCTGACCACTACAGTCCTCCCCAAATCCTGCCACTGCCTCCTGTGTCTTTGGCTGGGGGCATCGGGCTTTTGTTTTCTGTCTTCCTTTCTCCTAGCAAGTTGGTGACCAACCCCAGGAGAACCAGGGTCCTCTCCCTTCAGTTGCCCAGCCTGCTCTTATAACTCATTCACACACACACACACACACACACACACACACACACACACACACTCATATACTCATTCCACATTCTTGTCTTGGTCACAGACACTCGTGCATAAAAAGCCTTTCTGCAGAATCATTTGGCTCCCCCAAATTAGAGAACGACTTTTTTTTTTGTCGTTTAATAAGGTAAGGTCAGTTTCTTTTCATTAGAAACAAAACAAAATTTAAAATGATTTTCATAAACTCAGAGTTTTTTAATAAGTCATTATTATAAAAATATTTATAATAAAGAATATAACTTCCAGTTATATGTTATTTGAAAAAAATATATTCACAAAATAAACTTCAGTGGGGGTTCAATATATTGATGATATTCTTATTTTCTCATAGTCAATCTTTATGTTGAATACCAGGGTAGTCTTTTTTTTTTTTTTTTAAGACAGGGTGTTGAAAACTTAATATACAATGCAACAGTGCTGGGAAATGGGGCCTGATGGGAGGCGTTTAGGTCACCAGGCTCCACCCTCCTGCAGGGGTTGGTGCTGATTATAAAAGGGTGTGAGGCTGCAAACTTAGTCTCTTGCTCTCCATCCTGCCTGCTGTTTCCCTTCTGCCTTCCCCTGTGGGATGGTGCAGCAGCAAGAAGACCATTGCCAGATGCTGCCCCTTGATCTTGGACTCTCAGTCTCCAAAACCTTGAGACAACCACACATCTATTGGAGTTTTGTTTTTTGTTGTTGTTGTTTTAGTTTTTGAGATAGAACATCACTTTGTAGCCCATGCTGGCATCAGATTTTCAGTCCTCCTGCCTCAGCCTCCCTAGTGCTGGGATTATAGGTGTGTACTATGATGCCCAGCTAGTGTCAATCTTTAATTAAAAAAGAAAGAAAAGCTGGGTGCCAGTGGCTCACACCTGTAATCCTAGATACTCAGGAGGCAGAGATCATGAGAATTGTGGTTCAAAGCCACACCAGGCAAATAGTTCACAAGACCCTATCTCAAAAAAACCATCACAAAAAAGGGGCTTATTGTAAGAACTTTTGTAAATGTCACAATGTACCCCCAGGACGATAAAAAAAATTTTTTTAAAGGACTACTGGACTGGCTCAAGGTGTAGGCCCTGAGTTCAAACCCCAGTACCACAAAAGAAGGGGGGAAGGAAGGAAGGGAGGGAGGAAGGAAGGAAAGGAAGGAGCATTTGATCATGGCCTTAGCATTTAATCATCATTTGCCTTTAATGCCAGTAATAAATTTCAGTGCTTAAAGGGAACCCGTGTTTGCCACTGATGTTTAAAAGACAATCACGTAAGGAAAACTAAGTACCACTTAATAATAAGTGGTAACCTGAAGCCTTTTATAATCATGAGCACCAACCCATGCGTCTGCCCTTGTGACCTAAACCCCTCTCATCAGGCCCCACCTCCCAACACTGTTGCATTGGAAATTAAGTTTTCAATAAATGAATGACACATTCAAACCACAGCGATAAATAAGCACAAAGATACTAACCAGCATTAGCTGTTAGAGCAATGCAACCAGAAGCATATGAGAAGTGAGATAGCATGGAAAGAGCTGAGCACAGCTAGCGGTGGTAAGGCTGTGGGGAAACTGGCCCTCCCACCACTGTGGTGGAAGTATAAAATGATAGGGCAACTTTGAAAAACAGTTTGGCAGTTCATCAGAAAATTAAACATGCAGCCAGACATCAGTGGCTCACACCTGTAATCTGAGCTATTAAAAAAGCATAGACCAGGAAGATCCCAGTTCAAAGCCAACCCAGGCAAATAGCTCTTGAGACCCTACTGTGGGTATTTACCCAACACAAAATAGGGCTGGTGGAATGGTTCAAGTGGTAGAGCACCTGCCTAACATGCTTGAGGCGCTGAGTTCAAACCCCAGAACCACCAAAAATAAGAAAGTTAGACATATAATTACCTTATGACCCAGCCACTCCACTTCTAGAATAGGTGCAAAAGAAGTGTGTGTCCCAATAAAGATCTGTGCATAGATGTTCGTAGCAGTGTTGTCATTTTCCAAAAATGGAAAATGATCCAAATACCCATTGTGGTGGCTTTTAAGTATGACTACAAGTTCAAAATGTGGAACCTCATTCATCTCCCCTTGAATGTGAGCTAGGCTTAGTAACTCACATGTATTGAACAAAATATGGCAGAAGGAGAGGCATATGATTTTCTGAGACTAGGTAAAAAAAGCACTGTGAGTCCTTCATCACTCTTTCTGTGTCACTCACTGGGAGAAGCCAGCTGCCATGTCCTGGGGACACTCACATTCCTGGGAGAGATCTACTAAGAGCCTGCAAGTGTGTTATCTTGGAAGCAGACCAAAGTGTGACCCAGGCATGCCTTCAGATGACTGTGGCTGCTGGGAACATCTTGACTCTGACTTTATGAAAGATCTTGAATCAAAGCCACCCCACTAAGCCATCTGAGAATTCCTAAAATTTTCCTGATGAAAAAAATATATCTCAGTTTCCTGAGATGATAAATGTTTATCATTTTAGGCTGATAAATTTTGGGATAATTTGTTACATAGCAACAGATAACTGACGCACCCATCAACAGGTAAATGGGTGGTCATAGCTGTACAAGAAAAGAGGACTATTGATGTACATACTATCAACATGGATGAATTCAAAATAAGGAGACTGAGAGAGAAAGCAGTGTGTACTATATTATTTCATTTGCATAAAATTCTAGAAAATGCCATCTAATCCATAGTGACAGAGAGCAGATCAGTGTTTGCCTTGGACAGAGAACAGTTACAAAAGGGCAGGAAAAATGGGACCTCAGCTGTCTCTCTTCATTATCTAGATAGCAGTGAGGGTTTCATAGACCCATACACATGACCAAACTTAACAAAGTGTACACTTTAAAGATGTGCAGGTTAGAGCTGATGGAGTGACTCAAGTTAGAGCACCTTCCTTGCAGGTGTGATGCCCTGAGTTCAAACCTCAGTACCACCAAAAAGAAATACATATATATGTACAGTTTGTTGCATGTGAGTTACCCCTCCATACAACTGTTTAAAAACTTAGAAAACAGGGCTGGAGGAGTGGCTTAAATGGCAAAGCACATGTCTAGCAAGCATGAGGCCCTGAGTTCAAACCTCAGTACTGCAAAAAACAAAAAAAAGTTGAGTAAAAAAACTTAGAAAATTTTACCCATAAGTCCACCCTACATTAACATACAGAGCATTCCCTCCCAGTCTCATTTGTATGTCTCATGTGGATCTGATCCTGGGGCTCGTGTACATGTCTCTGTAAGTGTGTGTATGTATGAAGTTGCATTGCTGATTTTTTTGGTCAGCATAACATTCTTTCAGAGTAAGAAAAGACTATGGGCTGGGCACCAGTGGCTCACACCTGTAATCCTAGCTACTTGGGAGGCTGAGATCGGGAGGATCGTGCTTTGAAGCCAGCCCAGGCAAATAGTTCTTGAGAACCCCATCTCCAAAATCACCAGAACAAATGGACTGGAAGTGTGGCTCAAGCAGTAGAGCACCTGCTTTGCAAGTGCAAAGTCCTGAGCTCATACTCCAGTGGATGGATGGAAGGAAGGAAGGAAGGAAGGAAGGAAGGGAGGAAGGAAGGAAGGAAGGGAGGAAGGAAGGAAGGGAAAGAAAGGAAAGGGAAGGGAGGGAAAGGAAAAAGTTTTAAAAGGGAAGGGAAGGGAGGGAGGGAGGAAGGAAGGAAGGAAGAAAGGAAGGGAGGGAGGGAAGGAGGGAGAGAGGACAGAAGGAAGGGAAGGGAGGGAGGGAGGAAGGAAGAAAGGAAGGGAGGGAGGGAGGGAGGAAGAATGGAAGGGAGGGAGGAAAGGAGGGAGAGAGAACAGAAGGAAGGGAAGGAGGGAGGGAAGAAGAGAGGAAGTAAGGAAGGAAGGAAGATAGAAAGGACATTAAGAAAGCCTGATGTGTACAAGGCAGTTTTCTGCTAATCCCATGTTTCATTGTTTTGTTTTGTTTTCCACATTTCTGAATTTGGAATTCCTTCTGTAATTGATGCTATCTTACAATTGTAGTAGGAAAATGTCTTCTTTTTTTTAATGGTACATTTAAATAGTGTACCATCACTTTTGTCACAGAAAATGGTACACCTTTGATTTGGAGACATCCGATGTTCAGTGACATGTTTTAGAATCTAGGGCTGTCATCCCAGCTACTTGGGAGGGGGAGCCAGGAGGATCACAGTTCGAGGCCAGCCCAGGCAACATTAGCATGAGGCCCTACCTAGAAAATAAAAGCAAAAGGTCTGGAGGTGTGGCTCAGGTGATAGAGCACTTTTGCCAGGCCCTGAGTTCAATCTCCAGCAAGAATAAATAAATAAATAAATAGAATAAAATAACATAAATAAATAGAATCTAAAGGATTTAGGAAAAAGCAAGGAGAACTTTCTGATTGAAAATAAATTCCTAATATTACTCATCCCCAAATAGCAGAAAACTTGATTAAGCCAATAAGTGCAGAAGGTATTAAAAAGGTGTTAAAGAATAATGGACTTGGGGCAAGGACAACCCATGTTACTGAGGGCCAAAGAACAAATTGGGGGTAGGGGAGTGGCTCAAGTGGTGGAATGCCTGCCTAGCAACCGTGAGGCCCTGGGTTCAAACCCAATGGTGGTACCAGTACCACCAAAAAAAAAAAAAAAACGGGGACAAATTGTAACAACAAGAGAAGTGAGAAGCATGCCATGTTTCTTAATGGGAAGACTTAATCCTGCAAAGATCTATATTTCCTCCAGATGAAATAAATAATTTACGTGATTTCTGTCAGACTCCCAGCTCTTTTCTCCTTGTGCCTGGGCATAACAGGTACTTAGTAAATTTCTGCTGATTGAGTAGATGAATGATTTGCCAGAAGATTTTTAAAAAATATTTGTCATGGAGGGTGATTATTTCCTTAACATTTTAATTGATTACAAATCTACAGAAACCAAATTAGGTGTTGTGGCACACACCTGTAATCCCCGCTACATGGGAGGTGGAGATGGAAGGATAGTAGTTTGAGACCAGCCTGGGCAAAAAGTTAGTGAGACCTTATCTTCAAACAACAACTCAGGGGCTGGCAGAGTGGCTCAAGTAGTAGAGTGCTTACCTTGCAGGCATGAGGCCCCGAGTTCAAACCCCAATACTGCCAAAACAACAGCAACAACAACAAAAAAAACCACAGCTCAAAGTGGCTCATGCCTATAATCCTAGGTACTTGGGAGACTGAGATCCAGATGATAGCAGTTCGAGACCAGCCTGGGAAAATAGTTCAAAACAACCAGAGTAAAAGGGACTGAAGGTGTGGCTCAAGCAGTAGAGCACCTGCTTTGCAAGTGAGAAGCCCTGAGTTCAAACCCCAGTCTCACCCCTAACTAAAACAAGTCAGGTGTAATAGTACATGTCTATATTCTCAGCTACATGGGAGGTGGAGATAGGAGGACCTCCTCTGAGGCTGGCCCCGGGGAAAATAAATAGATCCTATCTGAAAAATAAACTAAAAGCAAACAGGGTGCACAGGCCCTCGGTTCAAACACCAGTATCACCAAAATAATAATAACAGTAATGATAATAATAAAAATAAAAAGGGCTGGGGCGTGGCTCAAAGGGAAGAGAACTTGCCTGGTAAGCACAAACCCCAGTACTGCCAAACAAAAAAAAAAAAAAAGCCAATATGATACTGGTGCAAAAAGAAGAGACAAACTGCTTGCTAGAAACAGAATAAAGTCCAGAGTCAGAATTGAGTGTACATAAACTGTTTCTCTCTGTAGAGAAATGTTGATTTAAAAAAATAAGGGTGGGACAATCAGATAAACATTTAGAAAAAGTAAATACATAGCTCTGCTTTCAGTCCCAAATGAACTAACAGTGAAATGTGAATAGAAAAGCCTAGAAAATTACTAAAGGAAAACCATGGACCAAATATTAGCAGTGGGAAGGGCTTTCCTAAGGATGACACCAAAGCAGAAACCATGAACAAAGTTAAAAGTTACAAAATTTTTCTTAATCTTTTTTGAGATAGGGTCTCACTATTGTTACGTGTCGGTGTTGAAGTGTTACAGGCCAGGGTCGAGGGTCCTTGTCTTCACGGCCAGTGAGGCAGCTGAATGATGGGCCCAAGCTGGTATATAGAGGAGGATTTATTAGAGAGAAAGGAAAGGCCACAGCTAGAGAAGCGCAGCCGGTGGCTTGCTGCTCAGGTGGAGGCTGGGGTTTTTATGGACGTTTTAACCCTGGGTTAGGTAGGTTTTTTCTATTGGCCATGTATTTATTTGCATGTGAGCTCTCTTAGATGAGTTGGTCTGTTTGCCACTTATTAGGGGTGTGGGGAACAACCTTGAGAGCATTTTGTTTATCAGCCCTGTGGCAGATGGATGAGACCCTGTATCTCCTCCTTAGGGTGCAGGAATGCAGATTTATAACTCCTTCTGAGGGTGCAGGGCTCATGGTGCTTTCTATGGGGGATGGGCTACTCACTCATCTGCCTTAGGTCTCCACACCCAACAAGTTCTCCCTCTGAGACAAGTACCTGACTGTTGTTGGGGAGAGGGGCGATGACTCATCTAGCTGCTTTGTGCTGACAGTGGGACACCGGCGGGATAGAGGAGAGGGTACTTGTTTCAGGGGTTGACCTGTGTAGTCTCCAGGGGCTCATGGAACAGAATAGAGGGCTCATGCCTAGGCAGAGGCGAGTATTCCTTGACTTAAAAGCTGGAGTTTGATCTGTTGGACCTGTTGAGATATAAATCTGGAGAGAGCATTTATTGTGTAAGACCCAAATAGTATTAGAAACAGCACAAAAAGCAATCCAGCAAGGGCTGCATATCTAGGGATCCAGTTCTGCAAAGTCCTGTAACTCCCAAGAAAGCTCTAAGCTGCTTTATGATATGGGAGAGTGGGAAATAGAGGACTGGGTCGATTTGCTCATGACTGAGGGAGTGAGCCTGTCCCTTTAAGACCACACCTAGGTAGGTGACCTGTGGGAGGCATAATTGAGCCTTCTCCTTAGAGACTGTATCCCTGGGAAGTCAGAAAGTTTTTAAAAGGACTCAGTCACCCTGCAGATGAGGGGCTCTGTGGCTCTGCACAGAAGTACGTCATCAACATATTGAAGAAGAGTGGCCTTTGGATAGTGCCAACCTAAGAAGTCTCTGGATAGGGCCTGTCCAAAAAGATGAGGGCTGTCTCTAAACCCTTGTGATAAAACTGTCCAAGTTAGTTGCTGTGAAGGGTTTGTGGAATCTTCAAAGGCAAACGGGCTGACTGTCAGGATGCAGGTTAAATGTAATGCTTTGGGATGAAAGAGAGCTTTAGCTCATTATTTTATATAAGTTTACATTTTTAACTTTGTAAATGTTTGTACCATATTTAGATAAAGTATAGACACAACAGTTATAAGATGGTCATTTAAGACACATGAGCAAATATGTAAATGAACTCTGATTTAGTAGTACTTAAAGCTTGACAAGATCAACAGAAAACACAAGGAATTTCTTTGATAAAATCTTTTCTATACGTTTTTTTTGCAGATGTTACCCAGAGTTTGACATGACCCTAAAAAATCTTTTAGGCAACTCTTAGATTATAGTCAACTTTAACTTTATCACACACCAAAGCTTTTATTACACACTTTTAAGATTTACTCAGAACCTTTATATAGGATTAGGAACCCTCTGATGGTTTGTCCTTATCCCTCCTCTCCATATTTGGAACGATCTTTAGGACAAACCCTTTCTCATCTAAAAACATTTTTTATTTCCTTTAACCCTCCCCCCCCAAAAAATATACTCAACACCTATTTATATCTTTTTTATTAGTTCACTTTGTAACTTGTATTTTAAAATAACTTCCGTAAGAATTTTAAATTTAAATTTACACCATTTGTTAATAGATCTAATTATAGAATTGAATGTAAATTACTTATGATGAATGAAACAGACTAAGGCTACTGTCCATGAAATAATGTCTATAATTTAGTTAGAATTGATTGACATAACTTTTTTAAAAACCTGATTTTTCTTAAAAGTGGCAGCAGGAGAGGTGGGGAAGAGAAAAGAACAGAAGCCTTATATTTCTTTACATTAATTCTATAATAAGCATCATCCTAAAGATATCTAAATATATGCATATGTAAAAAGTTTTAAATTAGGCATGCCATAAATGTCAGTTTAAGTGCGCATAGATTCAAGAGTTCAAGAACATGTAAAAATTAACTAAGTGGCCACAAGCACATTGATTAGTAGTTATTTTTTTTAAAAAACTTTTAGGAGTAGATTGAGAAATGTCCCATTTTGTTCTTTTAGGACTCATTTTGGGTGGATTGATGGCTGAAGTAAGAGTCAATTTTGGGAATAGCGTTTTGAGTCAGTCTCGGTTTTTAATAAGACTGTTATCGTAGCTATTAGATTTTTGTCTCTAATAAATTAATATCGTAGACATACACAAAATTTACACAGTGAAACGCAAAACAATTACATTAAATTCCAGTGCATTCTTGGACATTGAAAACTTTAGATTTAGGAATGCGAAAGAAAGCATCCTTTAAATCCAGTTCAGAGTAATATTGGGCTTTTGAGGGTATTTGAGCCAATAGAGTATAGGGATTGGGAACAATTGGGTGGAGGGGAATGGCTGCTTCATTAATGAGCCGGAGGTCTTGAACCAATCTCCATTTGTTTGGCCCCTTGCTGACAGCAAGAATAGGAGTATTGTAGGGGCTGGAGCAACTAATTAGTAGCCCTTGGTTTGGTTTTGTTTTTTGGTTCTTTCTTTAAGGAATTTATGATAGGCATAAGGCCTCATGTCCCTCAAGCTTGAGGGGATATTGTTTTTGGGTGTGGAAACTGTGAGGAATCCTTGAGTTTTATTTGAATAGGGAGTGCCATCCAGGCTCGCCCTAAGTCATCCTATCAGTCCACACTGTGGGATCTATTTGTTCCTGAAGGAGGGGCAGCAGAGATAGCCGCCTGGGGGAGGAGAATTTGAGCTTGTGCTGAGATAGTAAATCCCATCCCAGCAGGGAAACTCCAATTATGAGGAAAGAGAGACAGAAGAGGAGGTCTCCCTAAGAGCAGGCCAGAGGCCAGGTGAAATAGTGCTCTAGGGGCTTGCCAGATATGCCCAGAACAATAACCTTGTCATTGGACCGGGACCGGGACCGGGACCAGGAGAGAAAGGTAAGACAGAGAAACAGGCTCTGCTGTCTAGCAGGAAAATGACCTTTGCTTCGCTACCATTGTGGCTTCTCCGAGGTGCCTTAACACTGATGTTAAGAAGTGGAGCCTGGACAGGAGGCCGGGACCCATCAATCCACTGGAGGTGGCACCCCACCTTCCATCTGGAGATGGGAGCAGTTAGACCTCCAGTGGTTACCTTTGCAGAGAGGGCAGGGTCCCGGTTGGGGGTGGGGCTGTCTCCCGGGCTGACCCCCTTCTGGGCATTCTCTGCAGAAGTGCCCCTCCTGTCCACCATGGTAGCAAGTTTGGGATGCAGGCCCCAGTTGGATAGGGCCCTCTGTGAGAGCTGCAATGAGGTCATGATGTCTCTGATCTTTTTCTGTCCTGTTAGTAAGGTCCCGGTTATAGTATACAGACATGGCTAGCTGTATTAGTTGGTCCAATGACTTCTCTCCTTCAGCAACAGACTTTTGGAGTTTTTTACAAATATCTGGGGCTGACTGTGTTAGGAATTTGTCTTTGAGGAGAACCTCTCCCACCTGTGATTCTGGGTCCACTGTGGTATGCTTTCTGATAGTGTCCTTAAGATCTGTAGAAAGGTAAAGGGTTTTCTTTAGGGCCTTGCTGTACTATAGTCACCAGGGAATAGTTTAGAGGTTTGACTTTGACCCTTTTTAGCCATTTCACTATAAGGAGGATGAAGTGGCATTGACACCATTTATCTTCCCTACCATTTTTTTTTTTATTTAACAATGCTGGGGAATTGAACCCAGGGCTTTGCACATGCTGGGCAGACACTCTCCCACTGAGCTACATCCTCAGCCCCAAATATGTATTTTTTTCCTTTGGCTGTACTGGGATTTGAACACAGGGCTTTACTGCTTGAGCCACACCATCAGCCCCCTCACCATTTTGATTTTCAGTGTGGATCTGTCAAGGGGACTGCCTGTGCCCCTGTGGGTATGGGCACATTATTCCCTTATTTTTAGGTGCCATGGGTATTGGGGCTTGTTGTAAATGGTAATCATTTCCAACCTGAGTAGCCTGGGCCAGAATCCATTGCTTTTCTAATGAGGAAAGAATTTGGTCTAGTAGAAGCATAATATCCTTCCATGTCAATTTAAAGGTTTGGCTCACAGAGATAAAGACTTAAATGTATTGGTCTGGGGCACCAGTATAGCTGCCCAGATCTTTTTTAATTTCCCTTAGATCTGATAGCTGGAAGGGGACATAGATTCGCCTTCTTCCTACCATTGCCTGTTGAAGGGGTAAGCACCCATTAAGAGGTTCTGAATATAGGGTTGGCTTAGAGGTTAGGGCAGAGGGTGTAGCAGTAGGGGTTGGGGGCCTCATCATTGATAAGGGGCTTTTTTGGTCCTCCTTCCCCATGTTTGTCCTGTGGCTTACAAAGAATAGCCAGTTTTTGAGTATCTAGATAGCAATCTCGGTGGTCTTGGAGATAAAAGAAAATTTGTATGAGGGACCTCAGTTCACTTCTTCCTCCCTTTTACAGAAAAGGTCTACTTGGAGTATGGTATTGTAATTTAAGGAACCCTGTGAAGGCCACTTCTCTTGGTCACCTAAGGGATCCTGAGGCCAAGCCTCAGTACAAAGCTTCCAGCATTTCCTTTAAACATTTCAATGGACAGGCTAGTGGAGACCATTTGGGTACCAAGGCCAGAAGAATGGAAGGGGGCAGGTCCCATCTAGAAAGACAACAACAATAAACTGGGTCAGTTCCCTTCTTGTCGGCGTCCTGACTGGGAATGACCTTACTAACGAGACTAGGTGTCCCTGTCTCATGACTTTCCCCCTGCTATTGTGGTCAGGACCAGGGAAAGTGAACTGGTCAGATTAGGCCACCTGACCTATGCAGTGAGAAGAGCTCTAGGATCCTGTCTTTTTGCTAACAGCAGGCAGCCTCTTTAATAAAGGCTACCTTTTTAACAAAGGAATACATTGTCTGTAAAGTTAGAGAAGGGCATTCAGAGGGCGTCCCAGGGCAGTAACAGTACCACAAGGGACAACTAGTGCTAATATTTGGAGGAAAAATTTTTTATATTGAGGCCAAAAGTATAGGAAACTTTAAATGAGAAATTTAGAGACCACAGTAACACCCATTTTGCTGTTTCTGGGAGGTTATATTAGTGCTCTTTGAGACCATAACCTTGAGCTAACCATTGGCTTACAAGGGCTGGGTCTGGTGGCCCAAGGCGTGAGGTGGGGCTGGGAATGGGGCTTGTGCAAGGTGCCGACCCCCTACAAACACCTGGGGCAAGTGACCCTGTCTGCCTAGGCCTAATCCTGCAGCCTGTCACTCCTCCCCTCTCCCTGTGTACTCGCACCTGTGTGCGTTTATTTTTCCTCTCATCCCTTTTAGGGGGAGTGGCAGCAGGTCACAGCCACTGCCATGTGTGGCTGGCGGCTTTGGATGTATGTCAGCCCGCTCTATGGATTCTCTCAACTATGGCAGGTGTTCCCACTGTGTCCAGGGGCCGGTATCCCTGTGCATGAGTGTGCCTGTTTGTTTTCCCTCCTCCCCTTGTGGGGGTGGCAGCTGATTTAAAGTCTGAGGGGGCTGACAAACTAGTTGTGGGAATAACTTAAGAAAGTCATAAGGTACCATGCTACAACTTTTTCATGGGAGGCCAGGGTCCCAGTAAGCCCAGGTAGGGGAAGGCAGACAGAGATAAAGGACAAGGCAGGACCAGGGAGGGAGCAGAACAGGTATAAGGGGTTTTTTTCCAAACTAGCTGAAGAAGGAAGCCCACTGCTGTTTAGAACAAAAGGAGGCCATTCATCCTGAACTGCTTGGGAAAGTGGAAGGAGAGGCTGAGGTCTGAGGGAAAAGAGAGTTTCCAGGCTCAACCATGAAGGATTATTAGTCACCACTGCTGTCCAGGTCGATCCTGCCCAAGGGCAGTACTGGAGCACTGAAAGCAAGGGGTGACCTCCATTCTCGGGCCACGGAACCCATGCAGGAAGTGTAAAAGATCTGATTGTTTGCCTCGGACATGGCTGAAGGGGTCCAAGACTTAGACGCCTTTGAACCTCAGGGCAGGTCAGATCTTGAAAGAGAAAGAGTGAGATTTTAAGGAGAGGAAAAAAAAACTCTCGGTGCACTAAAGTCTGGCTCCGCCCACGTAGCATTGGCAGTCCAGTATAAGCCCCCGGCTGGTATCTGAGTTCTCTCAGGTTGCCTGCTTTACAGCTGTAGTGGGCATTTCCTCAGTTTCCCAAGGGAGAAATCCTCCTTAACAAGAGAGAGAGAGAGAGAGAGAAAGAGAGAGAGAAGGTCAGCTTGAGAGATCCACCATAGCTAGACTGTGGTTGAAGGGCTGTCCTGGAAAATAGACTCCACTGGAGTGCCGGACAATCACGGTCACATTCCTAGGCAGCCTTTCCCAGTTTGGCACAACCAATACCAACCTTGGTTCAGAAGAAAGGTCCCATCTGGGTCGACAAATGTTACATGTCGGTGTTGAAGTGTTACAGGCCAGGGTTGAGGGTCCTTGTCTTCACAGGCCAGGGAACTGCCTTGTGAAGCAGCTGAATGATGGGCCAAAGCTGGTATATAAAGTAGGATTTCGTAGAGAGAAAGGAAAGGCTACAGCTAGAGCACTGCAGCGGAGCCCAGAAGCCGGTAGCTTGCTGCTCAGGTGAAGGCTGGGGCTTTTTATGAATGCTTTAACTCCGGGTTAGGGTATCGGTTAGGTGGGTTTTTTCTGTTGGCCATGTATTTGCATGTGAGCTCTCTTAGATGAGTTGGTCTGTTTGCCCCTTATTGAGGGGGGCAGGGGAACAACCTTGAGAGAATTTTGTTTATCAGCCCTGTGCAGATTTATGAGGCACTGCATCTCCTCCTCAGGGTGCAGGAATGCAGATTTATTACTCTTTCTGAAGGTGCAGGGCTCATGGTGCTCTCCGTGGGGGATGGGCTACTCACTCATCTGCCTTAGGTCTCCACACCCAACACTATGTATCCCAGATAGCCTTAAACTCACAATTCTCCTGCCTCAGCCTCCTGAGTGCTGGGATCATAGCCATGTACCATCAAGACTAGTTCTAAGAATTTTTATGCCAATAAACATTATTAAAAGATCAACTTTGCAAATTTTGTTTTTATGTCACTGGCTTTTGGACTCAGTGCCTCACTGATGCTAATCAGGTGCTCTACCACTTGAGCAACTCCTCCAGCCCTGGCACATTAAAAATTGTGAAGAGGAACAGGGCATAGTGGTGTATGCCTTTAATTCCAGCACTCGAAGCTGAGATAGGAAGATTGTGAGTTCAAGGCCAGCCTGTACTACAGAATGAGAACCTGACTTAAAAAATATTATTATTATTAATGATAATTATACAGTGTTTCCGTTTTGTTTTGGGGTTTTTTGTTCTTGTTTTTGTTTTTTGTGGTACTGGAGCTTGAACTCAGGGCCTACGCCTTAAGCCACTCCACCAGCCCTTTTTTGTGAAGAGCTTTTTTCAAGATAGGATCTCCCAAACTATTTGCCCGGGCTGGCTTCAAATCACAATCATCCTGATCTCTACCTCCTGAGTAGCTAGGATTACAGGCATGAGCCACTGGTGCCTGGCTTGTACAGTGTTTCTTTGAGCAGACAGCCATTCACAAATGGGGCTGCTCCGAACAGAAGAGGCACGGGGAAGGCTTTTACTGGTGATGCAGCAGCAAAGCAAAATAAGACTTGGTTGGCAGTGTGGAGCCGTAGCTGTGCTTGGATCATTCTAGTTGAAGGTCATAGGTAGAGCTTCACTAGTGGTTCCTGATTCTTTTCTAGAATGTGACTTATACACTGAGTTGAGTTTCCATTTGCTTATGTAGAAACTCATAGCACCGGGGCCTTCTCATTCTAACAGCTTCCAATTAATTACATGAACAGCATGAAGAACAAACCTCACCACGTCTCACTGCATTGCCCTGGGCAAAGATTTGCCTTCAAACTGAGACAGGCCTCTCCTGCACCACCTCAGGTAGCCTGCCTGGGCCAGCCTTTCAGGGAAGAACTTAGTAGGATGTGATTTTCAATTGACACAGCCAGTTGACCCACGGGCAATTATGTTAAATAATCATTACACTGTGAAGGATGACTTCTTGATTATTTCAGTGTCTTTTGTAAGGGGGAAGCTTTGGAAATATAATTACTTTTTAAACCTTTGTTCTGTTTCTTTTTTTCTTTTTGGCAGTACTGAGGGTTGAACTCAGGACCTCGCATTTGCCAGGCAGGTGCTCTACCACATGAGCCATGTCTCCAGCCCTAGTTCTGTTTCCTTTGAGCCTCATGTTTGCTAGGCAGGCTTTCTGCTACTGGAGCCACTTCACTGGCCCTATTTTGTGTTGGGTTTTTTCAAGATAGGAATCTCACAAACTATTTGCCCTGGCTGGCTTTGAACCATGATCCTCTTGAGTAGCTAGGATTACAGTTGTGAGCCACTGGTGCCCGGAGGTACCTGCTATTTGTGAAGAATTAGCAGAGGATGCTGTCCTATGGGCCTGTTTCTGGTTTCTCTGACTGCAGTGATCGAGGTGTCGTCTCTAACAAAATGAGTTGTTGTTTTGTTGCAGACAGTTGCATCTATAAAAAGGTTTGCCCCTTTAACGGTGGCTCTTTTTTGGTCCAACCCTCCGCGTCGGATTTCCAGTTCTGTTGGAACCAGGCTCCTTACGCAATTGGTAAGAAAAACCTTACAGCCCTTTCCCCCTTCATAGATGCCCTGAAGGGCTCAGACCCAGGTGAGCAACTCACGACTTACTGTCAAACTGTCCGAAATTAGGAGGTGTTCAAGTGCTCCTTTTCTTCTTAAGTATTTTTAATTCTTGTCTACTGTTTCTCCTAGCTCTTCTCAAAGCCTGGGTAGGTGAGCATTGGAGAGCAATTAAATATCACGTCTCAGTCCTGGGTTATCATCTGTGGGCCTCGCTGCCTTGCTGTTCTAAAACTTGAGAGCTAGGTCTCCAGCCTCAGGATGCTAACAGGCATGGGGGAGAAGCTTGGTGCTTTCAGTACCATTCTTCTATAGCTTAAAGCCCCAACGTCTAGAATCACTAGAATACCAGTGAGTGAGTGGTGGTGCTTGTGTTTATGCTCAAGAGGCACAGCTGGGCATTGCTTTCAAGAGTCAGCGCTGAGCCAGCAGGGTTCCGGTTGGGGCTGTTTGCCTCACAGTAAGACTATCTACTAATGGGTCCACGTTCTGGAGCACTGAAAGGATTGCAGAGGGCTAGGCCAAGATCCTGAAGTGCCTGGCTGGGCTCTGATGATGATGAAATCTGGTGAAAAGGAGAGGGAAGGGTGGAAAAGGACTTCCAGGTTTTGAACCTCACTCCTGGAGGTAACTTGAACAATCAGGGCCCAAGGCATGGGTGTGGTAGGCTGAGTCACCAGGGAAGCCAAGAATGGATGAATTCAACCTCAACCGTGGAGACTGTAGGGAGGGAGGGACAGGGCAAAGGAAGGAGGCATGAAGGGGCCAGGCAGAAGGACAAAGGTGCAATTGGAGGGCACCTGGACAGCCAGTTTGGGGAAGTTGGTGTGTCATGACAATCATTGCAAGAAGAGACATCGACTTACAACAAAAAACAAACCATTTAAAAAGGACTGGGGGAGCGACTCAAGTGATACCACTCTTGCCTAGCAAACACAAGGCCCTGAGTCAAACCCCAGTACCACCAACAAACAATAACAAAAAACAAACAAACAAAAAACATTGCACCAGAGGGCACTGTGAGGGACAGCAAGGAGCAAGATGCAACTGTTCTCCAGGCACAAGGCCAGAGGAACACAGAGGAGTCCCTACCTGCCAGGGGTTAAGCAAAACTGAGGGGTGCAGGAATGAGGATGGCGTCCCAAGGGACTGCACCTTGAAGAAAGAGTAAAGAAAGGGTTCCCAAGCAGGTGGCCTGCTCCAAAGGAAAGCATGTGTCAAGCTGTCGCCTGGACCATGAGGGGGACAGTTCCACAGGGTCTGGTAGTGGAGTTTCAGAGGGGAAATGGCAGTGAGAGCTGAAGCCAGTGCACACCTGGGAGGCAGACGTTTGGTAACTAAAGGGTTCTTAGGCGCAAAAGCCATCTCAGCACTGGGGGACATGTCCATGTAAAGGAAGGAGAGAAGCAGCAAGAGAGATGGATGTTTCTGGAGCATTGAGGATGATGAGGTCTGCAGCCACCAGGCCCACAGGCTGAGGGCTGACCCACCTATTCCCTTGCAGTGTGCGCCTTCCCGTACCTTCTGGCCTTCACCACAGACTCCATGGAGATCCGCCTGGTAGTCAACGGGAACCTGGTCCACACGGCCGTGGTGCCGCAGTTGCAGCTTGTAGCCTCCAGGGTGAGTAGGACAGGAATTTAATTCTGTCACTCTTAGGGGTCCCCAAGCACAAGGTGAGCCCAAAACTGCCTCTCATCAAGTCAGGCCAGTGGTGACAGTGCTGCTGTGTATCAAAATGCCGGAAGTGAGATGAAAAAGTGGACAACTGCCTGTTCAGCTGAGTGTTTGTATGTGGCCTCCTCACATCTGGATGCAGTCACTGGATGCTTGTGGCAGCTGGGGAACACTTAGCCAAAAAGAGAATCCCCTCCACCCCCAACACCCAGTTGATAACTCATGTCACTGGTGTCCTGAAGAGCAGTCTGGTTCTAGAAAAGTAGGGGCTTGCAGTAGCCCAGCAGTTTGAGTTGGTGCCTGTGAAATGTGACTCATCAGCTAGTCCAGGTCTCATATTGCAGAGGTTGAGCAAAACTAAGGGGTGCAGGAATGAGGATGGCATCCCAAGGTGCCTTCCATCACCAGCACACAATCCAGCAGGTCTCATTCTAGTCCCCTGCTCCAAGTCAGCCCCACAAAGACCTCTCCAGCCCTGTCAGCCTGGTGCCCCAGCGCTTTCTCAATCCTGACACTGAGCACGCTGGAGGGGGGCGACTGCTCACCTGTCTGCCTCCCTACTTCACCACAGTATGTCAGCAGGGCCCACACAACCTTACACAGCCACAGCACCAGTGCATTGGCAGTGCCTAAGCCCCAGCGCTCAGGAAGTATGTGCATGGACTGGAGATAGATTCTGTGTATGTGCATTAGTTAGCTGGAAATTTTACTGATATAAAATAGTTTTCAATTTGTAATAAAAACAATAAAATATACAATGCTCTTTTCCACAAAATCTATCCCACTTAGCTCTCATGAAATACTTTGGTTGCTGGCAGAGTAGCTCGAGTGGTAGAACACCTGCCTAGCAAGCATGAGGCCCTGAGTTCAAACCCCAGTACTGCCAAAAAAAGAAAATGATAACCCATAAAATACTTTTGTTAATTTTTACTGGGCTCTTATATCCAAAAGCCAACCTAAAGTTGCAATTCCACCATGATTTATATCTCATTTCACTTATTCTTTTCCCAGTAAGTTTAGTATCAATAAATCTGATATGTGATCTATTGAACTATTTCTCAGTGGAAATAATCATAGTCATTAAACTGAAAGATTCCAGCTTCAGCCCTAAACTCAACACACTTTCAAGTTTAATTTTCACTGGTAACATCTCCTCTATCATCTTAAGTTTGCATAGTTGATAAAACAATAAACCAAGCTCTGATTGGCAGCTCTTGCCAACTTCTGTGTATGAAGAGTCCACTGAGATTGACCAAGCTTCCAATATAGTGCCCTGGGAAGGGGTCAGGAGAGCTGAACAGTAGCCACATTGGACAGTACTTCCACTGCACACACGCCGTCAGCTTCTGTAACCACAAGAGCAAAGATAATAGTGCATGTCATCCAGTGATTAGGAATGGTCTCATTTTTACATGGAGTACTTTTGCTTTTAACATACTTAAATTTATATCACTTAATTTAAAAACATGCCTGTGTTTAAGAGCTGGCTTGCAAATTTTCTGAAAGTTGGCTCTGTGAGTCTCATCCAGCTGCTGTGGTCACCATAGCCAGCAAGTCTAGCTGGGCAGGAGGACTGGTTGAGTTGTGAATGAACGATCCCTTTTCCCACCTGCAGAATGGGCCTGACCCCCAGGTCCCTTTCAGTTGTGACAACAAGGTGTCCGAGTTTCCCATGAGGGAAATGTGTGTTTGCAGAAGTGTGGGGAGTTCACTCAACCTATAGATAAGGAAACGTGGTGGGAGCCGAATCGGGAAGCCTCCCTGCACTGGGCATCCAGCGCTGCTCTGCGTGATCCGAGAAGGACAGGAGGTCGCTTCGAGCTGGGGACCCAGAGGCTTGGCACTGATGCAGGAAGGCTGCAGGTCCTGGAATGCCAGGCAGTCCGGTAACACTTCCTCTCTCGTTGCAGTCGGACGTATACTTCACAGCAGCCGCAGCTGTGCACGAGGTCTCATCTGGAAGCAGCTCCAAGGGGGTCAGTGCCCACAATTCTCCTCAGACACCCCCGGGCCGAGATACTCCAGGCTTTCCTTCTTCCCTGGGGGAAGGTGAAGTCCAGTTCTTACTGTCCTATTAACAGATAGTTTAAACAGATAGTCAGATATCCATATGTGACCAGTGCTTATAGAAATCACATTTAAAACCATTTAAAAAAAAAAACTCACCAGATGTGGTGGTGCATGCCTGTAATCCCAGCACTCAGGAGTTTGAAATAGAAGGATCATGAGTTCCAGGCCAGCATGGGCTACATACTAAGATCCTGTCTCAGAAAAAAAAAAAAAAACTTGTGTGTTTTACAACTAAAAGTACATAGTCGTACAGCCTCACTATTACTCACTCTGTGTGTAGCTTCACCTCTGCTGTTTCCTGTGTGGTTGTGAACAGGGCTTTGTGTAACCTCCTGCCACATCAGTCATCTTTATTGCTCACTGTTAAAATAAAATGCAGGCGCCCTGAGCAGGGCAGCTTTTTGTTTTTCTTGTCCAGCCTACTTTCCTGTGTAAACATAACCAGTAGTGAGAGCATTTTATCCAATTTACACTCGAAGATGAAGCCCTTAGAAAGCACGAAGCCACCAGGCTCTGTCACTTTATGGCATGGGAGAGGGGGAGGAGATAAAAAACCTTTCTTCGTGTTACCTATATCAAGGAACAAGAAAATATTCTCTTATAAATAATCTGAGCCCAGTGTTCTGATGTGCTTTTCTAAATTGCATTTCAGGTGAAATTCAGTCTAAAAATCTATACAAGATTCCACTTAGAAACCTTGTGGGCAGAAGCATCGAGCGACCTCTGAAATCGCCCTTAGTCTCCAAGGTCATCACCCCGCCCACTTCCATCGGCCTTGGCATCGCTGCCATTCCTGTCACTCATTCCTTATCCCTGTCTCGCATGGAGATCAAAGAAATAGCAAGCAGGACCCGCAGGGAGCTTCTAGGTAATGGCTTTGGATGTTTGTGCTTTCACCATTTGTAAATAGGCTCCTTGGTTTTATCTTTGAATAGTAATCCTCCTCAAGAGCAAAGAGTTAAAAAAGAAACTTTCCCTTTAGGAAAGGATTTATAAATAAATTATAATACATTTATACCAGAGAATAGTGCTTAATTTTCTCACCAACAATGATGTGATTTATTTCTACTTACTGGTGTAGAAAGCTGCCCGAGCCATGTTAAGGGGGGGAAACAGGCAGTTTATAAAACACTAATCTAGTATGATACAATGCTTTTAAATAAAAGTAATCTCTACAGGTCTGATAGTCTAGAGAAGAACCAGAGATTAAAGATTGTACTCCTCGTTTTATATTGGTACATTCACACATGGAAGTTTTCCATGTCTTTACACACGTGTGGGTTCACTTATCTCTTCTCGAAGCCCTGTGAACCTGGGGGCAGGCGTGTGGGGCTGGATCCGATGCAAGGTGTTCGCTAGGCCCTTCTCCGCATATGATGGAAGACCCAGCTGGAGAAGCATGGAGCCCCGTGGTCATTGTCAGAAGGCTAGACTGTTCTACAGCTTTTTCTTCAGATTTGTGGAAACAAAATGAGGAAACGGAAGTGACATGATGAGTCAGTGAGCACTGGTTTGCAAACTTGGGTTGAGCTCCACATGGCCTAAAACTAGAAGGAGAGATGGCTTTAACACATCCCGGCCCTGCAGGAATGTTTCCCAAATAACGGAGGAAGGGGACTCCGCTCACCTGGCAGGGCAGGGTTTGACATCGACAGAGTGGTTTTCAGAGTTGTTACCTTCCATTGTATTTGTAAAACATGTGAATTGCTATTTTGAACTCATACTTCCTACGAAAGCCTGATCTCCCAACCACTGTTTTACAAACCACTGTGCTTTTCAGAAACTCAACCTCAGACTGGAGGTATAGCTCAAGTGTGTGAAGCTCTGAGTTCAAACTCAAGTCCTACCAAAAAAAAAAAAAAAACCCAACAACAGAAACTGAACCTTTGAGTTGGAGAATGACAGTCACCAACTGTAGGGATTTTACCTTCTTCAATAGACTCTTGAGTCTCTTTGGGTTTTTTTGTTGTTTTGGTAATGTATGCATACTTTATAATGGGGGGGGACCTTCTACCAACAAGAAAACCAATTATTTGAAAACAGACCTTCTAGAATCTTTCCTCCTGTCTCTAGCCCAATAATACACCAATACTCATCCAAGAACAAAGAAGGCATTTTCTGTCTCCATGGCAACCCTGTGGTAATGACCCACTGACCTATGATTCTCCCCTGCAATCCAGGCCTCTGTGATGATGGGGGACCCAGGTCAGAAGGAGCACCAAGGGCCAAATCCAAAGCCCGGAAACGGTTAGAAGAAAGCCAAGGAGACCCCAAGCCAGGGACAGTGAGATCAACGAGCAGTGACAGGTAAAGAGGGGGAGCAGCCCCTACCCAGAATGCTGATCCTGTGGGTCATAGCACAGCCTGGAGGCCTTGCGGCCAGCCCTGAACAGGGTCAGCATCCAGCTCTTCTGTGAGATGCCTGGAGAGCACAGTGCCAGAATGGGGCTTACAGAAGTGGGCACCCTCACTGGCAATCAAACAAGTGCTCATCGAGATACACTAAGAGGGACTGGGGTGTAGCTCAGTGGAAGGGCACTTTCCTAACATGTGCACAGCCATGGGATCCATCCCCAGCACTGCAAAAATAAAATAAAATATAATAAGAGACTTTTGGGGGACTCGCCATTTGGATAGTGATTTATAAAAGCAAAACGCTTAGTAAGGGCTCAGGGAAGTAGACACTCTCCAACCCTGCCCTTCTCAAAGGCAGTTCAGCACAGCATGTGAGTGGATATTGGTTGACTCACACTGATTTGTCCCCTCAAATCTTTGTTATCCTTCAAGCAACACCACTCAACGCTGCATGTGGAAGGTAATGCCCCAAGCTTCATCATTCGCTCTACACACACTTGGAAAATGCAGCCCTGAACTATGTGTTGAGAAATGGAAATGGCCAAGCCCCCATCTGTGCCTTTGGGGGCTCACGGGCCAAGGGGGAAGGCCAAGAAGAGCCCAGGCACCTAGCATTACAAGGTGGCAGTTGATGCTGGTGGTGAAGCATGCCACCCACCCCATGCCTTGACAGGGGAGGGTGTGAAACATCAGGAAAGGCTGAGTCACAACTGCATTGAGTAAGCATGAACCTGACCTTGGAGGACAGCCCCCACTCATCCTTCAACCTAACCTAGGAGAGAAGGCCTCTGCCCTGTGACTTTACATAGAGAAGACATGAACCATTTCAAGTAGTACCGAATGCCTTAAGAAAGTTAAAAGACAGAAAGTGATAGGGTGGGAGGTAGATGTCCACTTTGACAGGGGTCAAGAGGAAGTAGCATGGAGCTGGGCTTAGCGTGAATGATAAGGATCTAGTGGAACAGCTATGACAACAGGGACTCAGATGAGAGACCCTGAAGCAGGCAGCATGGCCAGAGGCAGAAGGAAGGGTGGACAGGCTGCACATAGGGAATGGTGCTGGGATAGTGTGAGGTCAGGTAGGCAGAACAGGGTTGGAGGCTTCACAGGCCTGTTAGCATCTGTTGAGTCATGAATTCCCTGATGAGTGAAACCTATTTTGGTCAAATAAGCAACTTTCAGAGCCCTGAGGAAGTGGAGAAAGTAGAGGGAGCAGGTGGAGCAGGTGGCCCAAGAGGCCGGAGCAGTCAGCAGGGTAGGCCCTGAACCTTGGTATAGCAGGCATTTCAGCCTTATCCTTAGGCCATGGAAGAGTATTAAGTGATGACATCCAGATTCATTATACTTGAGGAAGATCATGCCTCAGGAGCACCTTCTGTGTGTCCCACCTTGGCCTTTCATCCTCACAACCCCATAAGCTAAGGCTTTCTGACTGCAGGGCCTGTGTTAGGGAGTCCTGCCATTTCATCTTCCCTGACATGATTATGAGCCCAGGTGAGCAGGAAACTGCAGACAGGAGAGGCCCAGTTCCATGGGGTTTCTCTCATGCTCTTGACAGTGACTTTTCTCTTCCAGGATTCCATCAGGCTCCTTGGAAAGTCCTTCTACTTGCGAAGCCAATCCTGAGGGGCCAATCCACTCAACAAGCTCAGACCAGGAACCCGTGGCAGAGAGAGAGGGCAGCCCTGTGTGGAGCAGCAGCCCCTTCCAGCTCACAGCTTCCTCAGATGAAGACGTTATTGACTTGAAGTAAACAGAGTCTGAGTCTCCTTCGCCATCTGTAGTTTTCTTATGGAGGTTTATACTCTTAAACAATTATGTCATTTCCCAACAAAATGTGGCTTTCAGCCTGGCAGCGATCTATTGGACCAAACCTTCTGCACCCTCAGCCAGTTTGGGTCACTCTCCAGTGTCCAGTGCCATCTTTCTTGACCTTTGTTTCTTTCCGTTCAGGAACCATCAGTCCCCTTGTAATAAAGGTGGTAGATTTCATTGAAGTTTTAGATTGAAACTTTGAATAAATCAAAAATGTTCATTCTTATTTACTGCAACCTTCTTATATTTTATATACTTAGATGGAAAGTATTTTTTTCATTAGTTTTGATTGTGTCACACAATGTCTTTCTTTTATAAAGAAAAGCCATTACTTTTAAACTTTATTATACTATAAATAAGTTTTCCTTCTGCACTGTTGACCCCTGCCACTGTTCACTGGGATTGGAACCAGCTGTGCTTCTGCCTGTGGACTTGAGAAAGCTATATGAATGGTTAGATCTCAGAAGTGCCCCTTCCTCCTCTGTGTGTCTCTTGAAAAATAATAAGGCAAGGGAACTTGTTGGTCTTAAGATTATTTTGTTTGCTTATGTTACTCTGAGATCATATAGCCAGGGAATAGACATCCCTTATGATCAAAAGAATTCTCAAATTCCCTCCCCTTGAGTGGGTCTGCCTCTTTCTTTCATATGAATCAAATGGTTATCCTGACTCTTTCCATGTGTCTGCCTTCCCATCTTCCTCCTCATAGTGAACAGGAAGAAATGTGGGTGGGCCAAGTACAAATGTAATAGAGAAATGTCACCTTAGCCAGGAGAGATCAAAACAGAAAATCTCAAATCATTGACATTATCTGTAAAATTTTTAATCTGAAGAAGGTAATTTGCCTCTGACCTCAGCAAATGACTCCATTACATCTCTTTTTGCCTGCATTACCCATGGAAAACATTCAGTTATTTGCCCTGTGAAAGCATCTCTGAAGAGTTTTTCTGCAAGCCTTTGTAAGTGCAGAAGACTGTTTCACAGGACCTTGACCTATTACATTCATATCTTCCCTTCCTGGGGGCCTTGCACACTGTGGGGCAGACTCCTCTGTCCACCTTTTATACAAACAAACAGTTCAGCATAATGAATCCAGGCTGAAAGTGCCCTGTTCCTCTTTAACTGAGAGGCCAGAGTAGCAAGGATAGTGCTTTTATGGTGTACCTGGACAGGGCTGTTTATAACCATATTCTTTGTAGCATTTAGCACTCCTATGTTTGTGTTTTGTTAGGCCCTTTTCACCTGCAGGGTCCCCAAAGTCAACCACACACTGTATCTCAAGCCTGCCAACAATTTTGCAAAGTAGGTTTACTATTCCTGTTTTTCAAATACAGAAACTAAGGCACAGAAAGAGGAAATGATTGGAACTTTCAAGTTCCAAGAACCCCCTCCCCTCTCCCCACTGTGTGCCTCTCAGAGCCAGGCTAAGTACCTGTGTCTGTTGGAACTGGTTGGTATTTTTCATGTTAAGCTAATTAGTAAGCATCATGAGCTTGTATCTGTGTTTTTCCTGTCACTTTTTAAAAGTTTCTTGCTGGAACAGAAAAACCAAAGACTATTTAGAGCATTCTTCCAGATGCCCAGCATTAAAGCTAACTGTGGCTGAACAAGAGGCCCAGATCTGAGTAGTGAGTACAGAAGGGGCAAGAGGTAAACCCTGCTCTTCAGGGTGGTGGCACTTTGCTTATAAGAAGGGGGTAGGAAGCTGTTCTGGCAACAATATCTGCACACTACGGGGAAGGAGACCACTAGCCAGAGGGCCAGGTGTCCCCAGCTTAGAAACTTTAGCTATGCTCACCCGAGCATAAGCCTCTCTGCTACCCCACTGGTTGAATTACAGAGTATACGGTCTAGTGGCAACAGTTCATCCATGACCTTTACTCACTCTGCAAACACCTAGTGCCTACAATCCAAAGTAGGCCATGTCCACCGGGAAGGAAGAGAGCAGGTGATTGGAAAGAAGTGGTAAGAATTTATAACTCAAGCACAAGAGTGCTTAAAGATAGTCTTGTGGTCAAAATTGAAAAAGTTTGCTAGTACAACCAGACAACTGCAATCGGTCAAACCACTATGGTAAGCATGCTAGCTAGCCATTGAGGACTTGGTGTATGATCTCTAATATACAAGACCCGCTCACAAGTGTCCTGGAAGATCATTGTTATCCCCACTTACGGAGGAGGGTACGGAGCACCAAGGAGGGATGAGAAGGCTCTTACTCCCTAGTTCTTCCCAGAATTACACCAGCACTGCCTGTGTCCAGAGTGTTGGGTATGAATTTAGTACAGATGGCAAGATCCTATCAAACCCTGTCATCCTCACCAACAGCAGAGGCCTGGATGCACGCGTGGACAGGTCGGCTACTAGAATCCACAGGGGACTCAAAATTGGGAGGCAGTCCATTAAAATTTAAGGGTCAGGATTACCTGCGTAGTAACCAGGGAAGGTGGAACTCGCCATTTAAACCTAGCTCAGCCGAGCGCCCATGGCTCACACCTATAATCCTAGCTACTCAGGAGGCAGGTATCAGGAGGACTGCGGTTCGAAGCCCCTGGGCAAAGCGAGACCCGATCTGAAAAAAAAAGCACCCATCACAAAAAGAGCTGGTGGAGTGGCTCAAGGTGAAGGCCCTGAGTTCAAACCCCAGTACCGCAAATAAATTTAGCTCAGTCACACAAGCAGAACGGGGCATCGCGCCTAATGGGTTCTGGGTCCCCTGGCTTTGCAGCCTTCAAATGCAGGTCTGGCGGTTGGCTGAGCTCAGGGCTAGGGCTCCGCCCCTAACCCAAGCAGAAAGAGAGAACAAGGTGGCCTAGGACAGTCTGGCTGTAGACCTTCGGTCCTGAGGCTTTCAGAGGGCAGAGCTGGGCGAGGTATAGTGGTCAGGCGACTCCAATCCGGGCCCCAAGACAACGGTTAAAGCCGAGCAGGAACTTCAGACTTGACCCCGGAGGACAGCTGCAGCGGTGGGGAGTAGGGGGCGGGAGTCAGGACAGGGCCCACGTGCTCCGCCTGGGTCCTGCTCATACCCTCATTGGTTGAAGTTAGATTGGGAGATGGTACCAGGGTAAAAAGAGTAATAATAAAATCCCCGCCCTCCACCCTCATTGGCCAGCTCACTTCTGAGGCAGTTTTTCTAGCCCCGCCTCTGCGCTCGCACCACACTCCAACTGGACGGTTGTGCTCGGACCTGACACAAGCTCCGCCCCACCTCTAGGGGCGGATCTAGTGCGCTCTGCCAACCCGATACGCTTTTCCATTGGTCCGCTCTGATTTGAGGGGCGTGTCCTAGAGGAGAACTAATCCCTCCTTACGTTTTCATTGGCTACTCTTGCAACCTCCATGATGCCGATCCTACCCTAGCACCGCCCCCCGTCGCCCATTGGTCCGCGCTGCTGAAGTCGCTAGCAAGGCAGCATTTGCCACAGCGGCGGCGGTTCGGACATCAGACCTGGCCGGGCTCGCGTTGGACTCTGATATGACGCCCGAGGACCCGGAGGAAACCCAGCCGCTGCTGAGACCGCCGGGAGACAGGTGAGCGGGATGGGGTGGGGGGGCGGCCGGGGGGACGCAGGCTCGCCCTCCGAGGCCTCCCAGCCGCGCCACTCACTCTCTGCCCTGTCCCCGCAGCGCTCCCCGCGGCCGCCGGGTCTTCCTCGCCGCCTTTGCGGCTGCCCTGGGCCCGCTCAGCTTCGGTTTCGCGCTCGGCTACAGCTCCCCGGCCATCCCGAGCCTACGGCGTGCTGCGCCCCCGGCCCCGCGCCTCGATGACACTTCGGCCTCCTGGTTTGGGGTGAGAGCCCCGCCCCGCGCCCACTCCATTGACCGTCCACTGTGTCTGTCCTGATCCTCTACCCGGGGTCTCCCCTGCCCCGACCACAGCCCGGGACCCCCACACCCCACCCCCTTCCTTCCCAGGCCGCGGGGCGGGGGGCGAGCACGGGCGCCCCGCACTCAGCCCGCGGCCGCCCCGCCCCCAGGCCATCGTGACCCTGGGCGCCGCGGCGGGGGGCGTGCTGGGCGGCTGGCTCGTGGACCGCGCGGGCCGCAAGCTGAGCCTCCTGCTCTGCGCCGTGCCCTTCGTGGTCGGCTTTGCGGTCATCGCCGCGGCGCAGGACGTGTGGATGGTGCTCGGGGGCCGCCTCCTCACCGGCCTGGCCTGCGGCGTCGCCTCCTTGGTGGCCCCGGTGAGTGTCTCCCCCGGCTGGAGCCTCCATGATAAGACGTCATCTCCCCAGCCCTCGCCACGCCCTGGGAAGGAGTCTGTTATCACCTCCGTTTTTCAGATGAAACTGAGCCTCCCAGGAGGCTCGGCTGTGCCTCTTTTGCTCTGCAAAATGATGGCACCTGTTGGTCAGCAGCGCCTCTTGCTATTGCTTAAATCCCCCTATCTTCAGGTCACTGACCACCTCTACTTAGCAGGAAAATCCTGTTCTCGTTTGTCCCTGGGGCCAAGACTGCTGGCTTCTGTGGTCACAGCCAGTTCCTGACCTTCTCCTGACTCAGTCACTTTGCAGACCACACAGCAGGGTCACTTACTGGCCACAGCCCATCTCACTTTCTTCCTCTGTAAAAATGGCGCTTGTGGCGTTACTCAGGAGGTGGGTGTGAGGGTTGGGGGAGACTGCTGGGGAAGCCCCTGGCCCTGGCATCCTCTGTGGAAGGACTTGGACCTTGGCAGCTAAGATTGCTAGGTGACCGGCCAGCTCCTGTGGCCCCATGCTTGGAGGACCACCCACCCCCTCCTCCCTGGAGGTTGAAAGAATCGTCTCTGAACCCTCCCTGGGCACCCCTCGCACCGCTCACTCACTCTGCATATGCAGGCAACACTGGCCGACAGGGAGGCTGGTAGATTTTGTTTTGTTTTGTTTTTCCTTGTTTTTTTTACTGGGTAGAAACACTGTCTCAGTCATGAGCATGACATATTGAATAACCTGTAAGTGCAGGTGACCCCCTGGTGGCCCCTGGTCTCAGAGGTTGGGAGTGGTGGGAGCTTTGCCCCTGGTAGTGGTTGAGGTGGGGAGTTCCTGTGTTTCACAGCTGAGTACCATCAGCACCCTACAAGGCCCCTGGACCTGGTCAGCAGGGCAGAAAGTTGGCCCCACTCCAGACCTACTGCCTGAGAGTCTGAGTCTTACCCCGTGTTTGTGTGCATTGAGCGAGTGTCTGAGAGGCTGCGTCCTCACCTGCCCCTCATACACAGCAGCCACGCCGTAACCCTGAAATACCTGCTGCATATCGCCTGCTGGGGGAGCCTGGGGAGGGCTCTGCTGATTTGAGGTGCTGCAGTTAGGGGCTGATGGGCCTGCAGCACCAGTGTGGCTCCCCTTAGCTCAGAACGGATGAGGCCTTTCAGTTTTTAAGAACACATGGACCCCAAGTAAAGACCTGTGTTAATTATTGACAGGTATACATCTCAGAGATCGCCTACCCAGCAGTCCGGGGTCTGCTTGGCTCCTGTGTGCAGCTGATGGTCGTCATTGGCATCCTCCTGGCCTACCTGGCAGGTATAGTTTGTGTGATGTCTTTTGATCCCTGTTATTGGCCATGTGACCAATTTGTAGATGTGGAAACTGAGGTTCAGAGGGCAGGAGCTTGCCTGAGATCACACAGCTGATGGCCAAGTTGCCAGGTTCCAGACTATCCCCCTGGGACCTTGGGATATGTAGGACTCGTGACTGGGTTCTGAGGAGAGCTGCAGAAGGTGGTCCTTCTCAGATGCCCACTGCAGTAGTGTGGGGAGGGTCCACTGGTTAGGTCAGTCCCTTACTGTGCAGGGACATTAGAGGATTCTGGTGTGGGGGAAGGGAGGAGCACTTTAGAAATGGTCAGCCCAGGAGCTCCAGGGGCCAAGCATGTCCACAGTGGATTCACAGTGCCAGTGAAGTGCTACATAAAGGAGCCAGTTCCCTGGGACCCTGGGGGCAGCTCGGACAGCCTAGGGAAGCTTCAAAGACATGTTCTTATTAGAAATGACTGGAAAGAGGGCAAGTGTCAACCTGACAGTCCTGCTACCAGCAGTGTGACCTTGGCCAAGTCTCACTGTCCCTGGGAGCCTGTTTCCTACCTTTAAATGAAGATAACCCCACCTGGGCCAAGCTCTTAGGGAACAGATTAAATGGTACACGAAAAGTTCCTGACAGCAGGTCCCAAATGAGAATTGAATGACACATGGGTCCTTAGTCTTTATTTTTTTAAAGAATTATTTTATTTTTATTTTTTGTGGTGCTGGGGATCGAACCTGAGGTACTGGTGCATGTTAGGCAAGTGCTCTACTACTGAGCCACATTCTCAGCTCTCTTTCTTTATTTTTTTAACCCACTTATCACCCTGATCAATTCAGAATTTTTTTTTTTTTTGAGACAGGGTCTTACTATGTATCCCAGGCTGACCTCAAGTTCTTTATTTTTCTTATTTTTTGACCTCAAATTCTCCATCCTGCTGGGGATTACAGACACGAGGCCACCACCTCAGCTGTTTTTTGTTTTGTTTTGTTTTGTTTTTTTGCGGTGCTGGGGATCAAACCCAGGGCCTTGTGAATGCTAAGCAAGTGCTTTGCCACTTGAGCTATGCCCCCAACCTTCAATTCAGAATCTTGCCAGCAGGAACCCTGCAGTGAGCCAGAGTCCCCACTGTGCGCAGACTTTGCCCTTCTTAGTCTGGGGAACAGGTATCCCGTGTGCATCACTGCAGCACCCCCAGTGCTTCTCATCTGCACCCAGTGCTTCTACTGCCTCTTTTACTGATGGCTGTCTGAAGTTGGTCCAGAAGTGTGTTAGCTGTTACCCCACAGTGGCATGGCAACACCTTTGCTTCACTTGGGGGCAGTGGTGCCTCAATAACTAGCTGTTATAGAGCAGCTGTGACTCATCTACACCTTATTGTGATAGCAAGTATGGACACCACCACCCCAGCATAAAACAAAACCATGGCTACGACTGAGCTGTTTTCCACAGGGAACTGAGGGTAGGAAAATTAAAAATTAGTGCCCTAAACTCACTACTTCCTGGGTCCCTTTGTTAGAAAACTCTTTGGTTTTGTGCTTACATTCTTCCTGTGTCTTCCAAATCCCACCACCCCTTTAATTTCATTTATACTGTGACAATCAGTTAAGTGACTGAACCCTCAGGCAGTGGTGACTGGAGAGCATGCCCACCAGAAGGTCTCCCGACTGTCCCTGTTTCTCACTGGAGGAGCAGCCAGGCCTGCTGCGTGGTGGCCCCCAGAGAAGTTGTGCCTGAGGAATGTGCGTCTTCTCTCCCACTTCTGACTCCACACAAACAGTGCCACGTGGCTCCGTGGCAATATGGAGCCAGCTCCTCATTGTCTCAAGGGTATTTACAGTCACCAGTTGCTCAACAAGGACAAGTTCTGAGGACTGCAGCATTAGGCAGTTTTGTCATTGTGTGAACATATCAGAGTATACTTCCAGAAACCTAGAAGGTCAGGGTTAATCACCGGACAATCAAGAGACATGGTAAAGCTGGGCATGGTTGTACACGTCTGCAATCCCACCTGCTCAGGCAGCTGAGATGAGAATCTAGAGTCTGAGGTCAACCTGGGCAAAGTCATCGAGATCCTATCTCAAAAACAAAAGAGCTGGGGGCAGAGCTCGAGGGGCCCTGGGCATCCACAAGCTGTATGAGACTGCTGACAGCATTGCGTTAATATGGCAGACCCACAGAATCCTTTTTTTTTTTTTTTTTTTTTTGCAAGTAGGGGTACACTGCAAAATGATAAAAAAAAAAAATTACAACACATACATATATCAGGAGTCATTTTTTTTTTTTTGTGGGACTGGGGTTTGAACTCAGGACTTGGCACTTTGCAAAGCAGGCACTTTTCTACTTGAGCCACACCTCCAGTCCCTTTTGCTCTGGATATTTTGGAGATGGGGTCTCATGAACTATTTGCCCAGGCTAGCCTCAAACCACGAATCTCCCAATCTCAGCCTCTCAAGTAGCTAGGATTATAGGTGTGAGCCACCAGCGCCCAGCTAGTAAGAGTCATCTATTAGGTATTGTGTACTTTGTAGTTGGCACTGGCAGTGCAGCAGTTAGTTTACACCAGCACCACAAACACGCAACACACCGCAGTACCTTAGCACGGCTACGATGCATTGCTAGGTGACGGGAATTTTTCAGTTCCGTTATGTTAAGAGATTCGTCTTGTGCAGTCCCATCACCGTCCGAAACGTCATTGGGTGGCACTGGTCTATTTTACCGCATAGATGGGATGCGTGTGTCGATGTCCCACGCGGCAGTAGCTGGCCCGTGATGTCTGTGTCATGAACAGTAATAGTGATGACAGTGTCATTAACAAATGTGCAGACAGCTAAGCAGAGGTGGCGAGGTCCCCGCCTCTGAAGCTGAGTCCCTGGGGGTGGCTCACCCTGGCTCTGTCCCCCCAGGCTGGGTCCTGGAGTGGCGCTGGCTGGCCGTGCTGGGCTGTGGGCCCCCCTCCCTCATGCTGCTGCTCATGTGTTGCATGCCCGAGACCCCCCGCTTCCTCCTCACTCAGCACAAGCGCCAGGAGGCCATGGCCGCCCTGCAGTTCCTGTGGGGCTCTGAACAGGGCTGGGAAGAGCCCCCCATCGGGGCCGAGCACCAGGTGAGAGGCGGGAGCCGGAGCTGGGGGGAGACAATCAGGCAGATAGCATAGTCTGTTCCCAAGGCCACACACCTGGGGGTGGCACCCTCCGCCCTCAGCAAGAACCAGTGCTGTCCTGTGTCTGAGCAAGTGGGGGACACTAGGGCCCCACTCAGCTGAGTCCTAGCCTCCTCTTGATTCCTACTGTCCCAAGAACAGAAAGACCAAGCCTGAGAAGGGGAAATACAGATGCAGAGCTAAGGTCTCGGACTGAACCGGGAGTTATATGGCAGGGGAGACGGGTCAGAGTGGGGTTTAGAGACAAACTCGGCCACTTCCCAGAGGTGTGACCCTCCTATATTTGAGCCTTAGTTTCTTCATCTGTAAAATGGGAGTCCTGGCAGGTGCTTTGTAGTGGTGCTGAGTGAATCCTCAGGAGGGCACTCAGCCACTGCCAGGCCCAAGGTGAGCACCAAGTGCAGTGAAGGTGGCTGGGACTCGGGGAACAAACTGTTCTTTGCCCAAGTCCTGGAATCTCTTTGTGGCTTCCCCAACCATTCAGAAAGAGCCATGGGGAGGTAAGGCTGGTCTTACTCACAAATTGGGAGGCCCAGGGCTGCAGGGGCTTGCTTGCACACTCTAGGCTACAGTTGAGGCTGGAACAGGAACTGAGGCTTGCTCCCCTCCACTGAGCCTAGGACAGTGGACTCAAAGAGGGGGCCCTTGGAACAGGGTGGAGAGAAGCACTGATGGCCAGTCTCCATCAAGCAGGGCTTCCAGCTGGCCCTGCTGAGGCACCCTGGCATCTACAAGCCCTTTGTCATCGGCATTTCACTCATGGCCTTCCAGCAGCTGTCAGGGGTCAATGCCATCATGTTCTATGCAGAGACCATCTTTGAGGCGGCCAAGTTCAAGGTAAGAAGCCTGCTTCATCCAGACGACCAAGAGGGCTCCATCTGTGGCTGGCCTGCTCACCAGCCCTCCTCTACCCCCTCCCCTAGGACAGCAGCCTGGCCTCAGTCACCGTGGGCATCATCCAGGTTCTGTTCACAGCTGTTGCGGCCCTCATCATGGACAGAGCAGGACGGAGGCTGCTTCTAACCTTGTCAGGTGAGGCCTGGTGGTGAAGAGTCAGCCCTGTGCATATAGGGTGCTCCAGACTAAGGCTTTTCCAAGGCCACCAGGCTGCAAAGGAGGACAGCTGAGCACTGATGAGGCCAAAGCTCGCAGCTATTGAGGCTGTGACTTAGCAGCAGCTCTTTACTAAGCTATCGTTCTCCAGTGAGTCTGCAAGAAGGCCCAGCTCACACAGGGAAACTGAGAGCCAGGGAGGTGGTGTGACTCTGAAGCTTGCGGTCCTTTAGAGCAAGTGGTTTTCCCTGAGCCTCCGTCTCCCACTCTATGGAAGGGGAAGACAGCAGAACTTTCCTCAGGGCGTCTGGGCGAATCAGGACGACTGATCTGCACAAGGGAGGTTCTGGACTCAGCCACACACTTGGTGCCCGCTGACACTGTGAAGACCACTGTCCGTCATTGCTCATGTGCCCGCAGGCAGGGAGGGTCTTTCTGGGAACTTCTCAGCACTTGCTGAGGTCTGAGGTCCCAAGGTCAGATGGTAAGGTACTATCAAGCAGGGCTCCCGGGGCCAAGGTGCCAGAATACCCACTGGCTGCTCCCAGAGAGCCCCGCCTTCCTCTCAGCGGTTACTCAGCCCCCTGGGAAATTTCCCCCACCCCCTGCCTGCAGGTGTGGTCATGGTGTTCAGCACAAGCGCCTTCGGCACCTACTTCAAGCTGACCCAGGGTGGCACGGGCAACTCCTCCCACGTGGACCTCTTGGTGCCTGTCTCTGTGGAGCCTGTCAATGGCAGTGTGGGGCTGGCCTGGTTGGCCGTGGGCAGCATGTGCCTCTTCATTGCTGGTGAGAGGAGGGCCCGGGGGAAGCTGGGTCGGGGCCCCCGTTCCTATCGGCCCATTCCAGCTGCCTGTAGCTTCCAGTGAGTCTGGTCTTACCGAGCCTCACCCCTCTCCCAGAGCCCGACCTCTGTGTGCATAGCTCTAACCTCATGCTGGGCACCAAGCTAAGCCTCTGCTTGTCCCTTTTTCTTCATCCCCACAACAACCTACAAGCCAGCCCCGTCCTTATTCACTTTACAGAGACTGGCCCAAGGCCTTATAGCAGGAAGAAAAGATCTGGCAGAAATCCAACACCCCTCAGCCCACAGGCTGGAAGCTGGGTCACCCTGGCTCACAGTTAGCCCAGGAGCCCCGCCCCCGTGGACTCTGAAGCTGCCTTGCTTCCACAGGTTTCGCCGTGGGCTGGGGGCCCATCCCCTGGCTGCTCATGTCTGAGATCTTTCCTCTGCATGTCAAGGGTGTGGCCACTGGTGTCTGTGTCCTCACCAACTGGCTTATGGCCTTCCTGGTGACAAAAGAGTTCAGCAGTCTCATGGTGAGTACAGGCCCGTGGGTCCCCCTTGAACAGCTGGTAGAGGAGCACTTTGTAAAATTACTTTAGCTATAAAATTAGTTTCGTTTCAAAAGACTCTGGGTCCATAGCCTTGATATAGGCCAAGGTCCTGCTATGCCTGGGGTGCCATCATCTTGGTCAAGGGTGAGGTGAAGAACCCAAATCTGTCTCACTGGGAGAACAGCATGCCTGACTTCCCCACTAATGAATGTCGGGAATGCTGGCCAGGAGCCCATGGTTTGTGTAAGAGTCAACAGGCCCAGGCTCCAGTCTCACACTGGCGGCTTCCTTGCTGTGTGATCTTGGGTGTAACACTTACCCTCTCTGAACCAGCTTCATTGACTAAAAATAGAAAGTAGCAATACTTTCCTCTTAAGGTTGATGGGAGCCCCCCATTTTGCTGCCATCTCATGCCGGACTGATACATGTGGTCCCCACCGTGCAGCTCCCAGCCATCAGAGAGGCTCTGAAGCAGATAATCAAGACGTGTTTAGTCATTCGTTCCCTCCACAGTGGGATGTACCAGGCCAGGCCTGTTTGAGGTGCCAGAGACTGAACTGGATATGGTCTGCTTTGTGGCAAGAGGCAGGTTGGTGGGTGGCATGGACACTTGGCTGGCCTGGGACCCGCTCAGGCATGACTGCTTAGAGAACACACAGGAAGGCCAGGGCCAGGCCTGGTGAAAGAGGGAGAGGTGGACAGCAAGGGATGGGGTGAAAGAAGCCCAGAAGGAGGTCACAAAAGGACCAAATAGCAACCCGAGGACAGGGAGCTGAGAAGTGAAAGGCCTGTGCTCTGAAACTCAGACGGTCACAGACTCTAAAGGGGCCGCTCAACCCTCCCTCCATGCCAGTGGCCCCGACTGGTGGCTTACAGTGCCCATCCCCCACCTGCCACTATAAAGAGAACCTGCTGGATCAGGAACTTGATGAGGGGTGGCGTTGAATGCAAGCCTGAGGCGCCCTACTCTCAGCAGGGCGTGTTGGCTCCTGCTTGCAATCTTAGTTCCTCAGGAGGCAGAGATTAAGAGGATCACGGTTCGAAGCCAGCCCAGGCAAATACTTTGAGACCCTATCTCAAAAATATCCTTCACGAAAAGGAGCCAGTGGAGTGGCCCAAGGTGTAGGTCCTGAGTTCAAGCTCCAATACTGCAAAAAAACCCAAAAAAACAAAAACCCTGCTGTCACTTGGTCGTGTGCCTCTGGCCTTAGGGCCATGAGCCTGTTTCTCTACCCGTGGATCAGTCAGTGGGTGGTGCTCAGCCCAGGCAGTGGGATAGGTGCTAGACAGTCCTCACTGAACTGGGTGGGAACATAATAGGCCTGGCATCCACAGGGCAGGTCAAAGGGGGGTGCTGCTCAGGTTGTATGGGGCCTCCTGACCTTTGGCCACACCTACATGTGGCCTTTCCTCTCTCTGCAGGAGGTCCTCAGGCCCTATGGAGCCTTCTGGCTCGCTTCTGCCTTCTGTATCATCAGTGTCCTTTTCACTTTGTTCTGTGTCCCTGAAACCAAAGGAAAGACTCTGGAACAAATCACAGCCCATTTTGAGGGGCGATGACAGCCTTTCTGTGTGTGGTGACCCCTGAGCTGGGCTGGCCTTGCCTGTGACTCTTAACTGGGCCTCAGCTTTAGCCTGGAGCCCCTGACTGCCCCAGGCCCAGGGAGAACTGGAACCCAGGACCACAACCCTTTGGGCCTGGGCCTCAGGGCCTCTTCCTGTCCAGTCACCCAGGCTGGGAGGTTCACCAGGTCTGGGTCCCATGTCTGCTGCTGCCCTGCACCCGCCGAACTGCTCAGAGGAGCTCTGCCATCCTGTGCAGCCCTGGGCACATCGTCACAACACTCAAGCAGGTGAAGACAGTTGAGGCCTCTTGGCTCCCAATTTCTGACTGGAGGTGCTTTTGGAGGCCAGGTCCTGGACACCTGCTTGTTTGCTCACGTGTCTGCATCATTAGGAAGGAACTTTGCCAAATAAAAGATTTCACTCAGAAATCAGGTCATGCTGTCTGTGTGCCCAGCTTGAGAAGGGGGTGTTCCCTTTGCTTCCGTAAACCTGGCCCTCCTGCATCCTGCCTGTGAGTTCACCTCCACATCAGCCACGCTGACCCTCGGCACTTGGAGGCCATGTCTGGCTCCTTTCTTGGGCTCAAATTCCTTAAGTTTCCAGAATAAAAAGCCTTTTTCTATTTGACTTTAGTGGAATCAGAAGTATTTTACAAATTACTTTCATTATTCATTATCAAAGGAGTACATATTGCAAAAAATCTAAAAACATTATTTTTGGAGCAGTTAACCATCTGTCAAGCACTGTCTTAGGCACTTTACAAATATTAACTCATTTATTTGGCTAAGTGATAAAATAGTCACAGCTGCCTTCTCCAGAGATAGCTTAAGATCATCATTCCATCTCAAAAGATCTCTCCTGACAGCCGTTTATATCACGCGTTCAAAATAATGCCGGATTTGGGTTTGCCCAAAGAAAGACATTGGATTTTTTTCCTAAAGCTTTTAATTGCCTTGTTTTGACCTCACAAAACATGTTGAGAGATGACAGGGTGTGATGCAAATGATGTACACCATAAACCTAATCGGACTTGTCACGATGAATCCCCCACCGTATGAGTATTTCCTAATAAAAAAATTAATAAAGAACACAGCCACCATCTGTGACGTCTCTGCCCCGTGTGACGTGGAATCCGTCCTTTGGGCGCTGCTGCAAAGCTGTTACCTGAGTTCAGTGAACCCTACATTCATTCCACTGGTGCTCGGATTCCGTTTTCATTTCCTGGGATACATGTCCCTGAGGCTGCCATTCCGAGCCCTTGAGTGTCATTGTCAAACAGTGCGTGCAGGAGACCGCGGGCTTCCTGAGCCACACCCGGCCCTCCAGGTGGCTTTGTAACACTTGTGGTAATGGAAACCATGCTGCCCGCTATTTCACGGGTAAACCAGTTTTCTCCTTTAGGAGCTGTGGTAACCTTGGCAATTTAAAATTTCCTAAGAATGAATGTAATCTTTCTTTTTCCATTTCTGTGAAGTTCTGAATGGCCGTGGTGAAATTCTGAATGGCCGTGCTTTCTTCTGGAAACTTATTCTGACAGTCTAGCCCTGACTTTTCTGTCCTCTTCCTGGAACTGCTGGTGGACACTGTACTTCCTGGAATGGTAACCTCTCAGTTTTCACTCAGTCTATCTTTTAAGTCTGTGTTCTGGAATTTTGTTGCTGTTGGTACTGGGGTTTGAACTCAGGGCCTCACACTTTCTAGCGAGGCACTGTAAGCTTGAGCCACTCCACCAGCCCTTTGTGTGCATGTGTGTGTTTGGATACTTTCGAGATAGGGTCTCGGTTTTTGCCCAGGCTGGCCTCGAACCACAATCCTCCTGATCTCTACCTTCTGAGTACCTAGGATTACAGGCACGAGCCGCCAGGGCCCAGCTGTGGAATTTTATCTTTTGGATCATCTACAAGATGTTTTGTTTTCCCAATCATGTTTTAAAATCACTTTGATCCTTTCAGTGCATCAAGACATATTATGACCCAGAACAGTGTTGTGTTTTGTGAAGAGTCTGTGCGGTGCGCACCTCCTGTTGTGTGGTGACGTGTTTTGTGAATGTCAGGTCAGTTGTCTAACTGTGGTATTAGGCAGAAGGTAAGTGCAGAGATGTGTTATAAAGACTCAGTCGGCTGTGTGATTGTGGTGACTGACAAGTCCTGAAGTCTAGAGTGTGTCAGCAAGCTGGAGACCCAGAAGGGCTGATGGTGGAATTCCAGCCTGAAGGCCAGCTGGAGACTCAGGTGACTTTGATAAGCAGGATAAGATAGTATTCCAAGCTTTCCCCTTCCTTACAGGATGGCCAGCCATTTTGTTCTATACTGGCCTTCAACTGATTGGATGAGGCCCACCCACATAGTGGGGCACTCTACTTCACTCAGCCTACAATCTAAATGTTAGGGTCATCCAAAAACATCCTCACAGAAAAACCCAAGATACTATTTAACCAATATCTGGACACCCTGTGGCTCTGTTGAGACATAACCATCACACTTTCTAAGTTCCAAGTTCCTTCCCGCCACTTGGTACAGCACTCACTGAAGCAGGGTTGAAATCCTTGCCTCCGAGTGTGGAATCCGCTCGGTTCGGTGCTGTGGTTCTCTTGTGCTGGGTGTGGTGTACGCGGAGCTCCGTTCTAGGCGCCCCCATGTGTGGAGTTGTCGCCCTGATCTGTCTGTCGCCACAGATGGCCGCTGGGCCCTGGTGATTCCGTTAGGAGGCTGTGAGGGCTGTCTTTGAACTTAACTCCGTTCTTCCTCGTCTTCCCTTGTCTTAGCTCCACGCCGCCGTCGTAGCATCCTGCGTTCTTTTCGAGGGACGTAGGGTTATGGAGGCCAGTTTCTCCATCTGGCACGGGGATGGCTGTGGGCTGTCCCCCTGCGTCCCAAAGGCGCAGGGCCAGGCGGGGACGGCTTCACCTGGCTAACAACCGCAGCTCGGGAGCGGTGTGCGGGGTGTGCGGCGGACTCCGACTCCGCCACCGAGGGGACCCTGGTGCCCTCCCCCGGGGGCCATCGGGGTCAAGCGCCAGGCGTTTCCCCGCGAGCTGCGCGTCCCCGGCTCCCGGTCCTCCCGCCGCCGCGCTCGGCCCCGCGCTTCCAGCCGCTCCCGCGCCCGCGCCTCCCCGGCAGAGGCGTCCTCGTCTCGCCGCCCTCGGCCGCTGGTCTTCCGCCATTCGTCCCTCGGCGGCTCGCGTCTTCCTGCCCCATTCCTCAGGGGCCGCCCGACGTCCACGCCGCAGCCCCGGGTGGCCACGGGTCCTCCGGCGGGGCACCGGGGACCCTCACCCTAATACCCTGCCTGTGACGCCAAACCTTGGGTCGGAGTTCCGCGGCCATGGACGGCAGGGTGCGGCGCGGAGGGCAAGTGTGACGTAAGAGCTGATCCGTCCACACTGCACTGCTCTGGTGCAGGCCTCCCTCTTTCTATGACCATGCGCACAGTGGAGACCTATTGCCAGGTATGATATCACGGTTACGTAACTGGGTTACGTAATGTACTTGAATGCGTATGCGTCGTAATTTGAAAGATGAGGCGCAGCCATCTTGTTTTCATGGCCGTCATTTTGTCAACCTGTTTACTTATGGGGGAACCCGGTCTACATAATTATGGAAAATGGATTCTGGGGGAAGAACAAGCGGAGATCCCTCTGAGAAATACGGCCCAGAAAACAGTGCAGACTACAAACCTGAGCGGCTGGAGAAAAAGGCTTTGGCCAAGAACCAGACCCGCGGAGACTCCTGGGAAATGGAGTCCAACGGCCGGAGCAAGTGCGCATGACCGGAAGTGCCGTTGTCAGGAGCAGCCCCCCCCCCCCCCACTGGCTGTAGAGTAGGGGTTTCGCATTTTGCAGCGAGCTTGTCTGTTTTCCGTTCGTCGGTGGCAGGTGGCCGGTTACCGGTCACCTGTCGTTATCTTGGAAGCCAGCAGTGGCTTTCTTGCCCGAGTTCTGCAGGCTCGGGACAGGCCTCTAGAGTTGACGCAGCCGGGCAGCGACGCGACGTCCGGGGAACCGCTGGGAGTCGGTGGCGCGAAGTGGTACCCGCATGCTGGAGGAAGGAGGTGAGAAAGGTAGACGGTTTGCGGGAGATCCAGCTTCTTGTTCTAGTTCACCCACTGATGCTGCTGCGTAGCCCCAAATACAACTCCACTTGTCTTTTCCTCATGTGGTTGGGGACAATCCTGTTTAAGAATTCGGGGACTAGAAAAATGCAGGCCTCGATAGTCTCTGCCTCTTATCCCAATGCCTGATAGATCAAAACCTTTAGTGAGTAGGGGTGGGGGTTCCTGGGAAGGAAAACGGGGCGTACCCAGGAGCTCCATGATTTCTTGTCCTCCCAACCTTTCTTGAAGCCGCAGCGATGCCTGGAATGCAGGAGTTTGAGGGCAGGTGCACAGGTCACCATGCTGTGTCATGGTTTCATGCTGCCCTGAACACTTTGTAATTATGTGTTGAAACTTGTGACTGTCTCTAGTAACTTTCTTTTATGTAACTTTTAAGTTTAAATTTTTTGCTTTTAATTTTGAATAAAAGCTAAATTCACAATAAAAAAATGTTTGCAAATATTTTCTCTCACTTTGTGGTTTTTCTATTACTTTCTTGATCATGTCCTTTGAAGTACAAAATTTTTAATTTTGGTGGAAGTCCAACTTACCTAGTTTTCCCTTGCTGCTTGTGCTTTTGGTGTCATACCATTGCCTAATCTGAGTTTACGGAGATTTTATTCCTATTTTCTTCTAGGAGTTTTAGCTCTTCAATATATTTTCAGTTAATTCTTGTACGTGGTGTGAGGTAGGGGTCTTTGTTTTTGTTACATGTGGGTCTCCAGGTGCCCCAGGATCATTTTTTTAAAATAACAATTCCTTCCCCATTTAATTTATTGGAACCCTTGTCAAAATTAATTGCCCATATAGGCACTTATTTCTAGAGTCTCAATTCTATCCCAGTGATCTCTGTATATCCTTATGCCAGTACCATACTGTTTTTAAGACTGATTTTGTAGGAAGTTTTGATGTGACAAGTGAATCCTCCAGCTTTTTTCTTCAAGATTATTTGGTCCTGTCCTGTAGTCCCATATCCAGGTTAATTTTACAATCAGCTTGATGATTTCTGTAAAAATGCCACTGGCATTTTGATAGGAATTGTATTGAGTCTAAAGATTAATTTAGACATTATTTCCATCTCAGCAATACAAGATCTTGCTGGGAGCATAGCTTAAGTGCTAGAGTGCCTAACAACAAAACTTCCCAGCTGTGAGCACGGTTTTTCTTTTCATTTAGATCTTCTGTTTGTTCCAATGATGTTTTATAGTTTTCAGTATATAAACCCTAATGCCTTTGTCAAGCTTATTCCTAGTTTTGATGCTATTTATAAAATTGAATTGTTTTATTTTGGGGTTGTTCATCAGTATTATAGAAATAGAACTGATTTTTAGGAGTTCATCTTACATCCTGTAATCTTGGTAGGCTTACTAGCTGTAATAGTTTTTCATGGGTTATTTCAGATTTTCAGATACAAAATCATGTCATCTGTAAATAGTTTTATTTTTTCCTTTCAGATCTTAATGTCTTTATCTTTTTGTTTAATTGCCTAGCTAGAATCTCCAGCATAATACTGAATAGATGTGGTAGGAACATAAATCTTGTCTTATTCTTGATCTTAAGAGAGGAAAAGCTTTCAACCTTCACCATTAAGTATAAGGTTAACTGTGGGGAGCAGACTAAGCCTATAAGAACTGGACACAAGCAAGGCGAAATACAGTTAATTGCTTTTACCTGTAGGCCAAGACAGGCACAGACCTTGGCCCACAAAACAGGGACAGGCAGAACAGCTGTGTCTCCAGAGCTTCCTTCAGAGAAGCAGGAACACAGGTTTCTCCTGTTACAATGCCACGCCCCTTCAAATGGCTCCATCCTGTTTGCCGCTATAAAAGACCCCTGAAGGAGGAAGAGGGGCTTTTGCTTTTGGTGTGGGAAGCCTTTGGAAAGGAAAATAATTATTGAAGGGAAAATGCTAAAGAGGGGTTGACAAAGTCTGCACTGAGAACTTTAACATAGGCTTCAGAAAGCAAAGCTGAGAAAGAACTTCCTACATTGGCCTTAGGACAGCTAAAGCCAAAGAGAACATGAGACAGGGCACAGTGAGAGTCTAAGGACCAAGACTTTAAGAATTAAGCATATGTGGGTTATAGGTGCGGCTGTTTGAGCACCAAGGCTTTAAAAAAAAGCTAGAGAGATGGGACAGTGCAAGCCTGGGGGCAATTAAACTCAAGATAAGCTAAGAGCAAACATGGGACAGTGAGAGCCTAAGGAAAGTTTAAAAGCAAGGTTTTAAAGAACTGCAAGAAGCAAGGCCTTAAAGAATCAAAATAAAGAAGCAATGAGGGTTGTGTGTCTCCAGCCAAGTGTACAACACACCTGACCCAAAATTTCTGTCTGCCCTATATCTTTTCTAAAATTTCCAGTTGCCCCCAGTTAAGTCCAGTAATAACTAAGAAGAGAGAACGTGAGAAACAGCGCCCCCTTCAGTTAATGCAACATCTCATTATCAAGTTGAAATTTCCTACTTCTAGTTTAGCGTTTTCTCTCATATAGGGTCTTGCATTTATGCCAGGGCTACCCTGGACTGTGATCCTTATTTACACTTCTACCTGGCCCAGCTTTTATTGATGGGGTCTCAATACTTTTGCTGATCTCAAACTGCAGTCCTCCCAATCTCCATCTCCTGAGTAGCAAGAATTACAGGTGTGATCCACCACACCCAGCTTTTTTTATCATGAAAAAGTGTTGATTGCCCAGTAAGACAATCATGTTGGGTTCTTTTCTTTGCTATCATCCATACAGTAGTGTGCTAATGAGATTTTAGTATGTTGAGCCAACTTCACATTCCTGGGATGAATCCTAAATGTCTTGTATTTGCAGAATTGCTTTCTCCAAAAAATTAGTAGGTAGCATTTATAACCTGTACACGTACATGCTAGGCATTATCAGCAGATTCACCTGTATATAACAGGTGAGATGCCTGCCTAGCAAGCATGAGGCCCTGAGTTCAAACCCCAGTACTGGGGAAAAAAAAAAAAAAAACCCAACAGGTGAGAAAAATGAGCTAGAGAGGTTATGTGACTTGCACACTGCTTGGTGGTGGCTCTTAGATACTTGGAACTGTTACACTTTAATACATCCCTACATCTGAATGAGTTGATAGATCTGACATCAGAGGGAATGGGAAAATTTACATCCCACTGCCAATTCAGTTCAAGTGCCCTGGTACCTTTGAAGCCCCTTTTTGTGGGTGCTCCTACGGGGTGTGTGGGGGCATCTAGTAGCTGCAGACTTTCATGCTTTGTTTTTCTTCCCCTAGCACCGCCTTCTCCAGATGCTGCCCTTCCCCTAGAGCAAAGCATCAGAGAGGAAGGAATGGCTACTGGTCTCCTTACAGCTGGGCCTCCTGTAAGTTGGAAACGGACTCGCTATAAGACCACCTTTTTATTTTTTCTAATATTAATAGTTTGAGGTTTTCCTATCCCAATTATAAAAGTAGTCCACACTCACTACAGACTCCTGGAAAATGCAGAAAACAAGTCACCCTTAAGCCCAGAGGTATTACACCGTATAACACCGTAACATTGAGTGTGGCCTTTGTTTTGTCCTGAAGTGGGTTGGTTCTACTCTGTAACCTTCCTATTTCCAAGTAGAAGTTTATAAACATTCTCCCATTTCAGAAAGGGCATTCCATAAAATCATTTGAATATTCTTGTGAGATTATCAACTGTCTGCTCCTCTTTATTCTTTACTTGTTTAGGTAAGACTTTTCACTTTTAAAACACGGACTCTTCAGGTCCCTCAACAACTCTATGCTTTAAAATTCACTTTATCTCTTGAGATGAAAACAGCTTTTTTCATTCTTTATTTACATTGAATGTTTGGGGCCTTTTTTTTTCTCAAAGATATTCCAAATTTGATCTTAGATGTTTTTTTGCTTGGTAGTACTAGACAGTGAATTCAGGGCCTTGTGCTTGCTACAAGCCCTTGTAGTTTTTTCAGGCAGGGTCTCAAACTTGTTGAGGCTACAGAGGGATCCTCACCTCTGCCTCCGCAGTAGCAGGGATGTGTGCACCGCGCCAGCCCCTTGAATTGGTTTGCCCATTCAGCAGCCTATGTTTCGAGTATAGTGCATGTCGTAACACAAAATACCAGTGCAGTTCAACTATTTTAAACTTATTTTTAATACTTCAGCTTTTACATGAAAGAAAAAAGCAACTGGGCCTTTAGGTTTAACTGAAGTTCAGTCCTGGTCTGGGAACAGACAATAGCAAGTTAGAGCAGGGCTTTCTGACTATCATGTTAGATGTTCATATGTAACCTGGCTAGAAGATAATTGCTAGTCTCGCCTCTCTACCTGGTTACCCCACTCCAAGTCTCTAGCAGAGGGTACACTGCAGAGGTGGTACCTGTTTTTGTTGTTGAAATAGATCCCATGCTGGCCTGAAACCCAGAGTTCTCCTGCGGGATTGTAGCTGGCTGGAGGTTTGAGGTCTAAACAGCTTTTCATCTTCTACCCACATCTCTCCTAAACTCCACTGGTATGAAATATCCACACATGCGTTATCTTCCACTTTAAACCTGTGGGCTCAAAAACTCATTGACAAGCCCCTTCTTCCCATGTTTGTTTGATTCATTCTCAGATCTCACAATTTTCACATGTAGGTGTACATCTAGTGTATTCAGTGACACTTGAAATTTCACATCAACCCCCCCCCCCACACACAGAGCTCATATTAATTAGAAGGTTCTTTGCATTCTGAATATGGACTACTTGCTATTTGCCAGATTACAAGTACTTTCTCCCTTGCGAGACTCTACTCCTGGTGATTCTCTCTTGCCAACCTCCTAAACCAGCTTGGTGGTGCTTTTCTTTGGTCTCCCTGTCCTTCCTCCCCTATTATCTCTTTGATACATACTACACTCAGTTGTATAAAACTGGCTCTTCTGCTTTTTTGGCTGTCAGTGTTCCCAAAATTTTAACTTTCACATTTGGTATTTCTACTTGATTACTCACTGTTATGAACACATTGTAAATTTTCTGCATTTAACTCCCAGGCACCTATTTTGGCCCAACTGCTTCTTTTACAGTTTGTATTTAAGTCTATTGGAATGATTAATGTGAAGAGTGCGTTTCAACTTTTTGTGCATGTCAGAGACATAAAAAAGCGATTAGTAAACGCTTTTCTTGAGCACTCAAGACTTTTCTAGCTCTCCTTAAGCTACTAACATTACCACCCTGTCATCCCTACCCCTAGACCCTAAAAGGCATTTTAAGGCATTTGCTTGTCTTTTCAGGACTCTGCACCCTTCAGCAGCATGACTGTGGCTTTTACCCAGGATGGGTGGAGCTCTGCCTTCCCTGCTCTGCAGGACAGGCCTAAGGAGGGGACTCAAGGAAAGCCCAGAAGCCTGGTCCTGCTGGGTAAGGGAGGTAGGATTAAGAATCCTAAAAACCCACTGTGAACGGTGCTGAGGATTGTGGTGGGCCAAAGAAATCCTATTTATTCTCTTTATGTTCCTAGTGGGAAGTCTGTGTGGTCCAGTAGGCAGATTCACTCTGCTTCACCCAAGGTAGGATATCCTCATTCTGTCATTTCCAGCGTTGGGTCAGCTCCTCCATAAGTAAGGGTCCAACAAACATTTTTCCTGTGCTCTCTCAAGTTCTAGGTGACTGTCCTTAATACAATCCTAGAGACTTTTGTCTTGATTAGGACTTCCAGTTTCTCAACCTGGCACAAACTCCCAGTTGGAACTAAGGGAAGGCCCACGGATTATGGAGGATAAAGATGTGAGAAAGCAGAGTCCCTCTGAAACACATTAATACATCTGATTACTGTAAAAGAACCACCATTTATGCAATGATATCAAGATGAGGTTAGCTCACTGGCCAAAAGTCTCACAGCTGGCAAGGAGTGCAAGGCTAGGATCTCAAGCAAAGCCCAACTGCAAAACTCACTTACCTCACAAGTCTCAGGGCTGGGAGGATTGAGGCATGTGTGATGTCACTAGACCCTGAAGAGTACCCATTCTCTTGATGGTAACACAGTTATCTTTGCTGGCTGACCTGGCACACTACCTGGTTCACCTCACTTAAGTTTTCAGGCTCCCACCTTTACTGCAGTGAATGAGCAAACCCACTGTACAGTATCCTTTGTAAACCAACTCTCTAGAATAAGTATCTTGAAATTTGCTACATTTAGTAGATCAAAGAACCTCATTTTACTTGACACTGGTTTCCTTAAATCAACTTATAACTAGTAAGATTGCCCAAAACAAAAAACAATCACAAGGCAATGGGTGGCAAAAGCAGGACTGTCACAGATTAGGCAAGACACATCTAGGTTGGGGGAGGATCAGAACCCACTCCCTCTCTTGGTTTGGAACAGAAATGTTCTGGGTGAAAAGGGTAGTCACCAAATCCAGCTGACTCCTTCAGCCTTTTATTTGTTCCTCCAAGGGAGTACTATAGAGCCAGGTGCTTTTCTGTTTTTCAGACTGGAAAACTGTGATTGAACCTCCAGCAGGGCCAACCCTTCCTGAAGGATCGTGCAAGACACACAGGTAGAGATGCCCCATGGAGAGCTAGAGCACAGGCACAGTGAACAAGGTCGGAGATTCAGTCTGAGACCAGTCCTTTCTCCACGAGGGAGAGTGCCTATGGGAGCAAGGCCTTGGAAACGTGAAGTGTGCTCCACAAGCTTCCAGAATTCAGAGCTGATTAAGCCTCACAGGTGCAGCGAGTGTGGCAAAGCCTTCAGCTACTGCTCTTCCCTTTCTCAGCACCAGAAGAACCACACCGGGGAAAAGGCCTATGAATGCAATGCATGTGGGAAGGCCTTCAGCCAGAGCTCCTCACTTATTCAGCACCAGAGGATCCACACTGGAGAGAAACCCTACAAATGCAGTGAGTGTGGGAGAGCCTTCAGCCAGAATGCAAACCTCACTAAACACCAGCGGACACACACAGGAGAAAAGCCCTACAAGTGCAGCGGGTGTGAGAAGGCCTTCAGTGACTGTTCAGCCCTTGTTCAGCACCAGAGGATCCACACTGGGGAGAAGCCCTACAAATGCAGCAACTGTGGCAAGTCTTTTAGGCACAGTGCAAACCTCACCAGCCACCAGCGGACACACACTGGAGAAAGGCCCTACCAGTGCAGTGAGTGTGGCAAGGCCTTCAGCTACTGTGCAGCCTTCATTCAGCACCAGAGGATCCACACTGGGGAAAAACCTTACAAGTGTACTGTGTGTGGGAAGGCCTTCAGCCAGAGTGCAAACCTCACCAACCACCAGCGGACACACACAGGGGAGAAGCCCTACCAGTGTACTGAGTGTGGGAAGGCTTTCAGTCAAAGCACCAATCTTGTAATTCACCAAAAGATCCATGGCGGGGAGAAGCCACATAAATGTAACAAGTGTGGGAAATTATTCGGTGAGAGCTCAGCCCTTATCCGACATCACATAACTCACACTGGAGAAAAACCCTACGAGTGTGTTGAGTGTGGAAAAGCATTTAACCAGAGCTCGTCCCTTCGTCAGCACCAGAGGATCCACACTGGAGAGAAGCCCTACAGATGCAGTGAGTGCAGGAAGGCTTTCAGGTGTAGCTCTACCTTCATTAGACACCAGAGAATCCATGCTGGAGAATAACTTGGAACGTAACTGGTGGAACGCCTCAGACATGACAGGTCACCTCAAGTCAGATCTGGTAACTGCTGATGGCCCAGAGCATCTGGGAATAGCTAACTTTACAATCCAGAGGACAGCCACATGCAAAAGCACCTTTAATAAATACTTCAATCTCAACTTCCCATGCTCAGGTAGAAGCTTAAGAGCTTTCTGTTTAGCATCTTCAGTAAATATCAAGGATCCATATGGAACTCCCAATTGCATTACAGTCTTTTCCTCACTGAGCCCAATCTCTGTGGCATGTACTCCAGAAGCCTTGGTTTATTCAAAATAAGTGAAGAACACCTGTCAAGGCCAGGTATTTTGGCAATACTAATTTCCTCCTTGCATGCAGGGAAAGGGAAGTCTGGGCCAAGTAAGTTTAAAGCAGTCAAAACACAGGTGATATATGGCACACTCTTATAACCCAATGTGGGGGCTAATGCTATTTAACAGGTTTCCACAATTAAATGGGGGAACCATTTTCAACTCCCTTTTATGGTACCAAGAGTCCCTTTTAGGCAGTGCTTCAAGCTGCCCAGGAGGAGTCTGTTTCAATGCCTGTGTCTGAGAGGGTAAGCACAGAGTCAAAAGGAAAACAAAGATTAGATGAAGCATGGTAGAGTAAGCTCTACTTGCTTAGTTTAACTACTCCATCAGGAAAAGAGGTAAGCAATAGGTGCCATACAACTACTGAGGACTTGTCATGTTTCTTTGTCCTGTGGTTCTGAGGCCTGGTTTGCAAAGACCCTCTGGTTCTTGGGCCCCCAACCCACCCACGAATGGAAGAGGTCTGGGTTGGAGAGCTGTTCTCCCGTGTGTCCATGCTGAACTGTTTTCTTTCTGGCCCAGAATGTTTACATGCCTACAAAAGTACCTTTCCTTTCCATGTCTTTTCAGAGCTTGTTCCACACAGTACAGTCTCTTACCCACCAGGCTTGTCACCCAGCATACTTTACAGGTTCCGCCACCATGGTCCCCACTGAGCAACCCACAATGAACCAGCTCCCTCAAGGTAGAAGCCCAGATGATTTATTGAAACATTTTCTTTTGTACTTCTTAACTCTGTGGGAAAGAGAAAAAGCTCTATCAGCAAAGGAGAGTTCAGTGATTCTCTCACCCCAGTACTGACTAATCTCCAGGAACACATTAGCTGCTCCTACTCCAGCTCTTGCCCCTCTTAACCAAGTGAAGTCACTTACAGCTGGGCATTCCACTGCACCACTGTTGATGTCATCTATGATGTCATGAGGGTGACGGCCATCGACATTGCAGCCCACAGACTGTGCAGTGCCCAGGATCTCTTTAATTGTTCCTAAAATTACATGGTGACATCAGAAGGGCTCACTGTTCCCCACAACCCTCAGGTTTTGAAAGCTGGCAGAATGGCTCAAGTGAAGTGCCTGCCTAACCAAGTGGCCCCAAGTTTCAAAACCCAGTATAGCAAAAAAAACAAAAACAAAAACAAACCCAAGAACACCATGGAAGTTTCACAGCAGGCAAGCGGAGGAATGAAGTCCCACTCCCTTACTATCTAATACCAAATGCTCTGTCCAGCTGCTTCAGCCCTGAGTCCACTTCCATGGGTTTCTTGATACCCAGCCCTTCTTTTGAAGCTAGAAAACATCGTACCTTGTTGTTTCCTTCAAGTGGCAAGAATGTTAAACACCCCAAATTAGTTAAGGTGGTTATACATTTCCTTTCTCTTACCAGAAAGTTCTCTGGCTAATGATCGGTGACGCATCTGTCGGGCAATGTTGACAATTTCATCAAAGGTGATGTTTCCGCTGTGTTTAACTGCAGAAAAGAAAACAGCAGTTTACACAATCTGACCAGAAAATAACACAATTCCCTCCATTACTTCTTTCTCAGCTGTTCCCATGCTTTCGGCACAGAATCATCCACATGAAGAATAACCCTGTTTCCTAAAAGCTGGGTTTACTATCAGCTCACCACTGGATTGCACCAGCCAACAGAACTGGTCAGGTGCAGTGGCGGGTGGCTAAGGGCAAACCCAAGCCTGAAATTGGTGTTTTAGGGATGAGAAACAAGTTTAAAGTGCTGGAGTTAAGGGTTCAGTGTCAGGCAGTCCTTAACTGTCCTGATTTCAAGTCACTGTTCTCAGTTGCTCTACAGATTTTCTGTATGCCTGAGGACCTGCCCCCAGATACTAAGAACACCACATGGCACTTTTTGACAGACTTCCTTTACCCAACCCAGTTCACATGCACTCCAGGCTTCATTAAACAGGAAACAATCAGGCATTTAGCAAACATTTGATATATAATATCAATAACCAACCACCAGGAAAACAAATCTAGCAAAAAGCCAACTCACTGTTCTTCTGTTTCTTCCTGTCTCTTGGGGGCTCCTTGAGGGCTTTGATGATCAGGGCGGAGGCAGAAGGCACAACCTCAATCTGCCAAGAGATTCTTGATGTGAATTTGCCCTCCCTTACCTCCAACGACCAATACTTCTATATAAGCCCTCAGAGACCATGGGCCAAAAGGTTAAGATTACTGCACATGCTTAAAACCCATTCTTAGCCTGAAAGATGTTAAGTGTTCTGCCCACTGGGCACCAGTGCCTCACACTGTAATCCTAGCTACCCAAGAGGCATAGATCAGGAGGATCAATTTCTATCCCGGGGAAGAAAAAAAAAAAGGGCTGGTGGAGTGGTTCAATGAAGACCATGTTGAAGCCCCAGAACCACATACACAAAAAAAAGTGATAAGGCTGAATATCTGAACCCTTGTCTTTGCCCTAGGACCACACCACTGACAAGGCCTTCCCACAGACAAACCCAACACAAGCAAATACCTGGGCCTGTCTGTTCTGAATGGTCAGTTTCACTGTAATCCTCAGACCCTTCCAATCACCAGTTGCTTTGGCAATGTCATCACCAACCTTTTTTGGAGACTGCAGAAACAAAAGTTATATAACCAAGGGTGCCCAAAGTCCTAAATTGAACGTGTCTTAAAACTTGCCAGTTCTAGTCACTTGCCAAAACCACAAACTTTCTTTATCCAGCACGCAGGTAACAGAAGCACCTTAGTGTACCAAGCCAATCAAGACACTCACCTTGGCATTAAATGGGGAAATGAGTCTTGCCCAACTGTGAGGTGGGGATCTTGGTATTATCTATTTTAAAACTCCTTTGTCAGCCCAAACAGAATAGGCTCAAGTACCAGCTCAGCTAAGGGCCAAGGCAGCATAGCAAGACCAAAGGGAAAACACACTTGGGACAACTTATCACTGTCCAAGAATTGAAGACCTAATGATATTTGGAAATGCAAGCCCCTATACTCACCAGAAGTCCACCCACACCCCATTTGATCCCAGAGTGTGGCCCACTTTCCCCACCAGGACACCGGCTAAACAGGCTGCCCAATGTCACTATTGAAGGACAGACCGAGGGAGGTCAAGGAAACGCCCTCCACATCTGAAAGGCATCTCCACCATCAGGCAATGCAAAAATAGGCTATAAAACCCCCTCCCCATCCTGACCCACGAGATCACCGGTTTCCGGGTCCCCCTGCATTCCCCGGTATACAGTAAATTCTCTACAAATAAAATCTTTCTGACCTCTGCTGTTTACCTGTGCTTTCATCTCAGAGCAGGCACCTGAAATTCCTAAGCCTGTCATTGGGCATCACTATGCCCCTCCACCCTTTCAGAGCTCTCACAACTTGACCTCCTAGCACCCAAAGGCTGCAGCTAAGGGACACGTGCAGCCAGTGGCTCACACCTATAATCCTAGCTTTTCAAGAGGCAGCAATCAGGGCAATCGTAATTGGAAGCCAGCCTAAATAGTTAGCGAGCCCCTATCTGGGAAAAATTCCTATCACAAAAAAGGGCTGGTGGAGTGGCTCTAGGTATAGCCCCTAACTTCAAACTCCAGTACGTGACAAGCGGGCTATTAACCAGTGCCAAATCAGTAGCTTAAGGATAGTCGGGGGTGCCGAGGACCGAACGTCTGAGCCTATCCCTACTCTCAAATAAGCAAGCGGCCATGCGCGGGGTGACTTACCAGACCCAAGGGACCGATCTTAGGGGCCAAGGCAGATGTGGCGCCGACCTCGCCACCGGTGCACCTCAGGTACACTGGGAGAGAGTACAGATTAGAGCCTCTGCGGGGGCGCGAGGGCAGGCACCCGACCCTCCCTCGGGCTTGGACTGCAAAACCGAGCCCCGGCCGCGGCGAACCGGTCGAATGGACACCGCCCGGGGACAGGCCTTACCCGAAGGCGTGCGGGCTGCAAGGCCGCCGGGTCGTCCGTTCCTCCCTCCCCATTTACAAGTGAGGCCCAAAAAGGACGAGGCCCGGCAGAGCAGCCCAGCGCCCGACGGCCCCTAGGAAGCACGGCCCTAGAGGCCGGCAGGGGAAGGCACGTGGCGGGGGCCGAAGGCCAGACGGGCAGCGGGCTGGAGGGGGGCTCCATCCGCAGCCCCGGCTGCAGCTAGGGCACGCACCGACTTTGATCTCGTTGGGGTCGAACTTGGGCGGCATGGTGGAGGTGGCCGGTGTCGGATGAACCCGGATTCGGGACGACCGAAGAAAGTTGCACCTTTGCCTCCTCCAAGCCGAAAGACCAGAGACCGGAAGCCCTCGGACCACGCCGGATATAGACAGGAAAGCGCGGCTCTCGCGATAACTTCTGGCTCCGCCCTGCCTCTGAGCGACGCCCTTACTGCCATGTTTTTTGTGGGCAGTCGCCTGGTGCTGAATGGTGGAAGCCGGATACCTGGGTGAGCTGGGGTCCCAAGTGGGGTCCGGGGCATTTAGCCCGGGGGCATTCAGAGAAGAGGGGCTCCTCCTGAGGTCCTGGATCCTCATTCCTCACGCTCCCTTATCATGAGCATTGCTCCGGGGTCCCTGGCACCCAATCCCAGAGCCCCGCCCCTCCCCGGAGGGGTCCGCACCCCTATTTCGGGACCTCAGAACCTGAGAGATCTTAATCCTCTTTTAACCCTTCCACGCTGTGTCCATTTTAGTTCTCCAAACAATCTATTCAGGTCTAAATGTAGCCCAACTCTTCATTCTGCGATTCCGCGGTTCTGAGTCTCCGACTTCGTCATCCTGGTCTGCATGACTTTCTGAGATTCTGAGTTTCGGTCCCCAGCTGCTGGAGGAGACCGGACTCTGGGTCCGCAGAGCCCGTGCGGGTGATCCGCGACCCCGCGTGCATGACCAAGCCCTCGGAGTGATCACCGGAACGTCGGAGACCTCTCCGGCCACAAAGCCAGGTTAGCCACTGCCCAGTCCAGCCAAGGAACGATGGGTGCGGTCCTCCCTATCTGGACTGGATGTTGAGGAGAGGACATCGGGAAGCATATCGGAAAGAGCTGAACCAGGAAGGATGGAGGAGCTGTGGTCACTGGGGAGAAGGTTGGGAGGGCTAATCATTGGGGTGCAGAAGGGTAAGCACTATGCAAGAGGGAGGGATGGGGACATTTTTAGACCATTCTCCATCCCTATAGGCAGGTGGGTGAGGAGAGCTCCCTGCCGGATCTGCAGGTTTGGCAGCCTCCCCAGACAGCCCACACCCAAGGGTGGAAACCTGTGATCAATACCTGTCCTGAGGATCCAGTGTGTGTCCTCTGACCCTCTTCTCCCTGGCTCCTGTAGTGCCCGGAACAGTTTGTCCATGTGCAGTGTTTCGTGGCTTCTGTTTGTTGAGCATTCTTTGCCAGGTATTGTGCGTATATGAAATCATTGAATCCTCCCAGAACCCAGTGTTGATAGTATCATTACACATCATGGATAAGGAAACTAAGGTTCTAAGAGGCAAATCAAAAGTGACACAGTTGACAGGGGCTGGAGGAGTGGCTCAAATGGTAGAGTGCCTGCCTAATAAGCTCAAAGCCCTAAGTTCAAACCCCAGTGCCCCCCTCCCGAAAAGTGACACAGTTGATGGGTGGCAGATCTTGAATTCACACCCAGTAATATTTCATCTCAAAGCTCAGGTTGTTAGCCACACACTTTGATTGTCTCCTGCTTATTACCCCTGATTGAGCAGTGATGGTTACAGATACTGTGCAGGCCTTGGCAGGCAGAGAGCACCAGTTTCCAAGCGTATTTAGTGTGTGTTGAGTTATCTGAGCATCAAGGAGTTGGGAGAACTGCACAGGACCAGGACCTGAAAGACCAGGGTTCCAGGCTGAGTAACCAGATCACTGGAATTAATGAGCATGCTTTCTCCACTATAAACAGGGCTGTGGTGAGAATCAAATGGAATAATAACTGCGAGGTAGGTAAAGTGCCGAAGGTTGCTATATAACATATATTTAACTCACCTCTGTAGTGCTGATGTAGTTGAGTTTCCCAAGTCATGGCTGGGTCTAGTTTGGTCCTGCTCATGCCACTCTGACAGGGGCTAGAAGTGACCCATCATCTGAGTCTGTTAGAGTCCTCAGAGAGCATCCTTGGAAGGCATCTGGGGAACTTCCCTAAGATGGAGGAGAGATGGGACCTGGTATGGGGAGAGAGAATGGCCTAGGTCTCACAGTGGGTCAGTGGCTCGCTGGCAAATGTGGACCAGAACCCAGGTCACCTGGCCTGCCTGTGTGCTCTTTCCACCCCATCTTGCTGCTTAGTGTTTCATTGCCAGAGTGTTGAGCACTGCTGTATGAACTCAGAACTCTGATAAACAAGGTGACACAGCTCTGCCCTCATGGAGCTCTCCATCCTGCATACCAGCCACATGCTCTGGCTTACTGTGCTGCCTGCCTGTGGAGTCGGGGATTGTGACAAAGTCCCAGGTCCTCACTTCTCTTCTATGCCCCAGGCTCCTGAAGATCTTTCTGGGGAAAGAGAACAATGCCACTCTTCTTCCGGAAGCGAAAACCCAGCGAGGAGGCTCGGAAACGCCTGGAGTACCAGATGTGCCTGGTGAGGAACAGTGGACCTCCTCTGACTCGTTCCAAGCCCCTCTGCCGTACACAACCTATGCCCCCTCCTTGCCTCCCCACCCCTACCAGTGCACTCCCCCTCCACTCCCATTATTACTTGCTGATTTCTCTTTGCTGGACCTCAAGCTCCAGCAAAGCCAGGATTACTGGGCTACCTGTACAGTGGAATCAGATGGTGTCTGTGATCCCTTCCAGGTCCTTAATTCTGTGTTTTTTTGCCTGGGTTGTCCACACCATAAGGGCGTGTTGCTTGAACACTTTAAAAAATATTCTTGGGGATCTAGTTCAGTAGTAAGGCACTAGCCTAGCATGCTTGAGGCCCTGGGTTTGATCCCCAGCAACACACACACATAAACAATTAACTAATTAATTTTAAAAATTTTTTTCCTTCTTAGGCAAAAGAAGCTGGAGCAGACGACATTCTCGACATCTCTAAATGTGAGCTCTCAGAGGTAAACTGAAGGTGGTGAGGCTGTGAATTTAATCTGTCCTGTTTTCATGGAATCCGAGTCCTTGGGAAAGACAGATGTGGACTAAGACTTTAAAAAGGCCAGAAGAGCTAGTTAAGAGATGTTTGCTTAAGATTCCATTCTTGTCCAAAAGAATTGAGAAAATCCTGTGGCCTCAACATAGTCTGCAAGAGTCAAGGAGTCAGGCTGGAAGCATGGTTCAAGTGGTAGAGCACCTGCCTAGCAAGCAGGAAGCTCTGAGTTCAAACCCCAGTACCACCAGAAAATAAAACTAAAAAATAGTCAAGAAGTCTAATTAGAAAGTTTGGTGGCACACATCTATAATCCCAGCACTGAGGCAGTAGGATCTCAAGTTCAAGGCCCATTTAAGCTACACATGCAGACCCAGTCTCAAATAAAAAAAAAAAAAAAAAAAAAAGAGGGCTGGCAGAGTGGCTCAAGTGGTAGAGCACCTGCCTTGCCTAACAAGCATGAGGCCCTGAGATCGAACCCCAGAATCACAAAAAAGAAAGAAAGGGAAGGAGGGAGGGAAAGAGGAAGGAAGAAAATGTAACCACAAATTCCTCAGGTACTGGAAGTCAGGACTCTCCAGCCCCTGATGGGAATGGGGTGGAATGGGAATGGTGGACTAGAGTAGGGCAGGGTGGGCCTGGCAGATGTTTCCTGACAGCTGATTGGAGGAGGGCCAGCCACACCCCCAGCACCATTCCTTCCCAGCTCTGCTGAGCTGAGTGCTATTTTCCATGTTAGTGTTTTATGTGTTTACCCTTGCTCACCACCTGCCAGCACTCCCTCATGTCATTACCATGAGGAACTGGCAGGAGAGAGGCACTTACCCATCGCCTCTTTATCTTATCTTAGATTCCATTTGGGGCTTTTGCAACATGCAAAGTTCTACAGAAGAAGGTGAGTTCAGTCTTCATTTTCAGAGAATCCATTACTGCGTGTTTTGCCTGTAGGAAACCATGTGTGACTTTTAGGAGCGATCTTCCTGGCCACCTCCCTTCTCCCTGGCTTTCACCCTTTTGGCCTGTAGAAGGGGTTGTTACAGCTAGGAGAGCAAGTAGTGGGTTTAGAAACCCTAGGCCACTCCTGGCCCTGACATCTCCTGGTTTCATGATTTGGGTGACTCCTTTAAACTCTCACATCTCATTGTTTCATCTGTTAAGTGAAGACATTCATAGCTCTGCTGTCTTGTCCAAATTAAAGGAGTTCATAGAGACGAGTATAATATCTGTCACATAGTAAATACTTATTACCCTCACTGTGATAACTACTCTCATTTTACCCTGGCCACCAGTAGAGATTGGGAAGGGATAAATGAGTTTTCAGAAGAGTGTCGCAGCCAGGCATTGTGGTACACACCTATAATCTCAGCTATGCAGGAGGTGGAAGTAGGAGGATCACAGCCTGAGGCTGATCCGGGTCAAAAACCCTATGTGAAAAAATAACCAAAGTAAAAAGGACCAGCGGCATGGCTCAAGTGGTAGAATGCTTGCTTGAAGCTCTGAGTCCAATGCCCAGTACCACCACCAAAAAAATAACATCACAGCATTTGTGCTCGGGGTGCAGGTTGACACAAATAGGTAAAAAGTGCTCTCTGTTACCAGCAGCATCATGAGCTCTTTGTTTCTGGAAGTATTAAAGCAGCATTCGATACCTAATAAAAATAGAGATATATGCCTTAGGTTGAGCACTGGACCATGTGGCAGGACTTGGAGGCAGCTACTTTATTTTCTGTTTTCCACAAAGACACTAAAGAGGAAGGTTAAGATCAGGACAGCTGATCCCTGCACAGGATGGCAGATAGAATTAGACCTCCAAAGTCCCTTTCACCCTCAGAGTTCCAGATCCTAACGTCATCTGGTTTGTGTGCGCATGTCCGTGATTCTGATAGTATCCCCCATACACGTGAGCAGAGACACCCTGGGCATGGCAGGACCATTGTGCCTCCTGTGCCTTTCCTGCCTGCTGCTCTTCTGCAAGCTGACATTTCGCTAATCTTTGCCTCACAGGTGTTGATTGTCCATACGAACCACCTCACTTCCCTACTTCCCAAATCTTGCAGCCTCCTGAGCCTAGCAACCATCAAGGTACTGAACCAGGGAGGCATCTGGGTTCCCCTACCCACCTCAGGTCTTGTGTCAGGTTGGCTTCGTAGAATATTCAGCCTGGGGTTTGATCGGTGTAGTTTATTGGGCACTTCTGTGTGCTGAGAGGTATCCTTCTGCAGGTTCTGGATCTCCATGACAATCAGCTGACAGCCCTTCCTGATGACATAGGGCAGCTGACAGCCCTGCAGGTAAGGCTGCAGGACCCAGAAGCCCATCTCTGAGGGTGGAGTGTTCTGGTTGTACTGTGGTCAGTGGACGCAGGCTGCACTTGGTGTCTGAGTCCCCTCACCAATGCAGTCGGCTGTGGGAGTCTCTCTACTACATTTGGACCTGTGCTTTTTTGGGTGGGAATTCACCATGAGCTTCCTCAGCTTTAAAGGAAGAAAACACCCAGTGAGTGTACATGTTTAAAAAGAGGATTCCTTGAGCTGAATAATGGAAAACTCTGAAGAAGTAAAATTTTAAAAATCACTAAATAAATAAATAATTGATTAAATAAAAAAAGAGAATTCCTAGGGCTGGTGGAGTGACTCAGGTAATACATTGCCTGCCCTAGCAAGCATGAGGCCCTGAGTTCAAACCCTAGTACCACAAAAAAAAAAAAGGATTCCCCACTGTGACGCTCAGCTCACTGCAACAGCGGCCCCTGCATGGATAGAGCACTTGCTCCAGGCCAACTCTGAGCTAAGCCTGCCCCTTGCACTACTGTCCGTGCCTCCCAGCTATCCTGCGAGGCCTGTGTTCTGTGTGTAGTGCTGCCCCACTCTACAGAGGAAGAAGGGGCTCCCACTGTAGTCAGAACTGAAAATCCACCCCCCTCACGAGGACACGGGACCCTGTGTAGGCAGGGTGTGTGGCTCAGTAGGAATGTGCACACTTAGCATACACAGGCCTTGGGTTCCATCCTCAGTACCTCGAAGAAAGAAAAGAAAAAGAAGACCGCAAATGCTGAGTCCCAGCTGTTTTTCCAGCCTCCTCTCTTACTTTCTCTCCTTCACTCACTATAGTCACTACCTAAAACCCTCTGTCTTCTGTGCCCATTGCAGCATGCTGATCTGCTTGGGCTGTCTCTTCTGTTGGAGCGGCCCTTCCTGGAGCTGTGCAATGTCTCTGAGAATCCTGCTCCACTCCCTGTCTAAGTGGATCCCCTTATTCATCTTTTCTTCTCCTGGCTTATTTCCAGAGAATGCTAATTGCAGTCTCACCATTAATTATGCATTCACTGCTCACTGACCGTCACCTGCTGAAATGTGGTCCTTGACAGCAGCTTCCCCTGGCCCCTGGAGAGAACTAAGAAATGGTATCAGTGACCACCCTTACCGTGTAGGTGATGTTACCTCATTTTACAGAAGTCCAAAGACGTGACTGTAACTGCTCACATAGGGAACATGTATCAGAACAGTAGTGTTTGTCACCACCTTGAGCCACAGTACATAGTTTGGCATAGTGTCTTGAGGGATTTTTTTTTTTTCTTGGTTGTACTGGGGTTTGAGCTCAGGATTTCATGCTTGGTAGGCAGGTGCTCTACCATTTGAGCCACCGCCTGCAATCCCTAGGGGACTTTTTTTGTATAGGTATTTTTATAGAATTGCTGCATTCACAGTTTTGTAGCTTTTGAACATCTGACAGTGATCCATCCTTTAGTTCATCAGATATTTATCAGTCACATGCTTTTTAGTAGCTACTAGGCTTTTCATTGTATCAATTTTTTATGGCTACTTAGTGTGGCATGCTGTTGATCTGGCTCACCCAGTGGTGTCACATCCTGCAGGCATCACAGTCTTAGGAATCCATCCAGCCACTGTCCAATCCCAGTACCACCAGCTCCAGCCTTGAGACTTGGCACAGATCATGCACCAGATGACTAGAACCTAACCCTGCCCTTCCTCACCCTGGCCCCACCTCTGTCAGCACTTCCTGTCTCTGATTAGCAGCAGTTCTGGGCATTTTGTGGTCAGTTTAAGTGATGAAACTTTAGTCAGAAGCAGGTGTTGGTCTTAGCTTGGCTCTCTTGGGCACACGACCTCACTCAGCCTTGTTTTTCTCACTTCTCAGGTGAGACCATAACAATCTCTACCTTTCTTCTGGGACTGGCATGAGGCAATGAAGGCATGTGTGTGCAATGCTCAGATGACATTTAGCCTAAAGTAAGGGTGAGAGGTCCAGCCATAGTCACAGCTGTCTGTGTCGCTTCTTCATGTCATTTCTTTCTATCTTAGGTATTGAACATGGAACGGAATCAACTGGCATATCTCCCACGCTCCATTGGGAACCTGATCCAGCTTCAGACCCTCAATGTGAAAGGTGGGAGGCCAGAAAGCCCTGTCCATGTGACCTTTGGGCAGCTCCAGGCTATCCCAGGCAGGACCCATGCTGTGCTCTGCCTGGAAGCCACTAAGCATAGGGGTGATGCTAGAAACAGACTGACCTCCTGCTGGATCCGGGTGTCTCCATGGTGCCAGAGACAGGGTATCTGGAAGGTTCCATGACTCCTCCGAGCCCGGCCTTTGGGGAGGAGGGCAGATAGCAGTGACAGCTAAGCCAAATGATGGGAAGAGAGTGGGCTGACTGGTGACGGCCATGGAGGAGCTACCGCGGCGTCCTTAGTGGCACATCACACTCAGCAAACAGCCAGTATGGTCAGCCTCCTGACAGATCTGCAAGGCAGACGGAGGACAGTGGAGTTTGTCTCAGCATACAGATGAGAAGAGGGAGGCTCAGAGCCATAACCTGCCCGGGAGCACCAGCGAGGTAGTGACAAGCCCAGATCCTTACGCAGGCTCTGTACCCTCCACAGAACCCCTGTATCACAGACCTGGCTCCTTGGTTTCCTCTCCCTGTCCCTGGGCAGTCTCAGAAGAGGTCCTCAGCTTAGCTAATTGCCCCCTTTATTGATCTCTTACTCTGTGACCGACACTGTGCTGAGGACCACACGTACTTCACTAATCCACTCTCAATATCTCCTGGAGGCTGGATAGTGTTTGTCATCCCCACCTTACAGTTGAGAAAGCTGAGGCCAGGGACCATTAAAGTCAGTTGTCCAAAGTCACTCAGCTAGTAAGTGGAGGCATGACCTCCTTCCTCCTTTCCCCTGAGTCTTATGGGTGTCAGGAAGGAAGTGGTCACAGGGCTCTGAAGTGCTGAGCTTGTCACTGGGGTCTTTCCAGACAATAAGCTGAAGGAGCTGCCTGACACCTTGGGGGAGCTGCGAAGCCTGCGTACTCTCGACATCAGTGGAAATGAAATTCAGAGGTTGCCACAGATGCTAGCGCATGTTCGGACCCTGGAGGTAAGTGGGGAGCCATTGTCTCTTTAGGTCCTCTCTGGCTTGTCCCCCTCCCCCCCACAATTCCTGAGTGCCTGTCCTAACCACTGGGTGCCAGGTCCTAGAGATCCTGAGGCATGGTCCTTAGGAGCCTGCAGAGAGACTGACATGGGAACATGTGTCATGATGTGGGTTTGGTGCCATCGTGGAGGCAGAAACTCAGGTCTGGAGTGAAGAAGAGGGAGTGCTGAGTTGCAGGGGCTGTCTTGACATTTGAGCCAGACTTTGAGGAGGAATGAGATGTAGGGACCTAGACATTTATAGCAGGAGTGCCTGGTGGAAGAAGAGGTGGGACGTGGGAAGCACAGGTGGGATAAGGAGGGGAAGTGAGGTGATCGAAAGTCACTGTGCCTGGATCCCAAATCATAGGAGCCCAGGGAAGCTGGATGGGGGGACCGGGAGTTAGAGGGGCCTGGGTGGGCGGGGGGCGGGGGGAGGAGGGACCTGAGCCTTGGTATGGCAGTGCGGAAACCAGGTATCATTAGAGCATAAGGTGGTGTCTGGGAGCAGGGACCCAGTATGCATTAGCTTAGGCCACCATAACAAAATGCCACAGACCAGGCAACTTAAGAACTATAGATAGAGCTCTGGGGGGCCGGGGCGCCTCTCAGTGGTGAAGCACTTGTCTAGCATGCTCTGTCCCCAGTCCCTTAAGAACCTCCTTGGAGCTACTGATGGCACCTCAGACAAGCCTTTTTCCCCCCTTGTTACCTCTTTGGGGACAAGCCTTTTGTAGGGTCTGAGAACACAACCATTCTTAGTGAGGCTCTTTTGACTGTGTGCCAGGCCGATTCAAATGATGTCACCTATTACCCTGCCAGGCTGGTGACACTGTGCCTGTGTGACTGCTGAGTGAACCATGACTCAGGGCAGCTCAGTGACCTGTTCGAGGATAAACAGTGGACCATACTGGGCTGGAATTTAAAGCCAGGGATGAGTCTTCAGAATGGCAATCAATGCCATGAGCACTTCTCCTGTCGATGATGTAACATTCTTTTACCTGTGCTGGCCGCCTATGAGCTCTGGAAATGTGTCATAAATCCGATGTGACTTTAGCTAAGTAAGATGCAAAATGTACCAGGCCTCACATGGCTTATAGTCACCACACGGGGAGGTACAGCCCAGAGTCCACACTACCACTTGGGCCACTCCACCAGCCTGAGTTCACACTCTTAAGCCCCACACGGTACTGATGGTGACCAGTACCACCCAGGTCGGTTTAATTTGCTTGATAGGCAGGGGAGGCAGTGATCATTCACGTTCATAATGAAATCCGGTGGCTTCTGATCATGCTAGGCAATGAGATGAACCACACAATAAAGAGGAACCCTTGTGTCCACAGACGCTGAGCCTCGACGCCTCATCCATGTTGTACCCCCCACAGGAGGTGTGTGGCGCTGGCACCGCGGCCATACAGCAGTTCCTCTGCAAAGGTAAGGCAGGCCACCCTGCTCCCACTGTGCTGCCCAGGCTGGGGACTGCAGAGACCAGACTCCATAGTCCCTGCCCACTCAGAGCTCAGGCTCTGTCAAAGGAAACGGGCACGATGAATGACCACATAGGGGAATGAAATCACAGGCTGGGCTCCAGAGAGAGGACCCTGGCACGTTCAGTTTAGGTTGGGGCTGGGGGAGTCCCATCTGAGAAAGCACCACCTGAGGGGAGGCTAGAACTTGGAAGAGAGAGATGTTCCCAGCAGAAGGAGGTGCTGTTGAAGGACCTTGAGGGGTAAGGGGAGCTTGAGGCATTATGGCGAGGCCAGTGTGGCTGGAGTGCCAGAGCCCAGGGAAGAGAGATGGGCAGGCAGCCAGAGGGTGCCCAGGCTCAGTGTCCAGCAGGAGACTTGCTTTTCACAAAATCTTTCAGGCTATACAGTGAGAAGAAGGTAGTGGAGGATGGGAAGGCAGATGGGCCAGTAGGATCACCAGAGGAGAGATGATGATGACCTAGACTTGGAGGAAGGGCAGGCAAAGCAGCAGAAGAAGCTAAAACCTGGAGTCACCCATGCCCTGGCCACCAGGAAGGGAGCAACTGACCCCTGTCAGATTGGACACGCTCAGTTGGGAGTTTCTGTCACCTCTGGAGCTTCAGAGCAGAGCCAAGACTCACATACATGTGCCATCTGATTTATGATGAAGTCACTGTTAGAAAGCAGTAGGAACAGATGACCTTTGTAACATAAAATGATCCTGGGTCAATTGGATCGCCTTGTGGAGAACAATGAGCCCAGTGCTGGGTATGGCTCAGTGATAGAGCGCTTGCCTAGTATGTGGAAGGTCCTGGATCCCAGCACTGCAAAAGAGAAAAAAGCAAAATAAAAGCTGGGCACCAGTGGCTCACACCTATAGTCCTAGCTCCTTGGGAGCCTAACATCAGGAAGATCACAGTTTCAGCCCAGCCTGGACAAAAAACCAGTGAGACCCCTTCTCAATGGAAAAAAGCTGGGCTTGGTGGTGCATGCCTGTCATCCCAGCAACAGTGGGAGATGTAATGTAGGAGGATCATGGATAAGCATGAAGCCGTTAGTTCAGATGCCAGTAGGGCTGGCGGGGTGGCTCAAGTGGTAAGAGAGCCTGCCAAGCAAGCCTGAAGCCCTGAGTTCAAACCCCAGTGCCGCCAAAAGAAAAAAGAAAAAAAAGAAAACAAACCTTAAACTCTTCCTTAAGCAAAAGACAGAAAGTACTAACCATTCAGTTGATAAATTAGAATGAATTAAAATCAAAGCTTCTCTTCTTCAGAAGATGCCACTTAGGGGCCAGGCAAGGTGTTATGAACCTGTAGTCCCAGCTACTCACGAAGCTGAGCCAAAAGGAAAAAGAAAACAAGGAAGGAAGGAAGGAAGGAAGGAAGCTGAGGGAGGAGTATCACTTGAGCCTGGGAGTTTGAAACCAGGCTGGACAACATAGTGAGATCCCCTTCCCCATCTCAAAAGAAAGAAGGGAGGGAGAGGGAGGAAGAGGAAATACCACGCGTGGGGAAAGCAGAGGGAAGCCGTAAGTTGGAAACGGGTGTGGATGGCACATAGCTAACAAAGGTAGGCAATGTGACACTTGGCACACGCTTACAGTCTCAGCACTTGGGAGGCCGAGGCAGCCTGAGCTACGTAGTGAGACCCTGTCTCAAAATAAATAAATGCATTAACAAACACACAAACAACTGTGTAGAAGATATGCATATGTAAAAACATTTTGTTCTTTCACAAACATAAGAGAAAAAAATCATAAAAGATAAATTATAGAAGGTAATGCTCTGTTTCTTTCCACTTGAAGATAAATCCTAAGCACTTTCTTATTTCATACTGTGGTTTAAATATCCTTGTGTACTGCTCTGTAGTATTCCACACGGCAGAGCCCCATAGCTCATGTAGCCCTCCTCTTGTGAACAAGGAGCTTGTCTCCAGTTTTCTGCAGTTAGGAGCATTTTCCTGACCCCTCCCTGACACCCATGAGGACTGTCTGAAAGGACCCTACCCCTTACAACCCAGCCATCACTTGGTATTGTCTTAAAGAGCCTGCTGACCGTGGCTAGATGTGGCTTCAGTGCTGGAGCCTCTGCCTGGCATGTGAGAGGCCCTGGGTTCCATCCTCAGCAAGGCAAGAAAAACAAGTCACTGATAAAAAACAGAGCTTATTATGTCCTTGTCACTCCCCTGATGAATTGAATATTTTTTCTTGTATCTACTGTCCATTTTTAGTATTTCTTGTGCGCTGCCTGCTGTGATGATGGGGGCAGATAACTGATTACATCAAAATGGAAAACTCCTTTCCCTCTGATAGACAACATCATCCAAATTAAAAAAAAAAACCAAGTCACCACCTAGACGAAGATAGCTGCAATATATATTATAGACCCAATGTTATTAACTATAATATGTAAAAAGCATGTTCAAATCAGCAAAAGAGCAAAGCCAGGTGTGGTGGTGCACACCTCTAATCCTAGTGCTTGGGAGACTCAGGCAGGAAGATCAAGAGTTAGGCAAAAGAGGACTGGTGGAGTGGCTCAAGTGGAAGAGTGCCTGCCTAGCAAGCATGAGGCCCTGAGTTCAAATCCCAGTACCCTCCCGCCAAAAAATAAAAAAAAAAAAGGTTAGGCAAAAGAAAGTGAACTGTCTGGGGCTGGAGGAGGAAGGGGCCTTGCCCACGGTCTCGGACACAAAGGACTATTAGTAAAGCAGATCCTGAACCCAGGCTTCTTGGCTGATCTCAGGGTTGTTCTCGCTCAGGGGATAGAAGAAATAGACAGCTTGCCATAACACTCAGCTAACACTGAGCATTGCACATTCTGCACTTGGGTCAGCCGTAGTGAGCCACGCGGCAGGGCCCACAGCGGAGCAGTGGACAGAGCCTGGCTGGGCGGGGCTGGCGACTCCAGGTCCCTCCTGGCCAGCTTGTGTCTATCTTTTACAGAGTCAGGGCTGGACTTTTACCCCCCTTCTCAGTACCTGCTACCAGTTCTGGAGCAAGATGGAGCTGAGAACTCCCAGGACAGCCCTGATGGGCCCAGAGACAGGTTCTCCAGGGAGGAGGTGGAGTGGCAGGTGAGGCAAGCACGCCCACTGGCCTGTGTGGTGTGTTGTGTAAGTGTGTCCCCACACCATGCCACTCATAGGTGTGTCTACGTGTGTTGGAGGGCTGCTGGCATGAGGAGGTGGTCAGAGCTGCACCCCCAAATGCCTCCGGCAAACTAGAACTCACTCCATTGGCTTAACTGCTTTTTTTTTTTTTTTAAGTGACTGGGCTTTATTTCTTTTTAAATTTTATTTATTTATTTATTCTGCTGTACTGGGGCTTGAACTCAGTGCTTCGTGCTTGCTAGGCAGGTTCTCTACTGCTTGAGCTATGCCTCCAGCTGGGCTTTTATCTTTTTTTTTAGAGTATATTAATTATGCAAAGTAAGGAACTTTGGTACGACATTTATTTTAGGCTTAGCTTCTTTTCCAGGGCCTCCTTTGACAGCCTCATGCCACAGGCTCACCAAGCATCTGCTGAGCAGGGCTCCTCTCTGTCCCCTGAGCAAGCCAAGCCCCTTCCCTCACCAGGGCCTTTGAGTCAGTTCCCTCTGCCAGAACTTCTCCCTACTCATGGGTCTCACTCCCAGTTCACCCTCTGGTTCTCAGGTTAAACATCACCCCTAAAACACCCGCCATCAGGCCTGCTCTGTGCTAAGTAACTTCAGTGATAATTTGTCTCCCTGGTGGGTGGAGCTTCATGAGAGGCAGAATGCTGTCATGTTCCTTGTTCCTTGTTGTCCCCAACCCGGGGCTCACAAACTAGGCCATCTGGTGGCCATGGGCGGGGCAGCATCACAGGGAAAGAGTGCCAGCCACCTGTGTGGGTTTGGCTTCAGTCTTCATTGTTTCACTCTCCATACACAGGGCCCCACTGACACAGTCGCCCACTGGCAGACATTTTAGTGACTTCCCTTGTTTGCTCTGGAGGAACTGCAGGAGCTTGTACTCATACCTTCACACCTGCGAGTGGGGTGGAGGCTGCAAGTGGATGCTGCAAGCAGGTCTGCAGACATCACATTCCAGGAAATGGAATTTCCCAGCCCAAGGAGTGCAGCCTCCCCAGCACTGCCCTGAAGCGCTTTTCCCACGGTGACAGGCTCTCCCCCTGGGGCCCTCCACAGCTCTTCATCTGCTCATCCCTCCCCCGCCCATGCAAGTGCAGCAAGCTTGGATCATGGGCTAGGGTCTGCCTGAGGCCAGGCCATTCAAGGGGTTCCTGTGTGCCTGCCAGCAAGAGCCACAGTCACCACCTTCTCCTGACCACTGTCCTTTTTCCCCCCAGAATAGGTTCTCCGACTATGAGAAGCGGAAGGTAAGGGGGTCTTCTCTCTTTGTCAGTTTTCTTCTCACTAAAATATTTGAGGAAATAGCATCTTGCTGGCTGTAAATCAGAGGTGAAAGGCGTGCATCTCGGTCCACACAGGAGCAGAAGATGCTGGAGAAGCTGGAGTTCGAGAGGCGCCTGGAGCTGGGGCAGCGAGAGCACGCCCAGCTGCTGCAGCAGAGCCACAGCCACAAGGACGAGATCCTCCAGACGGTCAAGGAGGTCGGTGAGCAGTGGGCAGCACCCTGGCTGGGCCCCGGCTGCCACCTCCCGATGCTGCCCAGGTTCCCCTGAGGTGGGAGGGCAGGGGATTACACTGCTCCACCATCCCCTTCAAAAGGGAGGTCCCTGACCAGTCACCCAGGCCAGCCTCCTCAGGTGCAGGTGGGCCCTCTGAGGCTTGAGGGAAGGAGCCAGTCCAAGGTCACAGAACACGGGCCAAGAAGCCCACCTTCTACCTCCCTCAGAGCCTCTTTGGTGCATGGTGTGGGGGTCCCAGCGGCTCAGGCCCTCTCCTCCGCCCAGGAACAGTCCCGGCTGGAGCAGGGCCTGAATGAGCGCCAGCGCTACCTAGATGCCGAGCGGCAGCGGCTGCAAAAGCAGCTGAAACAGACGGAGCAGAGCATCGCCGGTCGCATCCAGAAACTCCTGCAGGATAACCAGAGGTCAGCTCCTGGTCTAAACCAGATCCACAGGCCCTCCCACAAGAGGCCCTGTGAGGGTCCAGGCCAGGGCCTTCAGTTTGCATTGACTTGCAGAGAAAAGAGCCTGCCCCAGCCATTCCAAGGTCTGGGTTCTTGTCTTACAACCTTACTGGTGGCATCTGTGTCCTCCGGCAAGCGTTTCCACACTGGCCCGTTCTCTATAAGATGAGTGGGTTCAGCAAGATAAGTAAGACCATGTTCTGCTCCAAGATTTTGGGTTCTGAGGTCAGCCATTCACACTATAGTGAGATTTAACTTAACTAATTCTGTCCTAGGTAGAAGCTACTAAGAGCAGGTCTTGATGAGGCTGGGGAAAAAGGGGTCAGGTAGAGATCAAGAACATTTAGTTGGGGAGTCCATTGAGGAGGATTCCACAAACTGGCTTTAGCCCCATCCCCCTCTGTCTCCAGCTTTCTGTCAATGACAAAGTGTCTGACTGAGTCCGGGAAAGTGACCATCTGTTGGGTGCTTCTTGTGTACCAAGCGCTTCATGTGTTTTCTCATTGACTTTTTACAAACAACCCAAGAAGTGTTTCGTTTGTTTGTTTTTATTCCTGTGTCACAGGTGAGGCCTGGAGTGACCTCTCTGGCCTGAGACTTCCTGAGTGGTGGGCTCAGGTGTCTCTACACAGTCACAAGCCCCCTCACAGCCAGGGAGGCCAGGGTCAGCTCTGCTGGTGACTGCAGGGACCTTCTCTGGTTTTCTCCACAGACAAAAGAAAAGTTCGGAGATTCTGAAGTCACTGGAAAACGAGAGGTAAGCGTCCCCAGGGCTGCAGGTCCAGGGAGAGAATGTCCCGGATTGTGTCAGCAGGTTACCTGAAGTGGGGAGGAGGTTCACCGCCCTAGAGAGCAGCTAACTAAGAATCGCTGCCTTCGCTTCCTCAGAGCACAGGCTCAGACCCGGGAGATGCAGAAACGCCACTGGCTGAGGCTGGATGTATGACGTCCAACTATATTTTGAGTCTAAAAACTTTAGAAAAAAGTCCACATTGGTAGCAATAAAAAGAATCTGATATACTTGACCCTTGGCGTCTGAGGGAGATTGGCTCCAGGTCCCCTGCAGACTCCAAAGCCTGAAGTGGCTCATGTCCCTCAGTAAAATGGCCGAGTATATTTACCTGTACCCCATACGTCCTTCAGTGTACTTCAACCATCTCTGGACGGTTTGCAGTCCAACTCCAAGGCCACTGCGTCCCTCAAGGGAAAACGCTCATAATCCATTGCTTAGTGGGGCGGGGGGGGGGGGTGGGCACTGCATTAAAAGCAAAATACACAGAGCACTTTTTTTTTTCTTTTTTTCTTTTGGGAGTTCTGGGTTTGCATTCAGAGCCTTGCCCTTGTAAGTGCTCTACTGCTTGACCTCGCCTCCAAGCCCTTTGTGCTTTAGGTTATTCTCCACATAGGGTCTCATGCTTTTCACCCTGGGGCTGGCCTCAGACCGTGATCCAACCACTTACGCCTCCCATGTAGCTGGGATTATAGGTGTGCCCGACTTGTTTATTGAGATGGGGTCTTGCTAACTCTGTGTCAGGGCTGGTTGAGATTACAGGCATGCACACCACATGTGGCATATCGATGTTCTTAATCTCAAACAATGCAGCAAATGGGAAGACCTGACTTTCTTAGCTCCGGGTGACACTCCACACCTTCACGTTTGTTTATTGGTCGCTGTATTGAAGCATTAGCTCTTGGAATTCTTGACCCACTTTTCTAAGGAAAATTTCATCTTTTTACACCAGGTGCCCCTAGCTCTAAGGCCAAAGGTTAAAGGACCCCAGGGGACACGTGTGATGTCTTGGGCACTCAGGGAGCACATGAGGGAGGGCTTCTTGGAGGAGGTGACGCTCATCCATTGGGACTCCCTGTTGGAAATGTTAGATTTGCCAACTGAATGGATGGATGTTTTTTCCTAGAATAAGAATGGAGCAGTTGATGGCCATAACCCAGGAAGAGACGGAAAACCTGCGGCGCCGTGAGATTGCCTGTGAGTTTTAGGATGGGGAGGCCGAGGCCTGCAGGCAGCGTGCCTGGTGGCTGGGCTGGGGGAGGTAACCCCTTTCTGCTGGTCACCTGTGCATCAGCCTTCGAGAGTAGCAGGCTGGCTCTGCCTGGGTTGAGAGTCCAGCTCAGACACTAGCCTCATGACCTTGGGGGACGGTACTCCTCCCAACTTTCCCAAGCCTTGGTTTTCTTTTCTACAAAGTAGTGGAAACACTAGCTCCCTTCCTGCCCCTCATAGGGTCATCAGGAGGGACTCCCAGATGAGGTCCTGCTGATCGAATCTGAGTGCATCACAAAGCTGGCTGCTCTGGCTGTGCCCACTGAGAGCTGGGGTCAGCCTCTCTTGAGTTATGGGCGCTCTCTCCCCCTTCCTGACAGCCCTGAGACTTCCAGACCTGGGCTGAGGATCGCTGGGCAGGTGCTGCCTGTCCTTGTTAACAAGGACTGACAGGAGAGACTGTGCCACCTGCCTCCTCCCCACCCTAGGTGGGGTGAGGGCACCATATCACCATTTGTAAAAGGGAACCTGTGGATGGTCTCGGGGAGCCGTTTGCCACTTTGTTGGTGGAGTGGGATTGGTTTGAAACTCTTGTTTACACCTTTCTCTACCCTCCCTGCTGCTTAGCTTTCTAGCATAAGCTGCTTTTGTGTATGTGTGTGTGCTCTGTCACTGAGCCACACGCCAGCCCTGTGTTGTCTGCTCTTTTTTTTTTGGCAGTACTGGGTTTGAACACAAGGCCTCATGCTTGCTAGGCAGGCACTTTACCAATTGAGCCACTCCACCAGCCCCACCAGCCCCTCCTGTATTGTCATAACTGGAAAATTTCAACAAAAATAACAAAAAGGCAGGAAAAGGTAGCACCCAAATGGAGGGTACACAGTGTCAGGCCAGCCTTCGCTGCCTGAGGTGGCACAGGGACAGGGTCTTCCCAGAGGGAGGAAGGGGACCCCACTGTATTATCCACGGCCTTAAAGTTGTACTGACAAGAATTGTTCTTAGAGAATAATCAAATAGTCAGATGTTCTCAAAATATTTGAGCAAGGATGTTTATCAAAGTATCATTTAATAATGCTTTAAAGTCCAGGATTATCTAAATAACTTTTAATAAGCCACACAGTAATCCTCTGCAGCCATAAGCATCACGTCATCCTGCTGGCATGGACAAGTGTCCAGAAAAGGTGAAAAATGCCATGCTTAATGTGATAACCATTTTTTTTTTGTTTGTTTGTTTGTTTTGTTTTGGGGACACTGGGGTTTGAACTCAGGGCTTCACACTTGCTAGGCAGGTGCTCTACCACTTGAGCCATGACTCCAGCCCTTTTTTGCTTTAGTTATTTTTTTAGGTAGAGTCTTGAATTTTTGCCCTATCTAGCCTTAAACCACAATCCTCCTACCTATGTCCTCCAAAGTAGCTGGGACCACAGGCACCACCACACACAGCTTATTGATTGAGATGAGGCCTCACTAACTTTTAACTGGGAGCCTCCCTATCTCTGCCTCTGCAGTAGCTACTTTCACAGGTACTAGACACCACTCCTGGTCTCCCATTTTCATTATTTTTATTACAGTGCAGTGTGCATAAGATGAAATTTACCATTTAAGATGAGTAGTTCAAGGGCATTATTGTTACATAACTGTCGCCACCCCCATCTCCATGACCTCTTCATCTTCCCAAAATGAAGCCCTGTTCTGCTTAGACACTCACATTCTCCCTCCCCGAGTCCCTAGCAGCCACCCTTGTATGCCTGTCTCTGTGAATTTGAGCACCCTAGGTCCCTCATAGAAGTGGCGCTCTGTAGTACTTGTCCTTTGGTGTCTGGTTTATTTCAATGAGCATAACATCTTCAAGGTTTATCAGGCAGCAAGTGTCAGATGTTCTTTTTAAAGGCTGCATAATATTCCATTGCACGTGTGTACCACACTGTGTTTATCCACACATTCCTCAGTGGGTATGTGGCTTGTTTCCACCCTTCAGCTCTTGTGAATACTGCTGCTATAAACATTAGTGTATAAATATTAATTTGGTTCCCTGCTTGTTTGGTTCCCTGCTTTTTGGTTCTTTTATTTTTTAATTTTTTAAATTTTTTTTTACTTTTTTTGGCAGTACTAGGGTTTGAACTCAGGGCCTCACACTTGCTAGGTAGGCACTTTACTGCTTGAGCCACTCTACCAGCCCTGTTTTGTGTTGGGTATTTGCAAGATAGGGTCTCATGAATTATTTTCCTGGGCTAGTTTGAACCACTTCCTGATCCCTGCCTTGTGAGTAGCTAGGATTACAGACATGAGCCACAGCACCCGGCTCCTTTATTTTTTTTTTAACTCCATAAACGTACATAAAAATTGACTGGAAGAATATATGTCAAAATGTTGTGTTTCAGGGCAAAAAGATTATAGAAGAGTTTTTGTGTCTGATAGTCAGTGTTTTATGGTTACCAGCCTTCTGAGTGTGGATCACTTTTACAGTTAGGAAGAGACTGTTCAAGAGTGATTGTCAGGCAGGTAAGCAGGGGAAGCGTCAAGACCTGTCCCAGACTCGGGAACCCCTGTGGCATCCCTGCCTGGGTACAGTGGGAGTGGTGACCCCTTTCTCAGCTGCCTCTCACCCCACAGCTGCCATGCAACAGGTGCTGACCGAGAGCTGTAAGAGCCGCCTCATCCAGATGGCCTATGAGTCCCAGAGGCAGAGCCTGGTCCAGCAGGCCTGTGCCAGGTAAGGTAAGGAAGAGGCCTTCCAGGTGAGGACTGCTGGGGAGCTGGCTTGGGACCCAAGACTGGGAGGGGAGCTGGGCACTGGAGTCCCCTGCCCTGGGCTGCCTCAGCCTCGGCCATGCTACCAGGGACAAGTGGGAACCAGCCTTCTGAATTTTTCTAGCTGGACCATGATCTGGGCAGTGGTAAGTGATTACAGCCATGCCCGCTTCTCATGCACGTTCTGTGTGCCACGCAGTAGGCCACGCATTCGGCTACACCAGGACTAGGTGGTTATTAGTTCCGTTTTACAGCACACCAGCAAGTGTGTCGGAGACTTGTCTGTCTCCGAGGTCTGTGGTTGGGAGTAGGAAGTGCCAGGAGGTGGGGTTGCTTCCATGCTGATGGCCGCTGCTCTTGGGTCCTGATCACTCACTGTGCACTGTGGACATGAAGGTTCTGGGTGCCTGGCAGAGCCAGTGCGGGAAAACTCAGTTGGTGTTCAGCAGCCCACATGGTCCTGCAGCCCTGGCTGCCTCAGCACCACTGCCCTCTCCCAGGCACGATGCCAGCCTCCCTGTGTCCCTCAGAGGCCAGCATCGCTCTTTCTTTTCTTGATGGTACTCAGGAGTCCAGGCTCTGGGGCACAGAGAGCTCAGGCACACTTCTGCTGCCAGCTGTGAAATTAGGGACAAGTTGGTTTCCCTCCCTGAGCTGTGAACTTCTTGTCAGAAAAATGGGTCAATCCCAGTAGCTACCCATAGGGCTGTTGGAGGATTTGATATATAAGCCTGCCACTTGACGGTCAATGCCAAGACCGAATGGAAGCATGGGCGTATGTGAGACCGGAGGATTTGTACCACTGTCACCAACTTTGTTCTGGAGGGCTGAGCCCAGAGCACAGCCAGGGCAGAACCCCAAGAGGGATGTTCCTCCAGCCCAGTGGCTCTTGGCTGGGAGGTCAGAGCTCTCCCACCATGGAGGTGGTGGGGCAGAGGCCAGGCATCCATGTCAGGAGGGTGTTGCGGAGGGGATTCTGTGGAGGGCTGAGCCAGAGGACCCAGGAGATTCTCTCTGCCAGCTCCTGGCTCCACCACCTTCCTCCCAGGTCATGAGACTCAGCAAACTCCATGTCTGCCCAGCAGGGGCTCCGTCAGTCTTGCTGGATGAGTAAGTGGTTTCCTGAGCACACAATAGGTGCTCGGGAAATGTTCAGGTGAATGACTACTATCTTCCTGGTAGCATGGCTGAGATGGACGAGCGCTTCCAGCAGATTCTGTCCTGGCAGCAGATGGATCAGAACAAAGCCATCAGCCAGATCCTGCAGGAGGTGAGCCTTTGCCCAGGGCTGAGGCGAGGGCTGGGATCGGGGCCCTGGCCTACACTGAGTGTAAGGACCTGGATTTCTGTGACCCTGCACATGTGGAAAGTTCAGGATCCAAGGGCAGGAGAAGCCTCCAGGGTGGTTCAGGGCACTGAATCTAGAGAAGCACCACTTCCACTCCCCGGGGGCACCCACCTCCCGTCCCAGCTAGGGACACATCCTAAAAACCGAGGGGCAAGAGGTGACAGTGCCCACCGAGGTGAGGCTTCTGCCTCTCCTTGCCTCCCAGGACTGCTCTCTCTGCTGTCCTCCTCCTTAGCTGTCATCCATCAGGTGGATCAAGCAAGGCCCCCATAGGTCCAGGTGGTCACATTCAGCCTTTTGCCTGTAGCTTCCTCACTGCCCTCCCTTACCTCCCTTCCTTTTCCTTTGCATTGATGTCATCCAATTCTGCTCAGCCATCTTCCCCTCTCTCCTTTCTTTCTAACTCCAGTCTCATTATTCTCCCAAAATATGGGAGATGATGTGTTTGTGGGATTGGTGTAAGGAGAATTCTGTTGATCAGGGTGGTCACCTGCCTCAGGTGAGGGAGAAGCTTGGGGGCTGGGCAGACTTAGGGTGTCCGGGAGTCAGCCAGTTCCCTGCTCTGCACCTCACTGCCCTCAGCGAGATGGGGCAGCAGAAGCAGGGACACTGTGGTGTATAGAACCTGAGTGTGTGGTTGGAAAGAGGGAAGAGCATGGCCAGCCTTAGTAAGCCTTTAATGGTATTCTTTTAAGTATTGTTTCAAAATTTGTCAAAGTATAAGCAAGTTAAGTGAAAAGTTATTTCTCACTCTCCTTAAGAAGCATAAAAATCACCTCTGAAAGCATTTTGTGTGCAGATTTGGCCCCAGGGATAGCCAGGGTACATAGCCCGGGCTGAGTGGCCTGTGCACGGTCTGTTGCAGAGTGCAATGCAAAAGGCTGCGTTTGAGGCTCTCCAGGTGAAGAAAGACTTGATGCATCGGCAGATCAGGAACCAGGTGAGTGCGAGCTCACCAGGCAGTGGTCATGAGGCTTGAGTCCTTGGCTTGACAGCTCACAAGAAGCCTCTACTTTGGGGACCTCCCTTTTCTGGAAGACCAGTGTGGGTCTGCCGGTGAGCACCTTGAATGGTCCTGGAGATGCCCTCATCCCAAAGCCCGGCCACAGTCCTGCCTGACAGTTGTAGCCTGTCTCTGTGTTTCATGACAGCCAGGCTTGGGGAAGGGCAGTGGCCTTGACCGCTCAGGTGGCCTCTGTGCTGATCAGGGCCCAGCAGGACTCCATTGCTGGGGAACACAGCTGGCTCAGCTCCCAGAACCATGATCTCAGACTGACTGAGCAAGCAATGAGGCCTCCTGGGCCGGGTGGATTTTCCACCCAGGGTGCAGCGGGTGCTGAGCTGATGAGGGTCCTGCCATCTGCTGAGGAAAGACCTTGGCCACACTCCCACATGGACTCAGCTGCTGACCTGTAAGGGCCTCATGCTTTAGCCTCAGTGCTGCCTCTGTCGAGTGGGGCTGGGGCCCGGGAGGATGCAGGTTCTGGACTACGGGAACGCTCATTGCCTCATATTCAGCACCTTTGAACTTCATGTTTTTGCATGGTTTTTTTGTTTTTTTTTCTTTCTTTCTTTCTTTCTTTTCGTTTGACCTAAAGCAACTTACCTCTTTGCTTTCAATCCCACGTTGCTGGACGTGAAGCTCACTCCTCTGACCAGGGGTGGGTGGGGTCAGGGGACTCACGCATGGAAGAGGGCCACAGAATCATGGCATAGAGAAGTCACTGGCTTGTTAGGTCTGACCCCTAGACACACCTGAGAGTGTATGGTGACCCCAGACATTCTCAGGCCAGCTGGTCCCCTTCAGCCCCTGAGCTGGAACATCCCAGGGAAAGGGCTTTCACTTACCTGCTCTGTGTCCTTGGGCAAGTTACTTAATTTTGCGAGCCTCAGTTTCCTTGTCTGTACAATGGAGACAATAATACATCCTCACAGCCAGAGGTGAACTGGTGAAATGATGCAGGTAAAGCACCAGCACAGGCATGGCACACAGTACTTGCTCAATAAATACCTACTACTATTATTCAGTCAATCCCACTGCCCTCTGCTCCCCCATAGCAGCCACATAGAGAAAGCAAGAGAAGCTGACAAGTATAAGGTTCAGCGGAGAATGTATCTCCCTGCTCATTCAGATCTAGAAGGAAGCCCCTCTCCCTCAACCTTAACTCAGTGCCCTGTGCTGGGCTCTTGGTCAGTGGTATTGACCAAGACAAGTGTGTCTGCCCCAAGGTGTCCAGAGGCATGACATAGGGGATTCTTCTTACGCCATGTCCTGTTGAAGTCCCTAAGCTAGAGATTCCTCTCCACTGTGAGCCACAGGAAGGTTTCTTAGACCCCATCTGGCCCCTGGAGAGCAGCATGAAACTATACCTGGTTAAAGTGAATAAACCCCCTGTCTCATCTTCTGTTTAGATTAGGTTAATAGAAACTGAGTTATTGCAGCTGACACAGCTGGAGTTAAAGAGGAAGTCCCTGGACACAGAGGCACTGCAGGTACGTAGGGCTCCCGGCCTGCCACCCTCCTACACCCCTCCAGGCCCCAAGGCAGTTGCTCATGAGTTCATGGCGTGGGGTGCTCTAGTAGACAGGACAGGTCTCCTCTGTGGCTGGTCTCCAGGAGGCCTGGCCCACATCAGGGCCAGAGGTTGGGTGGCCTGGTACTAGGCAGGCGGGTCAGAGGAAGGAGGGTTTCATTGCCAAGGCCCCCAGGCCACATTGCTGTCTCCACATTGCCTTTGTTGGAAGCTGGTTGCCGCTGAGCCCTCTCTCTTTAAGCCATGCTCTGGGCCGCTGGCTCCACTCTCTGGGCTGACATTCTCTGCAGAAGAAACTTCTTGGTGTTCCAAGGGTGTCTGAGGAGAGGGCCAGTCTCTGCAGGCTTCAGCTTGCGTGTCCTGCTTATGGACGCCAGAGGGCAGCAGGGACTGACAGACAGTGGTCTAGACTGGCCTAGCTGTGGTCTCCCACTGCTTTGCTGTGTGACCTTGGCAGGTGGAGAGGAGAGGCGGCCCTTGTCCTTATCTGGACCTGTCTCCCTAAACGTACACAAAGGGTCTGGATGGGTCCATGTGTGAGGCCGTGTGCTCATGCCAGGCTTTTGAGCAGTCTTCCATCTGTCACTGTCCCTGTGTCTGCTTAGTTGAGGGAGTCTCAAGTTGTCTCACAAGCTTCCCAGTGCACTGAGAGTGCTGGAACCTGGAGCCCTGCTCCTGTGTCTGCTAAGGATGGGCTCTGTGACTTTAAGCATGTCACTGCCTCTCCCTGGCAGAGGCTCTGAGTGAGCATCAAGCAGTCTTCCGAGATGAGGGGCTAGGGTTACTCAGAGAAGCTGCCCACTAGATCCACAGGGCTACCATTGGGGCTCCATGGGGTTCCAAGGGCTAGAGGATGAGTGGGCATGCCCACAAACACAGCTCCAGTTTGCATGTGCCTCCCCGTGCGGCTCCTTCCTTACCCATGTGGGGCTCCGTACCAGCCCCCCACCCCTGCCGTATGCTTCCGTCAAGTGCTCTGTGGTCATTGACCTGTGGCTATCATTTCTTTTGTTTGATGTTTTCACCACCCCATCATCATCAATCACTAGTTTCCTATGCCTGGCCTTAAGCCCACAAGGAAGGAGCTGTGAGCTTCGTGGAAAGAGGGTGGGTGGGATGCCAGGGCAAAGGGGTCATGGGGCTTTGTTCCCCAACTCTGCCTAGAGGCCTTGGACAGAGCCCTGAATTGAGCTTTCAGCTACAAACTGAGTGATTAGGGATCCCAGGCCACACCCGTCTCCATCCCGCCACCACACCCTGGGGACCCCTGGTGCAGAGAGAGCTCACTGTGGCCTGGTTGTGGTCTTTGTGTTACAGGAAATGGTCTCAGAGCAGCGCTGGGCACTCAGCTCTCTGCTCCAGCAGCTGCTCAAAGAAAAGAAGCAGCGGGAGGAAGAGCTGCGCACCATCCTGGTACGTGCTCGGTCCCCGTGCACCACAGCGGGCTGCATCTCCTAGACACGCTGGCCGGGTTTTCTGTTAATCAGGAAATAGGTATTTGTCAAAGGGAGAGTGGAAAGTGTGAAGGAAAAGAATTTTACTTCTGAGAGTCATCTACCACTAACAGTTTGGTGTGTATTTTAAACATCATAATGCATATTTTAGCTATTCATGTGTGTGCTTTTAGACATAAAATGGTGCATACCCCAGTCCTGTGTGGTGGTACATGCCTATAGTCTTGGCTTCTTGGGAGGCTGCAAGGGGAGGATTACTTCCGCCCAAGAGTTCAAACATCCTAGGCCAAGTTAAGAGAGAGGCCAGCTCCTTCTGGAGCACATGCCTGCCTAAAGTGCCATATTTGTGCCCGTCACAAATATGTGCTCTGTTCCTCGCAATGCCTCTCTGCAATCTCCCACACATCACACTAATGTGTGAGTATTGCCCTGTGCTATGCCCGTGCTGCTGCCCTGAGCAGGGCCGAGACTGCACATCTAGCACCAGCTCAGAAGACCAATCAGAAACTTGGGCATAGAGTGGAGAGGTATCATCAGGCTCTGTGATACATGCCTGTAATCCCAGCATGTGAGAGGCTGGGCTAGGAGGGTCAGAGTTTCAGGCAGCCTGGGATGTGTATCAAAACTGTGTCTCCAAAACACTGAAAAAAGAGAGAAAGACAAAGGACGGGTATCCATGGCTTAGGGAGGGCCAAGGGCAGAAGAGGCAGCTACCTCCATAAGGCCCAGGAGGGGCGTCCAAAAGGAAGTTGGAGACTGCAGAGTGGCTCAAGTGGTAGAACGCCCACCTAGCAAGTGTGAGGCCCTGAGTTCAAGCCTCAATACCACCAAAAACAAAAGAGGAAGTCGGGCCCAGAAAGGGCCCAGAGATGCCTGCACTGAGAGCCCATCCACATGTCCCACCCTGCCCACAGTGTGTGCTGTGGCTGTTCAGAGCATAGCTCCCGGGAGGACAAGCCTGGTCTGGACCTTGCCCTGACCCCAGGAGGATTACTCATTCCCTCAGACTTCAGTTTCCTACCCTGGGAGGTAGGATCCCCTTCACATAGTTGGGAAAGTCAAATTTATCTTTGAGTGCACAGCCCAGCGTGGCACAGAGCACTCTCGGGGGTTGGGGGGTACCCACTGCAGTCATTACCGTGGTCACTGCAATGATTGCTGCTTTATCCCCGCACCTAGAAGAGGGCCAGCGCAGAGTGGCTTACTGGGGCTACTTTCTCAAGTGGTGGAAGGAAGGAAGGAGTCACTGTTGCCAGCCTCATGCCATGGGGAAACCCTCTGCAGAAGTCCTGAGAATCCTGAAGCACCTGCCTGGCACCCAGAGGCAGTCCTAACTTTGTGGGGGGGAAAGAGATAACTGCTTGTCTCCCACAAGCAGACAAGGGGTCCCTCTGACAGGTAGTGGCAGAATGTGGGACAGGTGGCAGAAGCCCAGGTCCAGGGGCTCCCCCTGACCACGTGTGGCACCAGCTAGCTCAGTTACCTTCTTTGAGGTCATTCCCTGGAGTAGCAGGGCAGTGATGTTCCTGCCTGTTTCATTTCAGTAGTTTAAAGGTGGGAAGGTCCTTTGTAAAATCCTAAGGGCCACCCACCTGCTTAGAGGAGTGTCATTCCCAGCCAGTCTTGTTATGCCTTTATTTACTGATTTGCAGGTAACGTGGCCTGCTTCTGTTTTTGGCAGACAGAGTTAGAAGCCAAAAGCGAAACGAAGCAGGAAAATTACTGGCTCATTCAGTATCAACGACTTTTGAACCAGAAGCCCCTGTCCTTGAAGCTGCAGGTAAGGACTGAGGGGCCGTGCCCACCTGGCCTAGAGGCCAGTGCTGCTCAGCCAGGCTCTCCTCCTGACCCATGCTGCCAAACACTTCACTTTGATTCAGTTTATCTTCCTGATGACTCCAGTGGGCCAGGTCCCTGCAGGGACAGGAAAGGGGGAGAGGAGGGCACTCACTCTAGTGAGGGGGAAACAAAGGCACCAGTCACGGCTGTATGGGTAGAGACCAGCGAGCCCAAGCCCAGTGTGAGCCTCAGTGTGTGTGGACAAGAGCAGCTGTCCACAGAGGCCCTGCCCGGGCAGGACAGATGCAGCTCACTCCACGCCTTTCCCCACTCCCACCCCCCACACACCTTTTTTCAATGACTTTTAATAAAAATTGAGTCATTCCCATTCTATATATACATTTGGTAACTTGCTTTTCCCCCAGAAATAGTGCTGGACAGCTCACAGTGCACACACATAGCTCTTCCTCCTCGTTTCCAGGCAGTTGCGTTGTATCTCGTATGTGGGGGACCTTGGTTTCTTTGAATCGTTCCCTCTCAGTGGATGTTGCTTACTACTTACTATTTCCAGGTTTGCCAGTAGAATGGCAGGGAGATCTCTTGGGTGTGTGTCTATGGACTCACACACAGTGTTTTTGTAGGGAAATTCTCAATAGCATATTCTGAGCTGGGTGCCAGTGTCTTATGGCTGTAAATCCTAGCTACCTGGGAGGCAGAGATCAGGAGGATCGTGGATCAAGACCAGCCCTGGGAAATATTTTGGAAATATCTACAAAATAATCAGAGTAAAACCGGCTGGAGGTGTGGCTCGAGCAGTGGAGCACCTACTTTGCAAGTGTGAAGCCCTGAGTTCAAACCCCAGTCCCACCAAAAAAAAAAAAAAAAAGAATGCACTCTGTTTTCCTACATATACTCTGCTTCCTCTTTTTCCCCCTTTTTGCTTGTGACTCACTTGGCCTGTCCCACGGGTCTGTCCTGCAGGAAGAAGGCATGGAGCGCCAGCTGGTGGCCCTCCTGGTGGAACTGTCAGCTGATCACTACCTGCCCATCTTTGCCCATCACCGCATCTCATTGGACATGCTACGCCACATGAGCCCAGAGGACCTGGCCAAGGTGGGAAGCAGCAGCCCCTGGGGGAGGTCAGGGAGGCTGGCCAGACATGGGCCAAGCCCAGCCAAGGCTTAACTTGCTTTTCTGCAGTTTGTGGTGAGGTCTGTCCTGAACAGATGACTCAGGGCCTCCTTGTGCTCAGTGGCCAGAACACTGTCCCCCATGGTGTCACAGATAACCGCAACGCTGCTCGAGCCCTGGTTGCATTTTGGGCATGAAATAATTCACTTACTCCTCAAAGTAGAATGAGGCAGTGGCTGATACCTCCTCGGCACCTGTAGGTGCTGGCCAACATTCTAGACACTTGTCACACACCAACTCATTGAATCCTCCCAACGGCCCCAGGAAGGAGGTTCATTGCTCTCATTCTTCAGACAAGGAAACCAAGGCCCCTTAGCACACCTGGAACTTGACCCTTGGTGCACTGACCCCTGCTCTCTGCTCTTAGCCACTCTGCTGTCCTGTCTCTCCTGTGACTCAGGACTTCTCAACACTTCAGGGTCCTGGGGCTGCCCAATTGTGTGGCTCATTCACTGCTACTTCTGAGCAGCTTGGCCTCAATGGCTTCTCTCTGTCCTACCCTTGCCATGTGAACTGTGACGGTGTGGGTCCTGGGGTGATATGACACTGAGTGGATGTCTGGTCCCGGTACCAGATAGCACTTCATAAACTGTAGCTGTCACTAGTGTTGTTTTCCTATGGGGCGTCAGTTTCTCTCCCTGCCTTAATGACTGTTGCACCCATGCCTGAAATGGTCACCTGCGCAGCTGTGGTACTGCACAGTCTTGTGCTGACACTGGGGCCCTGGCTGCCATGTTTCTACTGAAGGTGCCAGAGGCTGGGAATGAGGCGTCCTGTGGCCTTGGGTCCTCAAGGGGCAGCTCCAGGCTGCAGAGTGGCTCCCACCCCAGCCTCAGTCAGCCACGGTTTGCTCTTTCTTCCACTGCCACAGTTGGGTGTCTCAGAGGATGGCCTGCAGCATGAGATCCTCCGGAGGGTCCAGGATCTGCTGGATGTGGCCAGGATCCAGCCAGGTACTGACTGGGCTTTCTCCTGCAGGGGCTCATCCAGATGCATGAGCTGTGGTTGGCAGACTCAGGGGCTGTTGGCTCCAGGGCAGAGCAGTGGGCATGCTAGGAGTGCTGCTGAGCAGAGGGAGGGGAGAGAGGGGCTTCTTGTTCTGCTGGTCACCTGATGGGCAGTGGCTCATCCAGTCTTCTGGGCGACCTGACAGAGGAGCTCAGACCCTAACCGTGGGCTCCTGTTCTGTGGCTCCACCACGTGGCCCTCGGCAAGTGATGGCTCCTCTCCGAGCCTCAGATTCCTCATCTCTGAAAGTGATCAACCCTGCTGCAGGGTGGCTGTGGAGGATCCCAGGGACGTTCAGAATAAGAGGTCCCTGTTAATAGGCGCTTTGGCCATCCCTGCCAGCATGGTGAGATGGCAGGGGAGAAAGGGATGGGAGTGTGGGGATTCCACGCCTGCTTCACAGCTGCAGAGCGTGGGGAACGGGGTTCAGAGAAGTGAAGTATGGGGTGGTTTTGGGGGAGAGTCCTTCCCCTGTGCTCAGATCAGAGTGGCCCCCATGCTCACCCCCAGCTTACTTTCTTGGGGACAGGCAGGGCCTGGGAGCCCCTAAGTATTGGGATCATCTGTGTTAACTGCCTGATTCAGCCTGTCCCTCTGGCCCCACAGAGCTGAAACTACCCAAGGATGAGGTCTTTGGGGTCCTGGAGCCCCCCACAACCCCTCAAGAGCCTCCGGAATCAGTGAGACCATCAGCTCCCCCTGCGGAGCTGGAGGTGCAGGCCTCAGAGTGTGTTGTGTGCCTGGAACGGGAGGTAAGTCTGGGGTGGCAGGGCAGGGCAAGGTGCAGGGCCTGACCAGCGGCCCTCTCCACTCACCTGCCCCATGCCTGAGCCATCCTCCTTGGCCTCTCCAGGCACATGGATTATATTCAGTTTTCTCTGGTTGCATAAGTACTTCGTGTTCATTAGACAGTTTGGAAAATACAGGAAAGCAAAAAGTACAGGAGACAAAAGCGAATCGTGGTCCTGTGACTCAAACGTGAACAATGCTAACATCGTTTCCTGAACCTTTTTTCATGAGAGTAAATTTTTTCCCAGCTTATTAACTACATTAGGGAAAATTCCTCATATCACGAAATATCAACAACATGGCTTTTTAAGTATTGCTGCAGAATTAACACTTACTTGTTGCAAAAAGTAAACATAGCAGTGTGTAAAGTACAGAACCTCCCTGCCGCCACTTAGAACAGCCCCTGTAATGGCAGTTCCATTGTTCCCTGGTCCTTAATAGACTCAGGGAATGTCACAGGGCAGCATGAGCAGCTGGGACCCTGAGGTGGCTCCCAGTTCCTTGCTGTTATAGAAAACTTTGAATGGTTTAGGGTGCATCTTGAACGTTTCAGGTTACAGCCCTGACAAAAGGAAATGCTAAGGCAAAGCCTAGGTGCACTTCTAGGGCTCTTGATCCATAAGGTTGCAGTCATTTTAAACTAGGGGTTCAGGGCACAGGAAGAAACTTGTAAACAGGAGCTCACTTCCTACCACGGGCAAGGCCCTGGTTCCATTCTCAGCACTGAAAAATAAAAAAATTTAAAAAAAGAAGGGGGTAGGGGGTAGGGGGGAGAGCGGGGAACGGGGCAGGCGGGGGGGGGGGGTGCGGGGAAATATCCCAAACAATGTATGCACATGTGAATAAATGAATAAAAAAAAGAAGGAAAGGAGAGGATTAGGGATGATCGGTATTTATATATTATTTGCAAGCCATAGCAAAATAGGAACAAGAATGAACAGAAGGGCCGCGCACCAGAGGTTCACACCTGTAACTTAGGAGAATTGCAGTTCAAGGCCAGCCTGGGGAAATAGTTCACAAGACCCAAAATACTCCAAAATACTCAGAGCGAAATGGACTGGAGATGTGGCTCAAGTGGTAGAGCGCCTGCTTTGCCAAGCACAAAGTCCAGAGTTCAAGCTCTACTCCTACAAAAAAAATCGAACAGGACTGAGTGGGGTTTCATATCTATGACATATATTTCTGTGATGTTTGAGTGGCTCATGGCATCCATGCCACCAAGTTTTTGTTTTGTTTTGTATTTTTGGTAGCACTGGGGTTTGAACTCAGGCCCTTGGGCTTACTAAGCAGGCACTCTTACTGCTTGAGCCACTCTTCCAACCCTCATGCCACCAAGTTTTTAAGGTAAAGAGCATGACCCAGGTGCTGGGACTGAGTGCACTGCTGTGCTCTGTCCTCAGGCCCAGATGATCTTCCTCACCTGCGGCCACGTCTGCTGCTGCCAGCAGTGCTGCCAGCCTCTGCACACCTGCCCGCTGTGCCGCCAGGAGATCACCCAGCGCCTCCGGATCTACCACAGCAGCTGAGCGCACAGCCATCCGCAGGTCCAGATGCCACCCCAGCGCAGCCGCCACTACTGCAGACCCGGGGCTCCCAGTCACCCTCCCCCCCAGACTAGGGGGAGGCCAACCCTAGCCTTTCCCTACCGCCTGTGACCCCCTGCCTTGAGCTCCAAGCACATCTGGGCCAGGTGGGGGCGCTCCTCAGCTGTGGCATCACTGGACTCAACACTGAACAGGAGAGGGGGCATGTCGCGGGTGGTGGGGCCCCTCGAGGCATAGGGCCGGGGTTCAGAGTGGGGAGAGGTGCCTGTGCCACCAGAGACTCAGGAATGAGCGTCCTAGCCAAGCTGTGGCTGCACTCCCTGCCATCTGCCTCTCTCGGAGCATACCAAGCTGTCCCTGGCCTGGGGTGAGGGACATCTGGGGAGGGCGATGAGCCATGTAGGCCTCTGCCTGCCCCACTCCTACCCCTGCTGCTCCCTGTGCATGCCCCGCTGGCTCTCCGCATCTCCACCCTCGCCCTCACAGGCAGCTCAACTCAAAAAGCAGGAACATCAATAAATCCATCTGCTGTTCCTTCCCGTGTCATCCCTGGGTCCTTGGAGAGCTGGGAGGGGGAGCTGTGCACCTTGGTCAGAGGAGACAGAGCAGTACCCCCAAAAGGGAAGTTAGCCATTCCCTCTTCACAGGTGGGAAGACCAGGCCCGGAGGCAGCCAGCGCCATCTAGGAGCTGCCGGTGCTCAGTAGCCCTGGCTGCTTTCAGCATTGCTGTTAGGTAGGCAAGGGAGCTGAGGCTCAGGGCTTAGGGCTAGGAGCCCTGCTACTGCCGCGTGGCTGTGCTGGGTGTGGAGCCAGGCAGCATCCTGTCGCACCGTGCTACTCATTCACGGCAGTTCCAGGAGTGCTCTCGGGTACTGTGGCAGGGATGTACATAGCACATGTTTTCTGGCAGTTTGGAGCCAAGGGCAGCCTTTATTTTGGGCTTGGGACGCATGAATTACGCCTCTGATTTAGTAATCCTGGCCAGCCTTCAGGCCTGTTTCCCCATCCATCCGGTACCAGACCTGATGGGGCCTTTAGTCTGGCAGCCACCAGGGGGCACTGAGTGCTCGCCCAAGGTTCAGTGAGACTGCAATGAGAGAGCTGGAAGGTGAGGAGAGGCCTCCTGGTGTCAGGAAGAGCCCCGCCCCTCCGGGACTCATTGTCCCTGCCTCATTGGGACTACCTGCTCTCTTCACATTGTACGCCTACTGTCCAGGGCAGGAGCTGGTGCTTCGTCTCAGTGTCTTCTCCCTGGGGACTTCTGAGACGCCTGATGGATCCTCCCTGCTGCCTCCTGAGTTCAGCTTGGCCAGGAAGGGAAACTGAGCCCTAAGGAAGCAATGCCACTTTGTGTAGCACAGTGTTTTATAGGTCTTAGTTCCTGACTTGGGCCCAAGGAGGAAGGACTTTTGCCACTTCCTTCCTAGCCAAGGAACTTGAATTGAGTTAGAAACCTGTCAAGGACAACAGCAACACACCAGCTAAACTCCCGACTTCCAGCCCGAAGACCCTGGCTTTTGCCCCTCAGCCCTGTGGAATGAGGGAGGATCAGGCCCAAGCCCTAAGCCCATGAACAGGCTGACCAGGGAAGCCAACATTCCCCCAGGTGACTGGCTGGGACATTTTTACTCACAGTTTGGGCAAACCACTCGCACTAGCTGCCCAGTCCCTAGCCCAGTCCTCCCACAACCCCAGTACAACACAAGGAGTGGGCTTTAAATAAAGCATTTATTGATTAGCAGAAGCTTAAACAGTTTGCATAGTATTCTCAATACCACACCTGGGAAGGATGATCGAAACCCCCAAGGCACTAGAGAGCATGGAAGAGATCACTGACTTTGTCAGAGGAGGCTGGTGGCCCTGAGCACCAGCCTTGTCCTGTGAGGCTAAGGCTCCAGCCCAGGGGAGCAGGTTCAAGGGATGGAGGACACAGGGCTGGGGAGGGGACCCCACCCTGGGAACCTTGAAGAGGCAGTTTCTGCTCTGTCCTCCCAACAGCAGAGAAGGTCTGAGGAGGCACAGGAAGGGGGGGCTGTCAAGTTGGGGTGGCCTTGACTTGACCCTCGAGGAAGGGACATCAGTTCAAAGTGACTCACAAGGACATCTGAGAAGGGCCTGGAATTTTCAGTGAGGTGACTCAAGACTCAGAGGCAGCCAAAGCCACGCAAATCCTCAGTGTCTTGGGGAGCCACAGGTTCTCCTGCTGCCTCTCAGGAGCCCCTCTACCTCCTTGGCAAGCAGTGAGTACCTTAGAGATGATCGGGAGCAGACAGAGCCCATGCCCACCAAGCCCTGCTTCTGAGAGACTGCCCAACCCAGAGTGTGAATGTGGGGACCAAGAGAGGAACAGAGGGAACTCCGAGAATGGGGGAGCTCAGGTTATCAGGAAGGAGACAGGCTGGGCTCCAGCTGCAACAACACTAACTGCCACCTCACCCTCTTGCTCACAGGCTCCCTTAGCTTCTCCCCAAAGGTCAGCTCCTTCCTCCTTTCAGTCACTTCCTCTCCACAGACCAGCACATTCCAGGCCTTTCTCATTTCAATCACAGGCACCTGGCCCACTCCCCTGTCAAGACACCCCAAAATCCTTCCTTCCCCTCCTCCAGCACCCCCCAGCTTGGCTCCAGCCTGAAACCCTCCTTCTTGGCCTCCCTCAGCCTCTGGGGGGGAGTGAAGCCAGTGTCCACTTGGAATCCAGCCTCTAGGCCAGGGGTCAAGGGGATGACTGAACAGTGCAGGACAGAGACAATCTTCACACCCGTCCCACCTTCCGCCACCTCTCCCTTCATTTCTTCCTCCCTATCAAGGTGCCAGGGAGCCCTGAGGGGAAGATAACAGGGAATCTGGGTTTTCCCAGGCTTTTGAGTCACAGCATTGATGCTTTTCATCTCCCTTGGTCGATAGTAAGACCCACGGTGAAGGAAATAGAGGTGACAGCAGGAGGGCAGAATGGAGGGACTCCCCAGCCCCCCTAAGTTGTACAGCCCACAGCACAAAGGAAAACCTCAAAATCAGCCCCTGCCTCCAAGATCAGCCCACAGAAGAGAAAACAGAGCAATAAAGGGTGGACCAAACCCAATAAAGTGACTCATGTGGGCCTGGCTCCCCCAGGGGTTCCAGTCACCCTTGCCCAGCTCCACCCACAAGGTATAGGTTGGTTGCCCTTCCCTGGAGCAGAGCCTGCAGTGCCCTGGAGGCATGGCCCGCACTGTGTCCATAGAAGCCTGGGGCGACCAGCCTAGAACTCTGTCTGCACCCCCGCACTGTCTTCAGTGGTGGTGTGAATGGGGGGGCGGCTGCCAGGGCTGGACACCTGTTCCCCGGTCTCCTGGTCACTGGGTTTGGGGGGCTCAAGGTCCACAGCCTTTCCAGGTGGGAGATGCCGCAGGGGTGATGCAGACGATGAGGAGGCCTCGGGGACTGCCCTGGGCTCGGGGTTTTCCTGGGCAGGGGCCCCATTGAGCAGGGGGCTGGATGGCGGGGGGCTCTCAGCCCGTAGATCCCGAGCCAGCAGGCTTCGGAGCTCAGTGACACTGTCCGGAGATGCAGGTGACGGAGGCTCAGAGCCAGCCTCAAAGGGCAGCCCTGCCCCCTCGTCCTGGACCACAGACAACACCTGTTTGGCCCGATGGCGCTTCTCCGAGAGGGTGGCTGCTTCAGGGTTGGGACTGCCACTGTCCCCCCCACTGCCGTCACCGCTGTCACCATACTGCTCGCCCCAGTCGATGGGTGCTCCCTCAGCCAGCAGATGCAGGTTCGGGTCACTGTTGTGCATGACCATGCTGTCCCGGTACAGGTTGTGCTTGCGCTGGACGGCGGCCTCCTTCACAGCTGTGGGCCACAGGACGGACAGGACGCTCAGCACCGGCACAGCTGTGCTGGACCTCATGCCCGCATGAACCCTGCCTCCCTCCTGGCCTCATGGCAGGAAGTGGCAGAGCTGTCACTCCAGCCCAGAGCCCATGCTGGTAACCACCATGTCCCTCCTCTGACCCTCCCAGCAAAGCCAAGGACCTGAAAAGAAACTTAAGGCACAGAGGGGGCAAAGCTGCTCTCCTGGGGTCACCAGTGGGGCTTGACACTAGCCTTAGGCGAGAATCTCAAGTTTCTCTTTGTACCTTGTCTGTGCCACCCGCCACCCTCTGGGCTGCACTTTCCCTGCTCACCCTGCAGGATGTCCTTCATGACGGTCTGCAGCACAACCTCCTCATACGTGTTCTCCACCAGGATGAACCTGGCAAAGTCCTCGAAGATCAGCTCCTGGAAGCGCGGCAGCTCCTGTCGGGCATGGCAGGCAGGCAGGGAGTCAGAGCCAGGGGGTTGGGGAGAGGCCCCGCAAACTCAGGCACTGGGGAGGGCAGGGGCATGGGCTCACCGACTTGCAGGTGGGGGCCAGCTTCTTGAGCAGGAAGGGGATAGTGATCTGCAGCAGCGCCTCCCGGAAGAACCTCTTACGCACAGAGCTGCTGTCATAGTCGTACTTCTGCAGGGAGGACAAGGGGGCCCTTAGCCTGGTGGAAGCATCAAGGCCAGCAGTCTGACCCAAGCCCAGCATGCTACTCTGAATGCATCACAGCATCAGCATATGCCCTGGCAGAGGCCACAATTCTAGCGGCACTCAGAATCAGGCTCAGGGCGGGGCAGTGACTAGACAGGGTCCATGTGGGGTGAGGTGAGGCACTCACCTTCAGCACCCGCTCCAGGATCCGCTGGATGGACTTGCACAGCTCCTCCTTGGTGGGCCCTTTCCCCAGCTCCTGGTGCAGGAGGGTCTCGAAGGTATACACAGCATTGTCCATTTGCTACAGAGGGCACACCACAGGCATGTGAAGCCCATAGAGTGAGCACACCAAGAGGGTCCTCAGCCAGCCCCCCACCCACCCTAGGCCTGCCAGTGGAGAGTGAGAGGCAGTCTGGGTGCTCGCTCACATGGTCACTAAGTGTACTACAGGCCTGGCACGGTGCTGAGCACCCTGCCTTGAGAGAACAGAAAACACAGGAAGGAGCTTGGGATCGAGGAAGAACTTCCCAAAGTAGGCAGTCACCCGGGTGTGCACAGGCACAGGTGCTCTGCACAGACAGGCCTGGCCAAGGAGGCAGAAGAGAATGTGCAGCAATGGAGAGAAGGCCTGCCCACTCGCCATGACAGGACCCATGGATGGTGGTGAGCAGGTGTGGCGTAAGCTGGGGGTAGAGCCTGGGCTCACCTCACGCATGTGGATCTGGACTCGCTGCTTGAACACAGATGTGCTGGACACATCGAAACGCTGCTGCAGCCCATCGAGCCGCAGTGGCTCCATCTTCTCATAGCAGCTCTGCATCTTCAGGGGGTGATAGGCCAGCTGGGACAGCTTCTCCATGTACTGCAAGAGGCAGGGGCACGTGGGACCTCTGCGGGGGCTGCATGAGTGGCTAGGCAGCCCCCCAAACCCACACTGGCTATGAGGGATGGACTCCTGAGGATGGTGGCCACTAAGGTAAACACAGGAGGGCCCAGACAGGACAGAGGAGGACCTGAAGGCAAGGGAGGTGTGGTTCAGCAGCACAGTGCTGTGGAGAGGCCAGCCTGGCTGCTAGGAGACAGTTCTCATTCCTTCTGGGTTGCTGGGTGACTCTGGGCAGTTGCTCATCCTCTCTGAACCTCAGTGTTTGCAGCCCCCAAATCAGGAGATGGCTTTTCAGGATCTCTAAGGTCCTTTCTGGTTCTCAAATTCTATAGTCTGAACTCCCATTATTTGTAGTGTAAGGGGAAGGCTAAGATACAGGACAGATATCTGCATTTAACATCTATGTGGACTCCAGGCAGTCAGCTACCCAACATGGGCACCGTGGAAGTACGTTCTGCGTTTGTAGGGTACATGACTTATCAGGGCATTAATTTTACTGCTCACACCTGAAGCTTGCCTTTTCTCCTTCCTCCCTTCTCTATTAAATTCTTTTATATTTTGCCAACTCTCTTGCTTTATAGGGGCTTGGTGGCAAAGGGTGAATTTTCCCTCTTTCCTCTAACTGCTGGCCCCCACCAAGACTGGTGATAGCTTTGTCCTGGTGGCCTCTGTCCCTATCTCTATAAGTACTATCTGAGGAGGGGTCCGCCCTGAGTCACACAGTGAATGCCCCGGTGGAAGGGGATGGGGACCAGACCCAAGTCCAGGCCTTACCTCGCCCAGCTTGTCAATGCCACCCTCGTTGATCACATTCAGGTTCATGTCTGTGACCTCCTTGAAGAAGACGTCCCGAACCTCTGTGAAGCCCTGGCTAGTGGGCACCATCAGGGCCTCCAGGATGGACGGAATGTAGGGCTGGACATGGTTCCGCACACACACCTCTGCCTTGGGGAGGATGAAGGCTGTGCCCAGAGGGAGCCAGGTCAGTAGAGGTTCCTGCCAGGCAGGCAGTACCAGGAACTCCTCCCACCATCCTGGGCCTCCCACCATCCCAGCCCTGAAGCCAGAGGCACCATTGTGTTATCTTTCCAGAAAACCACCCATGGTGGCAATACTAGCAAGTTCACTGATCCCAGAGAAAGGGTTGGTAAAGATAACTCCATGAAGTAAACATAATGGTGATGGAAGCCAGGCACAGTTGTCATGTCTGTAACTCCAACTACTCCATTGGTGGAGATCGGGAGGACTGTGGTTCGAGGCCAGCCTGGGCAAAAATTTCACAAGACCCCATCTCCAAAATAACCACAGCAAAATGGACTGAAGGAGTGACTCAAGTGGTAAAGCACCTGCTTTGCAAATGTGAAGCCCTGAGTTCAAATCCCAGTCCCACAAAACAAAAAAGAGCTGGGCTCAAGGGGTACAGCACCTGCCTAGTAAGCACAATGCCTTGAATGCAAACCCTGGTACTGCCAAAAAACATCTAAAAAATTTTTTAAAACCCAGGGGATCCTGACATTGAACCTGACATGTTTCTGACACTGTGACTGGCAAGAAACTAAGAGCACTATGGGCCAAAGGTGCTAGTAGTTTCCTACTTAGATAGAGGCAGAGAAAACCCTATCTTTAGGGACCATGCTCCTTTGTTTAAAAAAAACAATATAAAAATACCTTAGTAGAATACCAAGGAGCCTCTTGGTTTTACAAAACCTGAGCTCTTCCTTGCCCTGGGATGGTGTAGCATGGCTCTGCTATACCGTGTAAAAAGTTCTTCCCTGCTAGCTCTCCAAACATTCTGACTCAAGCATTTTTACCCAGGGGGTGTTTTGGTGTCCACCCTGCCCCACCCAGCTAATGTTGTTTGTTCCACAAAATAATGTCAACTCTCAGTGTCCCATCCGGCTCCTGATGAATACAGCTCGTTGAGAAAAAGCCATAGGAAGCTAACAACTGCTAAAACCATGGCCGGTGTGTGTGTTTAGGGGAGAAGTTAGGCATCATTGAGTTAAACTGAAGCCTACCAAATGACATGTGGTCAGATCTGGGTTGGCTAAGGATAGACACAATGCTTGAACCCCCCCCAAACAAAAGTTTTCCCCTTTTGGGCTGGGGGCATAGCTCAAGTGGTAGACCACCTGCTGAGCAACTGCAAGGCCCTGGGTTCAAATGCCAGTACTATCAAAAAAAAAAAAAAAAAAAAGCCACCTTCAAGATCTGGATTTATAAAAATAATTACTGTAAAACAACTCTCAGAACTCCATTCTAATTTTTCTAAACAATCAACCAGCAAGTCATGGGTCATGAGATAGAAAGAAAGTTCGTCTGGTCCCTGGAGAGCCTGGTCCAAGCACCTTTGGGTCCAGGCATGACAAGCATGGCCCAAAGACCCTACCTCGAATCTTGCTGGCCAGATGCTCCTTGGAGGTGATAATCTGGTCCATGTCGGTGCGGATGACCGCCTCCATGGCTGGCCGGGCCAGCTGCAGTTTGGATAGCACAGTCTCAAATTGATTCTTGGCCTGCTCATACACCATGCGATATACGGCGTCCGAGATCTAGTCACAGCAGCTGTGTCAGCGCCACAGCCAAAGGCACTGTACAAGCTGCTCACCCCCCAGCCTCTAGGGGACCCATCCACCTGGATCCACTGGCGCTGCCGCTCCTGTGACTTTCCCTTCAGTCGAGGGCAGAGCTCCGCCTTCAGCTCAGGACCCAGCTCCTCCATTACCAGGTTGCTCAGGATCTAGGATCAAGAGGAATAACCAGGGGCAGGGCTTGAGCAGGGACACCAGCCGGTGCTTCTCTCTGTATTTTGGCCACTCAAGCCCCCTCCTCTGGGCTTGGCCATTTGCTCCACACCTCCACTGTGCTGGCTTCCAAGCATCACCCACAGGTGTCAGACTCATCTACTGGGGTGCCTGCAGGGTTCTCAGAAGCTTGGGTCCCACCTCAGGGCCCTGGCACATGCTACACTCCTTCCTGCCTTGCCTGCACATGCATGTGTGTCTGTGGAATGTCAGTTTCTCCCGCAAGACAGAGCTCCTGGCTCCACAGAGGGCCCGGGCTGAGGCCATCCTGTGTGTAGCTACACCCAGGCACCTGGTCCACGGAGATGCCTAGTGAGTGAGTGAACAAAATGGCACGCATACCAGCACCCCGTTGTCCAGAAGAGCTTGTCATCTCCTTCCAAACCAAACCTGCAGTGCACCAGAGCCCATCACTGCTCCCAGATCTATCCTTTGGGCCCCAGGGTGACTTCTGAGATCTTCCCAGTCAGCCCTCTGGTCTCACCTGCACCTCATTCCCGCATAGCATCTCCCAGGTGCCATACAGCTCCTTTGACTGGCGGTGCATGCGGATGGCATCCGTGAACGCGGGGCCTTCCACCTTGGAGTCCTCAGGGATCCCTGCCCCCAGAGAGGGAGAGGAGAGCTCAGCAAACTGCCTAGTGGCAGCCAAGACCAGCCAACTAACCAGACCCGGCACCCACCTGCAACAGCATGTCAGGAGGGGTCAATGAGGCTCACTGTGCAGAGTCTCAGCACAGTAAGAGCAAGGAGCCCCCACCATCAGCAGTATGGCAACCCTCGGGCTTCCTCTTTATCACCTATATCCTCCAAGACCCTGAGATCTGGCCTATCACTAACCCTACTTTACAGTAAAAGAAGCAGCCAACAGAAGAACGAGGGGGCGCCACCTCCTTCCCTGAGAGGGTACCCAGCATGGCTTTCAGGATATCTGGGACTCTCCTTCTAATCCTTGTTGCTACCCCTTCTGTTCCATCTGGGCAACGCTGCCATGAGGTAGTAAATACACCCAGCTGCACAAGCCAGCGCACCTCTGTCCCAGCCACTCAGCCCAGCAACCCAGCATAAGATCAGCCCCAGTGGATCCTCAAGCCAAGTGAGCGAGTGTGACACCTCACTGACAAAAGCAGGCATGGGCTGTAGTTTGATGGGCCTTGTTCTAGATCACTAGACCCAAAAAAGGGTCTCAGTTTCTACACAATGGGGTCAATGCCCCTGGCCTGGCCTCCCACACCCACTGGGGAACCCCCTGGCCCTCAGCATGGGGACTGTGAGGTCTTAGGGGGCCACAGTCAGGGATGCTGAATGACACTTTCTGTAAGACACTGAGAACCAGCTCTTGCTGCCCTGGATCTGTCTTGTCTAAGGGCCCAAGTCAGCACCTGGTATAGATGCTAGAAGAAATTTACTGAATAAATGGGGGATGGGGTGTGGCTCAGTGGGAGAGCACTTGTCTAGTCTGCACAAGGCCCTGGGCTCCATATCCAGCACTGCAGGGAAAAAAAAAAAAAAAAAGGAAGTGCCTTTATTATTGGTAACAACTATAAAAAGACTATTTCTGCGTTGCTATTATTGGTGGTGTTGGTGGCTTATGTTAGAGGGTGGGTGGGTGAACAAGGCATGGACTCCAGACCCAGTGCTAAGGAGGCAAAGCAAGCAGCAGGAAGCTGCAAAATTTAACTGGGGTTGGGGGATGGGGAAAACATGGTTAACACCAAGTTTGGCCATGTGCCTCTGACCAGTGTCCCCAGAGCCCAGGATGGGGAAAGAGCAGTCTGAGCAAAAGAAACCCCAGCACCCACTGCAGTGACTACAGGCTGAGTCACCCCATGGAAGCTGAGTCCCGTCTAGCATGGGGGGACCCTCCCTCCCACAGTGATCTGGCCACAGGGAGGAAACAGGAATCACTGCTTGTCAGGGCCAGAAGGGAGCTCAGCAGAGCCCATCCCTGCATGGAGCATGGATGCTGAACCCTCCATTTCAGGGACTCAGGGCCAGGCAGGTGTGATGGGAGGAGAGCAGGGGTATCCCAGCCAGGGCTGACCACCTGGGCCTGGAAGAACCCCAGCCAGGCTCTCAGGAGGACACCGTCTTCTAGAGACCAGGTTTTGCCTGGAAAATCCAGTAGTGCGTGACAGGCTGGCTCTCTCACATCCAGGAATCCACATTTGCATGCAAGTCAGGCCTGAGGGGTAGGGTGTCTGCCAGGAAGGTGAGGCGGGAGGGATTCTACGCCAGTTCAAGCAGGACATGAGCCTCAGACTCTGGGGACCTTCTCTGTTCCACACATCAAGTCACAGGGTTTGACACGTTTGAGGGTCCCATGTGTCTCATTTGATACCCTTGCCCTCAGTACCTTAAACTGGGACTGAGATAAATTCAATTGAGGGGATAGGGTGAGCCTGAATCCAGCATGACTGTGTCCTTATAAGAAAGAGAAATTTGTTTTTTGTTTTATTGTTTTTGCTCAGGACCTCACGCTTGCTAGGCAGGCACTCTACCAGTTGAGCCACTCTGCAAAAGGGGAAATTTCTTAGAGAAATGTGGCTCATGCCTGTAATCCTAGCTACTCAGGAGGCAGAGATCAAGAGGATCATGGTTCAAAGCCAGCCCGAGCAAATAGTTCAAGAGACCCTATCTTGAAAAACCCTATCACAAAAAAGGGCTGGTAAGGCAGACCATCAAAAAACAACAAAAAAAAAAAAAAAAAAGGGAAAGAAAATGGGTAGAAGGTAGAGTGCCTCCAGCCTATAACCCTGGCTCCTGAGGAAATTGAGGCAAGAGGATAGCTTAAGCCTGGAAGTTTGGGGCCAGCTGGAGCAACATAGTAAGATCCCAACTCAAAGAACAAAAAATGAAAAACAAAAATCGTGAGCTCACAGAGGGATGACCCTGCCGATACCTTGATCCAAACTTGGAACCTCCAGAACTAGAAGAAAATTAAATTTCTGTCGTGTAAGCCACCCAGTCTGTGCAGTCGTTTTGGAAGCCCTGGGAAATGAAGATACAGTGCTAGGCTAGGACTTCACACAGAGTTCACTTAATCCTCAAACGCTGCGCGAGAACACTGTTGCTAGTCTCAGTCCTGATGAAGAAACGGAGGCCCAGAGAGGCAAAGTTATTGGCTCAAGGACACACAGCTTAGGGAACTGCAGAATCAGGGCTTGAACGCAGGACTCACTGACAAGCCAGACCTGGAGACTTTCTGAGAAAGGAAACTTCATTCTCAGTTCAGGGCAGCAGCCAGAGAGGGGACTCCAGTCAGACAGGAAGAAGCCTTGACCTCAGTACCCCAGGCCGGCAAAGAGGACTCAGTAGGCCAGTGCCCCAGCTGCCTCTTGCCACCCCCCACTGTTCAGGAATGCAGGATGTGAGGGGGGCCCTGGGACTGGCTGGCGGCCACCCAGCTTGGCCTCCTTCCCCACCCACCCCCCACTTCCTGGCAGCACCAGGAGTGAGCAATTCCAGGCTCTACAAATTCCAGGCCGGCCTCAGAAAGGGAGGAAGCAAAGAATTTTCTCACAGTCCTGGGGTGGAGGAAAGACCCACATCTGAAACCAGCCTTGTCAGCTCCTGCCTGGGCTGAAGGGCTGCCCCTGCAGGACACCTTTCTGTCACAACCTCCCATCCTTACCTGGTCCAGCAGCTCTCCCCGGGCCTCCCCTCCTGCCCACACCCCAGACCCAAGGGGCTCCCTGTGTGCCGCTCACTGTATATGCCAGGCTGGAGGCTAGGAGTTCCACTCAAATCATCTCAATCCTTCTCACAAGCTACAGAGCTGGAGACCTGAAGACTGGTTCGCCTCACCCCACCCGGCCTATCCCTCCTCCTTCCCCTGCTTGACCTGGGGTCACCACCCTGCCAGCAGCCCTGGAAGCCTGGGGAAAGGCATTTGGGCCAGAGATAGGGGAAGGAGGAGGGTGTCCCAGGCCAGGCAGCCAGAACCCTCACCAGCACCACAGCCCCAGGGACCTAGGAACAGGAGGCTCTTTGTGGGCAGCAGGGCAGGGCCCAGTCCAGGTGGCAGGGGTTGGCCTGGCTGAAGACCTGGTTCATCCTGCCTGGCAGATTCCAGACAGCAGAGGCGGTTCTGGAGAGGTGGGGTGAGTTGGGTTCCGCCCAGGTGTCCAAACCTCCCTTACAGCTGGGTGGAGCTGTGCTGGAGACCAGGGTTGGCACAGGGCTCCCCTCTGCCTCCCTGAGGCCAGATCAGCTGGAAGAAAGTCAGGGTCCAGGGCAGGGCTGGAAAGACCCCCACTGCCCCACCCCTTCTTGGAAGACAATCCTAAACCTTTTTAATTCCTTAGAACCTATAAGGTCCTTCCAGACCTGACTCCAGAGCCCCCCTCAAGCCCCATTTCAGGTCACCCCCTCCCTAATGCAGAGCCTGGCACTCCCTCCTCTACACTGCTCATGCATTCATGCTGGCTCCAGCTTCTCTGCAGCACTCTTCCCTATGACTGACTGTCCATTCTGTAGGTCTCAACCGAACCATCACCTCCACCATGAAGCCCACCCAGATCAACCCCTCCCCAGTCACAGGGCAGCACCTCCCCCAACACATGTTCAAGGTTCACTGGGTGCTCCCACTCAGCACCCAACACAGCTGTGACATCACCCTGGTGGGTCATCTGTTTAGCATCTATCTCTCCCACCAGACAGCTGGCTGCATGAGGGTAGGGAACATGCCCTGCTCCCCTGTTGTGTCTTCGGAGTAGATACTAAAAATGTCTATTGAATAACTGAGTGAACCAGAGTTTACAGAGGAGGAAGGAAAGGATGTTCCCACATCATGGACTGCACTCTCACTGTGAGCATGACACTGGAGTTAGGAAACCTGATGGCTGAGAATCATGGCTTGGATGTTGATATGGAATCACATCCTGGACTTTTGATGTTAACGGAATGACCTGTGACACAGAGTAGGGTCTCACTGACAGAAAGACCCCACAGGCCACAAAAAATGACAGGCCTGGTCTGACCATCCAAGGTCACGAACTCCCCTGCCTGACATGTGGGGATGATGACACAAGGCCTATCCCCTGGAACATTAATTGTGTTTTCCATGAATGCAAATCCTGATTAAAAACTTGAGGTCCTGGGATCTCCAATGCAGCACCCCTTTTGTGCCTGCACACTTTCCTGTCTGGAGGGTGCACTTTTGCTTTGTGTTCACTTTGCTTTGCATAAATAAACCTGCTCCTGCTTAAATCTCCTCTGTGTCTGTCCTTGAATTCTTTCTCTAACAAGACCAAGAACTTGGCCAGGCAGCAGTGGCTCACGCCTGTAATCCTAGCTACTCAGAAGACAGAGATCAGGAGGATCATGGTTTGAAGCCAGCCCAGGCAAACAGTCCCACGAGACCCTATCTCAAAATTACTCAACACAAAAAAGGGCTGGTGGGTGGCTTAAGCAGTAAGAGCATCTGTCTAGCAAGTGTGAGGCCCTGAGTTCAAACCCCAGTACCAACGAAAGAAAAACAACCAAAAAAAGAGCAAGAACTTTCTTATCTATGTGACCCAAATCTGGTCACAAATCCTCCCAAAAACCCCCTAAGACACAGGAGGGGTTATTATCACCATTTAACAAAGGCCCCAAACGGAAAATCAGTCTTCTAAAGTCACATTGCTAGAAAGTGGTCAAATCAGGATTATGATTGTGATCTACAGTCCAAGGGCTCAACAACTACACCCGCCTCAACAATTTCCTAATGTTTCCTGAGCAACATGGAAATGTTTTTATCAAGGAAGAAGATTCTGGGAGATAAAACAGCTTCCTACAAACTTAGAAGGGAAGTCAGAACAGCTTATAGAGCAGGGTTGCCACACAGCACTCGGCCACTGGGTGACTGACACACTTAGCGCCCACTTGCCCAGGCCCAGTGGCTCACCATTGTTGCAGTGCCTGACGCAGTCCTGTAGAACAGCCTGCCACTTGTCCTGCTCGGCTTCTGTCATCATGCAGAAGTAGTAGTGACGTGCATAAGGGTGCCAGAGGATGAGCGGGAACTGTGTGGGGCACTTGAGGATGGGGGCAGTGCCTGATTTTGATGTAGTCCCTGTGGAGAAATCTTCTCTGAGCAGCTGCCCTCTGTGGTTTCCCTAGGTCAGAGGACAGCAGGAACCTGATCCTGTGGCCGACAGGCATACTTAGGCCTAGAGAAGGCTGGCCTGTCCTGAAGTGGCTGGCAGGTCAGTGGGGAGGCAGGTGCCTTCCTTCTGTCCTCCACAGCCTGGCTAAGGGAACCTCAGAATCCAGCATCCGTGTGGAACCCCTCCTAGAGCCGGAAGTAGGTCACATCCACCCATCTCCCTCTTGGGTAAGGTTCTCGATGCTCCAAGGCTAAGCATTACCTTCTTGGGTTTCCCTACACATTTCAGCTGTGGAAGCCAAAGTGTGGCTTCCATGTCCAGTGGGGAGGGAGGCACGTGGGAAAATGAAATAAACAGAAGGGAATTTTTCTCTTTCTATTTGTTCCTCATGGATATGTGAGATCCTGCAAAGTAAGTGGTCCTGGGCTGTGACCAGCCACTATGGTCAATAATCCGACAATAATAGTTCTCTGTGCCCAGTTCTGGGTGGGCCTGGTGTGGGCATGGTGCACACACCACCTCTCAGGGTCTTTACCACACCCTGAGCTCTGTCCTCTAGGCACCTGTATCTTGTAGATGCTACAGAAGCCAAGGGCTGGAGGGGGAGGTGTTCACCTGCACAGGCCTGGCCTCCAGGAACATGGACTCCTACCAAGTCTCCACCACCATCAGGGCTTCAGTCCCAAGTCCCAGCTAGGGACACAAGCTGACCCCAGGCTGGCATGTCCGTCCGTCCGTCCGTCGTCCCCCCCCCCCCACGTCCCTCAGTTCCCAGGGATAGTCTGCACAGCAGGTGTTCTTTGCATAAGGCTTCCGTTGAGCCTTGGCAGGGTGAACAGAAATGGAAAACAGCAACGCCTCACAAATGTAGCATCCACTCAGCAAGGGGCCCCAGGAGGCGGGGAGGACAGAGGCGAGACCCCCCCCACATTCCACAGCTGTGCAGCTTAAGACTCAGGCACCATCAGGACCTGGATGAGGACCTGCACGGATCCAGACCCAGTCCATAGCATGGCCTCAGACAAACCCCACCCCTCAGGCCTTCCAGGTCTCCCCTTGGACGGCTCAGGTTGTACTTGGCACAACCTGTGGGCAGCTCTAGATCCAGCTGGCCACTCTGCAAATGTGGCCTGGAGCAAAGGGCTCAGGATCACACTCCTCGCTTGCATGGGCAGCGTGGCTAGGGATGGCTGGGGATGGCTTGTCCTTTACCTGGTAGAGAGTTGCCAACGAGCTCTAGGTACTGGTCCACGGAGGTGAGGATTTTGTAGCCTGCACTGTTGATGATGGCTCGGGGTGGCACCTGCCGCTCATAGGCCTGAGGAAGGGGCAAGAGAGATGAACCCGCAAGGTTAAAGGCGTGACCAAGTGCAAATCCCATCTCCAATTCAGCTCTAAGGCCCTACTCAACTGCCTGTCCAGGGTAGCGAGGAGGACAGGAAAGAAGGAAAGAGAGGGATAAGAAAAGGTCATTTCTGTGGAGAAATGACCCAAACATTGTATGCACATATGAATAAAAGTTAAAAAAAAAAAAGAAAAGGTAGACTGGAGCTGGGGATATAGCACAGTGGTAGAGCACTTGCTAGGATTTTCGGTGCTTGGGTTCCAACCCCAGCACACCAAAAAAAAAAAAAAAAAGATTGATTACCAGGGTAACTAGTGATAGTGGTATAGCAAGTGAAACCTGGTTCGGGGCTTCTGCCTCCCAGGGCTGGGTGAGAAGGGATAAGAAAACCACATCAGATGTTTAGCACTGTGCCTGGCACATAAGGAGGGCTGCTACATGATCACTATAGCCACAGCTGCCTCTATAACCAGCAGCTATACTAAAAGGAATGTTTTTTATATATCAGGCACTGTTCTGGGGTACTGTATGCTTCATTTCACAGGCTGCTAACAATTCAAGTGGTGGATTAGCCACAAATTTACACAGCTGAGAAGTAGCAGGTGTAGACTGTGGACCAGGGCTGTCTCCAGATCACCTTGAACTACCCATCTCCCCCACTCCCACCAACTTCCTAGCTTTTAGTGTCACACAGTCTTCTTTGGAGGAGAATTAGGTCAGGACACAGCTTTCCTACACCAGCATGTGGGGGGGTGGGGGGAAGCAATTCTGATGGAACAGCTCATACAGCAGGGCTGCCATGCTACTGTCTGCCACTAGGGGGTCACTATCCAACACTGCCTGAGCAGCTCAGAACCTGGGCAGAGATGAATGGGCTCCTTGACCTTGAAAGCCTTGATCCTGCTGCCCTAGACCTGAGGAGAAAGGGGAATAAGTCCAGCAACCTCTTTTATAAGGAGCTGAGGTCTCCAGGTGATTCTGATGCATGCTACCATTAGAAAACCTCTACCCTAGGGTACAAGGTTGTACCTGACTATTTCTATTACTCTAAAAACTGATCTGCTGTGAAACAGGCCTGTCCTTTAGCCAACTCTGGAGAAATGTTTGGGAGATGAAAGCGAGGTTGTGGCTCAACCAGATGCAGCTTCTCCAAGGGCCCAAAGCAAAGATAAGATATAACTAGTTCCCATCCGTTCTCAAGCCTTTCCTACTCACAGAGGTGGGAAAGAATGAGGCGGGAGGATGTGTGACACTGCCCAGAGAGTAGAGGAGGCAGAGACCGGCCAGCAGACAGCTCCGGGAGACTGCTGAAGAGCAAAGATGGGAGGGGTCAAAGGAGAAGCAGGAGGGCTGCTGAGGGAGGGCCAGGCTCAGGGCCTTGATGATGGAGCAATTGGGAGGACTTGAGAGTGATCGGAGGATGGCTTTATGAGGTTTTGTGAGTTGAGCACCTGGACCCAGAATGAAATGTTTTTCAGACAAGGAGCCACTGAGAGCAAGGGGTCAGGGAGATGGGGAAGGCAGGGAGATTTTGCTTTGGCCCTGGCAACAGTGTGGGGAGATACAGGGTAACAGGTATGAGGGCAGCAGGTGTGAGGTGCAGGTCTGGAGCCTGAAGCTTTGAAGTGGGGTTCATGTAGTGAGAATTACCTGGGGCAAGGGGACAGATGACTGGAGGAGCACTCGGGGAACAGGGAAAATGGACCAGGAAGACTGGGGCCCAGAGCGGGTTGCGGCTGGGGCCTCGCTTACCACTTTGTTGTCGTATAGCACCAGCCCGTAGTTGTGTGGCACAAGGCTGAAGCGGTTCCTCCACTTCTTGTTGTCCTCCTGATACTGGAACAGGTTCCCCGAGAAAATGATGCGCTCATCCAGGGGTACCTGTGGATGGAAGGGGTGGGGTGTGAGGTCCCTGCCTGGGAAGGGGTGGGGTCCCCTAGGAGGTAGCAGCCAACAGGCAGTGATCATGCTCTCACTCACTCTCTGGCGGGCACTTCCCCCAACCCTTGGTGCAGAGCTGCACCTTGCCCACTTGGTAGATGCAGAGCTGCACCTTGCCCACTTGGTAGATGCAGAGCTGCACCTTGCCCCCTTGGTAGATGAAGAGGCAGCTCAGGGTGATGGAGGGGCTCACCCTGGGTCCAACTCAGACCCAGGCCGGTTCCAAATTCAGGGCCCGGCCAGGCTGACGGGCTCCCACTCTGTCCTAACTTAGGCCAGGCCCAGCCACCTTGCAATAGGTCTGGGGAGCACAGTGCTTCCTCCATCCACCCACCGCTGCCACATCAGTGCCCGGCAGTCACTCCAGCTAGGGGTGACACCCCACAGGCAAGGCCTTCCAAGGGCCCAGCATCTGGGAAGCCTCTGCCCAGCTCTGCATCTCAGTTTTCCCTCAAGGTAACAAAAACTTAAACAAGGTGTCTCCAGAGATTCCCCCCAGCTCTGAAAGCTCACTACGGGCCTCACCAGACCTGGGCAGGGGTAAAAGGGGCCTCCTCTGGGGGTATTTCCTGGCAGGAAGATGACCTGTGTGAACTGCAGATACGCCCAGACTTTTACTAGCCCTAGTTCTGCCTGACTCACACAGCATTTCTTTGAGCCCTGTTTTCCTCATCTGTGAAATGGAGGCAGCAGCAGCTGGCACTAGGCAGGCAGGAAGAGTCAGAGTGCACACCACAGTCTCCCAGCTCCAGGACTGTCTTGGAGGTTGGGGGGGAGAGGGGGGGTCCTTATACCAAGGGTGGGATCTTAAGCTGAAGCTATGGCCATCCAGGTACATGTTTCCTGAGCTGGCAAGCATCAGGAAGCTTCTGGAAGGGAGATATGAAAGCCATAATGCAACATAGAGAACCCAGGGGAGACTAGTGATCTGTCTCAGCAGGTTCTGTTTGTTGTATAATAAATATGGTGCTGCTTGCAAAGAAATGCTTATGTGTGTAATAACTGGAAAAATTATTTTGACTGTGCTCAGATCTTCCTAGCTTCCTTGCTCTCTCCTGAGTCTGTCACTCCTCGGGGGCCCTTCACCGGCTCCCCTCTCCCTAGTCCCTCCTGGGCTCCTAAGGGGAAAGAAACACTCTCAGAAAGGAGAGCCCATTGTGCTCAAACAATAAGACCCTAGACCACACTTCCTCCAGGATGAAAATATTTACAGGAAAAAATGGCTCCCCTACCCCCACACACCTTGTGCTTTGCTCAGTGGCCTATATTTAGACCACCAAAACTCAGCCCTGTAATCCATTTTTTCTAGAAAGAAAGTGCAGCCAGGGCTCTCCTAACATCCTGGGAAGCCCTCCCCCCCCACCCTCCCCCTCACCACTCTGCTAGACATCTGATTTGTGAGTTCCCAGACTTAGGGACAGGGATGGTCCCAGAGGGAGGCTGTCCTGGGCCCAGGAAGCCAGACTCACATTGTACCACTATGTCCACCTCCAGATCCTGGGGCAGCTCACAATGGCTGCCTAGCTGTGGGTTTGGATTTTATTTTTAAAACTTTCAAATGGCAGAGTCGTGTTTCAAGTGGAAGGTCTGCAGGAAGTGAAACAGAACCGACAGCCCAGACAAAATATTTTAGACTCTGCAAAGCTTCAGACGACTGGGGCTCCCCGCTCAGTCTGCCACCCATCACAGGAGCCAGCCCTCGTGTGTCTCCTCCTCTCCATGCCTCAGTGGAGGCTGAATGGACTGTGTCCAGCACAAAGCAACTGTTTAAGTCTTTCTTATTATTGCTGCTTTTATTATTACTATTTTCATTTTATCTCTATGATGTTTTTAATAAAAACAATTACTGTTATTATTCTGATGATTGTTATCAGTTATTTCTCTGATGTTATTTTGACTTCACATGGTGTCAGTCAGTTTCATGAATGGCAAAATGGGACCAAAACTCCCTATCTTTCAGGGATTGTGAGTAAATTGGTTTTGCTCCTCTGGCTTATAGGTCTCTTTCCCTACAACCATGTATCCCTGGTGAATGTGAAAGACAGGTCTCACACAAAGAAAATGATTAGCACAGCAATGGGTCCCCATTTGTCTTGGGTTCTTTGGACATGGGCTGCCCATACGTTTCATTCTGGATAAAAGAGCAGTTTGAGCCTGCTCACCTGGGCTGAGTTCAAGGCCTCCTTTCCTCCCAGATGGGTACACCCCTGCCAGAAACTCAGGCTGGGTCACATCTGGGCACCTCTGCTCCCTGATGCCTTGGGGTCAGAGGTTACCATTGTCAAGGAAAAAGACAGGTTTTGTTGGGTCCAAAAGCAAAGGGCCATGTGGTGCCCTGTGATACCCTGATACCTGGGCAAGCTGGGGGTTGGCAGAACAGATCCTGGGCTAGGCTTGGGGGGTCTGCCTCCCCATCCTAGGTCAGTCAACTGGGCTCAGCCCTTGTACATCCTGTTCCCTCAGTTTGATACTCCCCTCACCCAGTAAACTCTTCCTCCATTGTCAGGTCCTCCAATGAAATAGCCCTGCTTCCAGGAAGCCCCCGTTGATACCCAGGCATGTGTTCACCCTGTCATCTCCATAGGTCCCACTGGATTGTGTCAACAGCTATTTACTGTCACCTTAGGCATCTGCAGGGCCATCAAGGGCCATATGGCCCCAGCACCTAACATGTACAGAAAACAGAGTCATCTGAGTCTTTCCCTCCAGAAAGACTCCAGGGTGTCATTCCAGACTGTGAGCAGCTTGAGCTACAGCCTCCGGCTGGGAAACTGGGCTCCCTAGCACACTCTTTTGATTCTGGCCCCTCCCAACTCATGGTAAATAGGCCCATTTTTAGTCATTCATTTTGTGTGTAGAAACAAACCAAAGCCACCCAGTCTGGGGCCGGAGCCTTCCCAAGCTTTTCTTTCCACCCTGTTGTCTCCCAAGGCCTTCCCCAAATCCCAATACTGCCTGGCTGGACCCCCCCTCCCCAAGTCCTCCTCCCCTCCCACAAGGCTGCTCTGATTTATCTGGCCCGTAAGGACAATATTCTCTGAAATCAGCCTCACAGCAGGGTGATACCACTTGCCTAATTACCCAGCAGGTCAGGATTCAAACCTGAGTAACCCAATTGCTTTCCTGACCACAGGACTTTTGCCCTCTCACTGAGTCCTCACCTTGGCCCTTAGAGGAGGTAACCAATGTCAGAGGATTGGAGATCAAACCAACTGCCCAGGCTACCAGCTACTAAGAGCATTTGGACACAGGTCCCCAAGTCCTTTCCCATCAGACTACAGAAGTGGAGACAAAGTCCTGTGTCTGGCTAAGAGAGGGTCTCTATCCCTTCCCTGTGGCAAGGCCTCAGCATCCTGCAGCCTGAGCACAGGATGCCCTGGGCAGCCCCACAGAAGCCAACAGGACAGGGTGGGGAAATGTGGCACATCAGCAGCCCACCAATCGCAGAAATTCAGCCACTAATGACCCTGAGTGCCACAGGCCCTTGGGTCACCTGGCTGACCTGGCCAGCACACATTTCTGGGGGAATGGCCTCAGTTAATCAGATTCCCCAGAGGGAAGCCAGCCAGAAGTAACTACAGGGCTGTCACTGAGTCACTGTAGGGCCAGACCATCCTCCTCACCACCCTTTCCTTTTCCTTTGCTACCTTCCTGTCAATCCAGGGGCAGAGGGTGGAGGTCACTGAAAGGCACTGATCTCAGCCCTGGTACAAGTGAGGCCCCCAAACAGGACTTTCCTGGACTGACACAGGACCCCTGCACTATCCCCAGGGAACAAGGACTGGCAGTCCCTTGAGTGCAGGGAACCAAAAACAGCAGCATCCAGCCCAGAACTCAGAGCTCCACCTGTACCTGTGACATCCTCTCCCTCCATAGGCCAACCACAGGATTCCCTTCCACTTGCTTCCTCTAGCCCACACTGACCCTCCAGGGTGGAGCCAGGCAGCTTCCAATTCTTCCCTGGACAAGTATTTCCTGGGCATATATGATCCTGGTACTAATTATGGGATAATAACAAGGCCAGTGATGATGACAGTTTCAGCCAACTCTGGCCAAACACCTTCCCTGTTCCAGGCACAATCGCTCTGCGAAGGCAGTGTCCTTGTCTCATTTGACAGATGAGGGATGTGACAGTGTCACCCTCAGTGAACGAGTGGACCCTTACAGACAATCAGGGCAACAGAAAGAGACTAAGGCCCAGAGACGTCACATCCAAGGCTATATGGGAGGGGTGGCAGAGCCCGAGCTGAACCCTCAGCACCTCTCACCTTGCGCCAGAGCAGCTGCGCCTGTGGCAGTCCAGTGCCCTCAATCTCGTGGCGCATGCTGTTGAAGAGTGCGACGCCATACTGGTCCTCATAGAAATGGAGAAATTCCCTCAGGATCTTCTCTGTCTTCTCTGAAAGGAAAGGACAAATGGAAGCCTGAGGTCATCGTGGATATCTAGAGCAGAGTGCCCGGGAAGCCCCAGATTCATACATGTAGAACTGTTTGTATAAGCACTTCACTGAAGGCATTTCTGGCCAGGGCTGCATCACCTGTACAAGTTGGCCACCCTGGGAAAGGGTGACCCTCCAGACAAGAAGATGGGCAGTGGCCACACACAGTGAAAACCAAAACCCAACAAGCCCACGAGAGATGCTCACTCAGCAGTGACCAATAGAATGCCAGACTCAGGCCTTCTCATGTGTGCCTGCACCCCTAATCCTGCCCCAGTGACAATGTGGGGGGCATGGTCTTTAGAGACAGCTCAACCCAGCCCCCCTCACAGGCCTAGCCTACTGTGCACCCTTTCATGGAATGAGGTCATGTCTGTACAGATTCCAATTTGGGGGAAGGAAGGGGAGAACAAATGAGGAATGTTCTCTAAATGCCTATTTCTTAAAAACCTGAACAGAACTCTCAGAGACCATGGGAATCGTTCTCAAGATGAGGCTAAACAGGGCAGGGCCAGAAGAGGCGGGAAATGAGTTGGGGCCATAGAGAAAGGAGGCTTCACAGTAGACAGTAACATAGATGACCATCTGACTGTCATCTTGACAGCTATGCCTGACTGAGCGCTAACCCAGGGTCAGTCAAGATTGACAACACAATCCCAAAGGATCTTCATGAGAGCCCAGGGGAGGTGGTGTGTGTCATCTTCTGTTAGGGATGAGGCTAGTGGACCCAGCATCCTCAGCCCAGGTTCTACCTTGATCCTCTGTGGCCAATGGGCATCCTCCCAACATGGCGGCAGGATGGGTGGGCTTGAGCCTGTGGATCTCTGACCCACAGAAGTTTTTGGTTGCCCAGTTGGTGCAGCCCAAAACTGTATTCAAAAAGACCCTGTACTGGATACAGACAGGGCAAGACTGAGGCAGGAGAAGGCCTCATCCAACTGTCCCACTGAGGAGGCTGAGGGTCTCAGGGAGCCTTGAGGGAGTAAGCATCAGAAAGTCCTGTGCCCAGTGCCCCTCAGAGCAGGAACCAGAGGCCAGCAGGAGGCTGAGTCTCTGGGCCAGGTTGCAGCTATGGCAGCTGATGGGCCCAAAAGCACTGGGTAGACAGGGGCCAGGGCGGACAGGAGGACCCAGAATGAAATTCATTCTAGGGATGCCCCGTGGGGGTGCAGACAAGTTATCAGTGGGCCAGAGTTCAGAAGAGGCATAGGACTCAGGGGAGAAGGGAAGGGCAGAAACTTCTACTCCATTAAGTAGAATAGAAAAAGAGAATACAGCTCCACACCCCTCTCCAAAGAAAACCACAGCAGCCATGACCCTAATTTCACCCAACTGCAATTACAGGCATGCCTTGCTATCTGAGCTATAAAGGTCTAGATCCATATGTAGTTTTGTTTGTTTATTTGTTTTGTTTGTTTGTTTTTTTTTTTTGAGACAGGGTCTCTCTATATAGCCCAGGCTTGCCTTGAACTCCTGGCAAGATCCTCCTGTCTCCGCATCCCAAGTGCTGGGATTTCTACCACACCCAGCTTGGATCCATATTTGGATAAACCCTCTATGACCTGAAATTCCAGAACAGTTGAGAGTGTGGGATCTTTCACAAACCAGCCTTGCGCTCTAAGCTCAGGAGCTGAATGGGTTGGAATGGGAGAGCACTAGTGTTTGTCTAAGGCTTAAAAAACCTACAGGGTGGGCCTAGCTCCCCTTTGCTCACTGATGCAACCACAACTGGGCCCAGCAAAGGGAGGAGAGCTGGGGGTGGCCCAATGGCCAAATAGTTACTAAGCAAGGACAGGGGATGGCCAAAGAAATAGCAATAGGACACAGGAGCAGCGTCAGGAGGGGTGAGGATGGCGCATTCCACAAGGGGTTAAAGATGGAGCAGACAGCACACAGGCAGTGCCAGGGAACGGGGCATGTTAGAAGGGAAAGACAGTGGGGACAGAGCCATGGGATAGCGAGCACATTCTTGCAAGATACCCTAAGCCAGCTGGGTAGGAACTGCTATGTGCTTAGTACAAAGGAAGTACCCAAAACACAAGAGATGACTCAGGGCGCTGAGGGGCCAGAAGGACCCAAAACGTCAGTAGCACTCACACAAAGTCCAGCCTGGGCAAAGGGTTGTCAAGGGAGAAAGGAACAGAATCATATAGGAGAGGACTCAGGCAGACACGGAGGCCCTAAGGCATTTCTTATTGGAAGGCTGGGCCTCCCCCCATCCCTGCCTGCTGAGCTCATGGCCCAGGCAACCCTCCACAGCCCTGCCTATAAGTGCTGCTCAGTGCCCCTCTTTTTTCCTTTTTGCCACCCTGTAGCTGCTATCTCCTGAGAGCTGCCAGCAGAATTTCACAACTGTGTCCCTGCCTGGGTGTCTATAGATGGTCCCTGAAGTCTGGGGCACCCCCTTCTCCTCTACACCAGCCTACACCACCAGGAAACTTTTTGAAACATGGAATTGGGTGGACATCAGATAGGGCTTTGGAAAACAAGACTCATCACCTTGAGGGGATTCAAACAGAGAGGGTGAGGGGCTCATCTGAGGTCAAACTAAGGCAACTGGGGTTCAAGCCACAGCCAGTTGAACCCCCTCCTGGCTTTGACCACAGTCCACAGGACCTCACAGAACATCCCTCCCCATCCAGGGCAGCAAGTAAGCAGGCTGTAACCACACCCGAGGCATGGCTGGCTTAGGGGGTCCTGGGTCCCCCATACAATGGCATCTGTGCACTAGAGATGCTGGGGCAGTGCAGCCTGTGGGTGTGTGCCACCTCGCCTCCCCCACAGCCTGCTACATGCTCTCATCCTCCCTCCTGCACTGACTCAGCCCCAGGTGCTGCTGGGTGAGAAGCTCTGGGGACTGACAGTACCCAAGGCCAGCCTCCTGATGAGGGTGTGTGTGGTGGCTGAGAACCAGATCTGCCACAGCAAAGAGAGAAATGGGCACCCTAGAACCTGCTCACAATGCATGCTGCTCAGCGCAGGGCTCCAGAAACGTTATTCTTAATTATAACAGTCCTCAGTTTATAACAGCACTGAGTCGCTGTCTGAAACTTTTATTAGCAGGTAGAACTTTTATAGCTAAAAAAATCCAATAAAAGTTTTTGTTTTGTTTTGTTCCTAAAGAGCCAGGACAAAAATCACAAAAAGATGATGACTGTGATGGGTATGTCTTCAACAAAGGTTCAACAAAGGTCAAACAGAACACCCCGGAACCCAGGCTTCCACCTAACCTGGTCTGGGCTTCCTCTGTCTATGCCCCTGTACTAGCATCATCCCTCAGAATTAGGAGGGGAGCTCATCCACTCAGACACTGGGCTACCACCCCGATTCTGCCTCACCACACACCCCAATTCTTCAACTGGTCCCAGAAGGGAGCATAGATAAATAAAAAGTCCCGCCTTCCAGGTCTATAAACCACAGACTACAAGGCTACAGAAGGTCATTTCACTGTCACTCAACAAAAATGTCCTGAGTCCTAAGTGGCCTGTCCCAGGAGGGGCTGCCTATGCAGGTCCTGGATCCTGTGTTAGCCTGAGGGCAGCCTAGAAATTCTGGGAACTGATTCCTAGTCAGTGTCCAGAGACCTCAGGGTGCCACCGCCCATCCGGGCCTCTGTCTCCATGTCATGTCTGCATGAGAAGCCCTGAAGAAGTCACTTCCCAGGACAGGTGGCCAGGATGAAACACACACACTCTCTCATGGGGTTTGTTTTGGAGTCAAGCCTGACTGCAAGCCAGCTGAGTAAGGGGTGCTCTGTGGATCTTGACACCGCTGGACCCATCTCCAAGGACTGAACCCTTTGGTGCTGTCGAGGGGTGACACAGAAGGATCCCCTCACCAGTCAGTCCTTACTCTGGCCCCAGAATTCCTGGAGCTCACCAGGTTATTGCTTACCCTCTGAGAACTTCAAGTGTGCTCTGTGGCCTGCTTAATCCCAACAGGTATGTTAATCCCACCTTTCAGGTAAGAAAACTGAGGCTCAGGGAGACTCAGTGACTTACTCAAAGGCACACAGCTTAGAAGGGGACAGAAGTGGGGGTTTTGCCCCTTGTTCCTTCCTATTATTGCTTATACTCTCTCTACAACAAAATTAGAGATAAGGGCAAAATAGTTTCTGCGGGGTATTGAGGGGGGGAGCGGGAGGGGGTGGAGTGGGTGGTAAGGGAGGGGGTTGGGGCAAGGGGGAGAAATGAACCAAGCCTTGTATGCACATATGAATAATAAAAGAAAAATGAAAAAACAAAACAAAAAATAAATAAATAAATAAATAAATAAATAAATAAATAAATAAAAAGAAGTGGGGGTTTTGTTGCTTTTTGTTCATTTGCTTTTAGTGTTGGGGATGAAACCCAGAGCCTCATGCATGTTAAGCAAGTGCTCTACCCAAGTTACATCCTCAGCCCAGCTAGAATTGGGTTTTAGAGCCAACCCTATAAAGCCTGCCCATGTCCGTGGCCCCTCTCACAGGCCCCTGGCTTTGTAGTCTCTTGCTGGATCTCTGCCCAGTCCCAAGTGGGAAGGAGACAAAACAGGCTTGACTATCCCTATTTTCCAGATGGAAACTGCAGCTCAGAAAGGCAAAGTGTCTTTCCAAAGGTCACACGGTTGGAGGCCAGGCACCGGTAGCTCATACCTATAAACCTAGCAACTCAGGAGGCAGAGATCAGAGTTCAAAGCCAGCCCAGGCAAATAGTTCGTGAGACCCTATCTAGAAAACACCCATCACACAAAAAAGGGCTCAAAGTGTAGGCCTTGAGTTCAAGCCCCAGTACCGGAAAAAAAAAAAAAAAAAAAAACACAGTTGGCAGTGTCAGAGCAGGGACATACATCTGGGCTCTCCAGCTTCCACTGGCTCTCATCTGGCCCAAGCTGGCGGAGGACCTCCCCATACACTGGATTCCTGCTTGCCCAGCCTCCCTGGGCCTCTAATTTGGGTGGGCGAGTCTCTGAAAGCTCAGCTGACCTGAAATCTTAACACCAATCTCATCAGTGCTGCCCTGGCCTCAGGAGCTGACCAAGATGCTGGTCTCAGCACCTCCTCTGAGCAGCTGGTGAGTCAGGCTGACCGCAGCCACCTCGTGCAGGACAGAGGAATTAGGGAGAGGACAGGGTGCAACCCTCAAATAGGGCTCCAGGGCTCCACATGGGCATGCAGGCTTTGGGTTCAAGTCCCAGCTCTGCCACCTACTAGCTATGTGGCCTTGCCCAAGTCATTTGCCCTCTGTAAGCCTGTTTCTCTCTGCAAAATGGTGAAGCAGTACCTACCTGACTCAGTGGTAAGGAAATCAATGAACCAATGTGCATAAAACACTTCACCCTGGCAAAAAGGAAGCACTAATACAAGCTCCCATAAAGTGCCTCTGGTCCAGGCTTCCTCTAACCCAGGGAGAGCCCCCAGCCCAGCTCAGCCCCATGACCAGTACCACAAGCAGCCGGAAGAATGCTAATCTCTTACTTTCCAAATTGACAACATTAGGGATCATGCTACTTCCTGTGCGATAGAAGAGGGTGGGCATGAGCTGAGGACCCACAGAGGAGGTCTAAAGTCCCCTGCAGCCTAGGGAGCTGGGGGAGGGGCCCTGGGCCCACTGTGCTGAGGCTTGGAGAAAGAGGCTTGCTGAGCTGAGTATGGAGGAAGGAGTGCAGGCCCCCAGAGAATATGCACGGAAGCAGAGCAGCAAGACCCCTCTGTGCTGCACCTGCGTGAAGCATCCTACCCAGGCAAAACCCCAAAACCTCTGCTTAGTCTGGGGGGCAGATGGTGCTGGTATTGTGGGATGTTTTGCACGAGGAGCCCAAGCTCCAGAGAACTGACAGCCCCTGCCATGTCTCTCACTGAGGAGCAGCAAAAGTGAAAACTGAGCCCAGGTCTGGGACCCTGGAACCTGAGGCTGAATCCCCACCCTATCCCTGATGGAAGGGCATAGGGACAAAGAAGGCGATCTCCAGCCACAACTGCACCCAGCTTCCTGAGGACCATGGGACTTTATGCCAGTTCCAACCCTGGTTTGGCCCAAGCTGTGACACCAAGCCAGATCCATCCCTGGCTCATCCGGTCCCTCCAGCAGGCTCCAGGGACACACCTCACCCCGAAGGTCCAGCCCAGTTTCAGGGTTGAGAGGTTTGCTGACTGAAACCAAGCAGGTGACAGCAGCTGGAGGGTGGGGCAGGCTCAGAACCTGACTGCCTGGTTCCTGGAGAATGGGGGGGAGCTGGTCCAGGTGAGAAGGTGGGGGAGGCAGCTAGGGCCCTGACCTACCCCCAGAGCCCTGGGAACTGCAGAGGTGGTGCAGGGATAGGGATTCAGTTTCCGTCCTGTGGAGTTGTCCAAAGCACTGCCGTCTCTGTCATTGGGACAGAGGGGGACCCTGAGGTTCAGAGAGGTAGCAGCATTCTCCTAGAGTCACACAGCATGTCCCAAAACAGCTGGGCTTGTCATGCCAGGTCTCCAGTGCAGGCCTGGCCCACAGCCTTTGTACTGGACCTCCCCATTCTCACCATCTACACGTAGTGGCAGCAGCCACTTGTTCAGCATGCCAGTAGCCGTGTAGTACACCATGTTTCATGTGCTTTTATGTGTTATCCCCTTCACAGAGGAAGAAGCTAAGGCTCTGAGAGGTTAAGTGACTTCTCCAAGAACACACAGCTTATAAACGACATAGACCCAGACTAGTCAGAGTCTAACAGGGGACTGAAGTTTGGGCAAATCCATCTCATGCCCACTGCCCAAATTGCCAGTCTCTGGGGATCAGGCCTCTCCACAGCACTGGCCCTGTGGGTGGCCCCAGGAGAAGGGCTGACACACAGCTCCTGCTCCGGACTGTAATCAGGTGGGAAGCCAGGATAAGGGGGTAATGACAGGCTCTGTCAGTCAGCAGAAGGGGACTGGCAGTCAGCCTACAGGAAGCCAGAATCTGGAAGGCCAGAGTTAGGGAGGGGAAGGACAGCTGAGAGATCCACCAGTTCAGGCTTGTCCAGAAGGGGACAGTACCAGAGGGAGAGGGGCTGATGTAGACCACGTTGCAAGTCACCTGGGGAGGAAGGCACCTTCCAGCAATGCCAGGTCCCTGGAAACCTATTTCCAGACACCATAGGAACAGATCTGCTACTTCCCACCCCACATGCTCTGCTCCCCAGCACAAGGCCATTGGGGCGAGCTGTGCTTCCTGGCTGATTAGGGCCAGTCAAGAAGCCAGCACAGTGCAGGCCAACCTGCACCCTGTCACTGCCCCCAGCCAGAACACTTCCCTCTGAGGCCCACCACCTCCCACACCAGGAGCCAGACGGTAGCCTGACCTCCCCTGCTCCAAAACCTCCCATGGCTCCCTCTGCTTTGGAATAGAAACTGAGCATCTTCGTGTGCCCCAGTCCCCTGAGGTGTCTGAAATCTGGACACTCCTTCCTCCTCTGCTGAGCTCTCCACAGTCCTGTCCCCTAGGAAGTCCCCAAGATAGTTGGGTGCCTCCCCTTACACCCACAGCCCCGCTGACAGCGTGGGTCACAGCCTGGTGTACAGTAGAAAAAGGAAGAAGCCTGAGTCCTCAGCCTGAGGCAGCAGACTTCAGCCAGCACCACGGCCGTGCTAAGCAATACAGCTCCACAACCCCGAGATTCCTCATGCAGAAAGGGACACTTACAGCAACCAGGGGCCTTGGTTGGTCCTGGGAATGAGGTAGAAGGCACAAGACACCCTTCTTCCTTAGGAAGGTGGCTGCCACACGAGGTTTCTCTCCCTGCGAGCCTCAGGTGTACTGAGGAGACCCTCTGCTGCATCACACCTTCCCTGAGGCCTGTCATTAACAAGGAAAACCCTCCTCCCATAAACAGCAGCATGGCAGGGCCTGGTAATGACAGCCACCTGCCATGTGTGTGCCTGCAATACTGGGGAACCCTCAAAATGGAGAAGGACAGAGGCTCTGCCATCATCCCCGGGACAGACAGGGAAGGAAGACACAAAGCAATTAGGACACAGCTAGTGAGGGACCAGGCTGGCCAGGCACTCTGCGGGGGACACCAGTCCTGATAAGAATCCAGGAGTAAGTGGGAGCAGCATTCCCACTGAGGAAACTGAGGCTGTAAGGTTAGGGACTGTCCTCTGGGGTTTGAACCAGGCTAACTTGACCTAGACTCCAAGGATTGTGGAAATGTCCAGAAGATCATTACTTTATAAAGGATCTCACTGGACTGTGATGGGCCCAGGAGAAGGTGGACTTACCCATCAGCACCATCACAGGACCTGCCCTGAAGCTTGGCACACCGTGGCCCACCAACAGGTTACAATGAATAGAATCTGAGATCCAGGATCTCAATCCCGCTCCTCTTCTCATTCTCTGTGTGCCCTGGCTGGCTCCCACCACACCCAGTGTTTCCTCCCTCTGAGCTTTCACCTATGCTGTGCCTTCTGGTGGAATACCCCTCCCTCATTTCCACGTTCAAAAGCTCAGTCAGACTTCAAGGCCCTGATCTCATGCCATCTCCTCCTCACAAGGCTCAGCAGTCCCCAGTTTGCATGTAATTATAAAGATAACTGCAGCATGAGCTAATGCCTGTCATATTTAACTCCCTGACAGCACTGAGGACAGCTCACGTGCATGTTAACAATCACCGTGGACATGCTTTCATTCAACCCGACTGGGACACTGTCAAACCCAGTTGCTGGATGAGGAATCTGAGGCTCAGAGAGGGCCAATGATTTGCCCAGCATCACACAGTAAGAGCAAACCAGGATGTGAGCAGAAACTGGACTGGAAGGCAGAGAGCTCAGAAGCAAGTGTTGGCTCTGCTGGCACATTCCCATCAACAGGGCAAAAAAGTATCTCATCTTTTTCATGTCTCCCCAGCACCTAGCAATTGAGATGAGCCTCAATCTCCTCATCTGTAAAATGGGTATGAAGTCATAGTCCCCCTCCTACCTCACAGACTGGCTGGGGAATCTCAGGAGAAGTTGGTTTTTGTTGTTAGCAATAGTCAAAGGGCCAAGCAGGCACAGAAAGGTACATGGTTACTATTTTAACCTTTGGCTCGAGTCCAATCCTGCCTTGACATGTTCCCTCCTCAATGAGCCAACTTCATAGGCTGATGACAGGCCACTGAGCCTGGGACCCTCTGAGATTGAGTCCAAGCTTGATGGAGAAATTGAGGCTGGGGGAATGGGAAAGCAGCTAATAGGGGTCCCATCACCGTGTTAGTGGCCTGGCTTTTCTGAGAACAATGGTGTGGGGGAGGCAGGGGGGAGAAAGAAGTCAGTGAGATGTTTGTACCCAGAGGAAGAAAACCAGCATCTGGCCTTGAGGTCCCCAATCTGGCCTATTCTACCAGCACACATCACCTCTACCTGGCTCTTCCTCCTCCATAGACTTGAATGCCACCTCCTGGAAGCCCCTACACAAAAACCAAGTCCAGGTTCCCCAACCTCCAGGATCATAGCCCGTGACTCCTCTTCAGACTTGAGCTGCATTCAAACATAGTGTATGAGCTGGGCACCCGTGGCACGTGCCTGTAATCCTAGTTACTCAGGAGGCAGAGATCAGCAGGATAGCAATTTGAGGCCAGCAAAGACAAAAAGTGAGACCCTATCTCAAAAATACTCAATACACACACACACACACACACACACACACACACAGAGAAAAAGGGCTGGCAAACTGGCTCAAGTGGTAGAGCTCCTGCCTAGCAAGCACGAGGCTCTGAGTTCAAATTCCAGTACTGCCAAAAAGAAAAAATATGGGCCCAAAAGACCAAAAATTGTATGTTCTCCCTCATATGCGGACATTAGATAAAGGGCAAACACAACAAGGGGATTGGACTTTGATCACATGATAAAAGCGAGAGCACACAAGGGAGGGGTGAGGATAGGTAAGACACCTAAAAAATTAGCTAGCATTTGTTGCCCTCAACGCCGAGAAACTAAAGGAGATACCTTAAAAGCAAATGAGGCCAATAGGAGAAGGGGACCAGGAACTAGAGAAAAGGTTAGATCAAAAAGAATTAACCTAGAAGGTAACACCCACGCACAGGAAATTAATGTGAGTCAACTCCCTGTATGGCTATCCTTATCTCAACCAGCAAAAACCCTTGGTCCTTCCTATTATTGCTTATACTCTCTCTTCAACAAAATTAGAGATAAGGGCAAAATAGTTTCTGCCAGGGTGGGGGGAGAGAGGGAGGGGGCAGGGGCAGGGGGGAGAAATGACCTAAGCATTGTATGCACATATGAATAATAAAACAATAATAATTAAAAAAAAAAAAAAAAAAGAAAAAACATGGCAGGTGAATGGCTCTCTCCACCATAGCTTCCCAAGACCAAGACCTGCTCTCTGCTGTCTCCCCAGCACCCAGCTCCTGCCTGGCCCAAAGTGAGTACTCCACAAACAGGCAAGGCAGCAAGGTCCTCCGGGGACAGGTTATCAAGTTCCAGATGCTAAAATGGTCACCTAGGACTCCATAAGCCTGGGCAGATCTGAGAGTCCAAGCTGGTTGGGTCTTCTTATCCCAAAGGTAGATTTAGGGCAAGGGAGTCAGCTGGAACTTCTAAAAAAGCTGCCTTGAAAACTCTTCTCTGCTAGCAAATATTTAACCAGGGCTGGTGGGGAAGGGTGAGTGGTGAGACTAAGGAGGGCCTGAGAGGTGGAGAGGGTCTCTGGGGTGGAGGCCCAAGGAAATGCCCCCAACAGAGGCAGGCAAAGACCTGCCCACCTGGAGCTGCCCTTTACACCTCAGCCTCAGTGGGAGAAGTCCATTTCCATTTAGACACAAACAGGAGGAACAAAGGCCCTCTCATCCCCTCCCGGTCCCGCCTGCCTGCCTGGCAGCAACCCCTGGCCCACAGCCTCCGGCTGGCAGCTTGTTCTGGGAGTCCAGGACACAGACACCCCTGCACTTTGGGAAGGACAGAAAAGGGGTGCCAAGGCCCCCAGCAGCAGGCCCTGCCTACTGGCCCTCCCTGGGCACTGTGCCCAGGCTCCAGGGAACACTCAGCTGCTCCCAGGGTTGCTGTCCCACACTAACCCCTACCAGCCAAGGCACACCCAGGGCCAGTAGAGCAATGAAGAAAGGGTCAAAGGCAGCCAGGAGGGCCCTCAGAACCACAAGATGCCACAGAAGGCCCATCCATCATACACGGTAGTCCCTCCCACTTGCTACTCAACCTCACCTACACCCAGCCTGGAGACACAGACATGGGACACATCTGGCTTTGTGGTCCAGCGACCTCCCATCTCTGAGCCTAGGATGTCTCCTCTGTGCACTGGGGATAATTACACTGTTATTATCAGGATTGATGTACTCAATCAAAATGGAGGCTGGCAGTAAAGCCAAGGGCAGGTGAAGCTCTCAAAGGCTTCATCATGCTGGCCGGGAAAGCTTTAGTGTTATTCTCATTCATTCACTCAGCAATTATGGGCACTGTGTACTCAGGAGACGGCAAGGAAATTCCACTCCCTACCATCAAGGAGAAATCACATCCAATAATGTGATGTCAACAAAAAACTACAACGGGCAAGTGTCCCAACTAAGAGAAGTGTAACAGGTCACATGAGCCCAGAGGAGGGTGAATGATTCAGCCTACAGGGTCCAGAGGGAGAGGTACCTGGTGAGATGGAGGAGGAAGCTGAAGGGCAAGTGCGCCCAGAAAAAGAACTAGGAAATGCAAGCAAAGATTCATACACATAGGAAAGCACTAATCCACTCCATAAACACTTATCACACTTCTCTGCCAAGGGCATTTCCACGGAGTAGTGAGTGTCTGGGTTCTGGACTCAACCCCATTTCAAATCCAAACCCTACCCCTCACTGGCTAGGGGAACTTTGAGTGTGTGGCTTAATCCTGCCTGAGCCTCAGTTTCCTCTGCTGTAAAAGGAAAGACCAACAGTCCTCACCTTGCTGGGTTGTCACAGGATCAGAGGAAATGGCTTAACTCCACAGAGCCCAAGTCGGGGGCTGAAAGGGACACTGTATTACCAATTACCAATGACTGACTGAAGAGCTAGAAGTTCCATCTGTCCAAGCGCTGGCCAGAGTGGGCAGTGGGATCTGTCACAGGGCTAATGGCAGTTTTCTGTGATGTGTGTCATGCCACAAAATGGGGATGAGCAACGGACATGTGAACAGCAGCAACCCTTCCCTCAGCAGAGCAAGCTAGGGATGGGGAAGGGACACACTTGGGGCCCAATCTTTCTGAGCCCTTGTGAGTTAATCTGAAAAGGGAAGTGGATAAGAAACCTCAGCAAAGACTTCTGAAAGCAAACACCCAACAGACCGCAGCCAGCAGCCCTCACCAGACCACAGCCCTCGGCCCACCTCTCCCTGGGCTGTGCCATCAGTCACCAGGGGTGGTGCACCATCCTTGTTCAGCTGTCATCAATTCATGTGTGGCCCCAGGCAAACTTGTGTCTCTAAGCTCCTGCTTCCCATAGTAGCCTCAGGAGGATGGGATGCTGTCTGTCCTGCTCACCTGATATCTTGTATTTGTACTTCTTCTCTTCTCTTCTCTTCTCTCTCTTCCTCCCTCCCTCTCTCCCTCCAACCCTTCCTTCTTACTGCATTAACTAAGACACCAGATTGAATGCTAATGAAAATACCTTTAGCCCCGTGTGTTGGCATGCACCTATAGTCCAGTCCCAGCTACTCAAGAGACTGAGGTAAGAAGATCTCTCAAACTCAGGAGTTCAAGGCCAGCCTGAGCAATATAGTGAGACCTCATCTCAAAACATTTTTTTTTTAAATTAAAAAGAAAATAGCTCTAAGGCTTCAACATTGTTTCAGGCTTGAACAGTGTATGATAAAGCTGTAAAGGGCTGACTACCAGGCTGTGAAGGAAAAGGAGGGAGGACTTAGTGCCTTGCCCCAAACCACAGAGTTGGATAATTCCCTGGGAAAACAGATGCTAGGAAAGCCCAGCTGCAGCCACACCCTGGCCAAACTGCAGCCTGTTCTCCAGTGAGCCACGATGCCCAGACCAGATCCCAGTGAAGGCTTTCACTGTCAGATGCCCAGCATGGGATGGTGACCCCAGGAAGTAGAGAGCTTCCCACCACTAGACATGTGCAAACAGAGACTGGAGAGGACTCTGCCCCAGGAGGGAGATTAGCAGTAAGAACACTTTGAGACCACACAGATCAAGCTCTACCATCAATCTTGACCTTCCTGAGCCCCAGTTTCTTAAGCTACAAAATGGGCATTAAAATAGTACCCATCTCAGCCAGGCATGGTGGCACACACCTGTCATCCTAGCACTCAGAAGGCTGAGGCAGAAGGATCATGAGTTCAAAGCCAGCTTGGGCTACATAGCAAGACCCTATCTCAAAAGAAAAAAAATAGTACCACTCCAAAGAGTTATTGTAAAGACCAAATAAGATGACATATGAGGAGAGCTTGGCACCTTGCCTATCTGACAGTTAAGAGCCCAATAAATGCCAGTGCTATTCTAATCAGAACCAATAAGTGCCAGTGACTGTGGCCCAGCCCCAACAAGAAAGGCCTAACAGGGACAAAGTCTGCACATTTCATTAGCCAGGTGCCCTCTAATGCCAACATCCTTTTCACTAAGTCCAAGTCAGCATTCTTCCCAAGCTTCCTTGGAACCCAGACTACTTCCTGCGTTCACATATGTGCACACACACACACGCAGGCACACATGCAGCCACATGGGCACAACCGCAAGTGCTGCTTTCTGCAGCTTCCCACTCTAAGGTCCTGACAGCAGGCAGTGTGAGGACAGGAAAGAGATCCTGCTCTCACAAAGCCAGAGAGAGAGGGGAAAGGTAGGGAGGAAGATGAGCCAAAGAAAGTCATATGCTTGCTGCTGGGCCAGCAGGAAATTCAATCTCAGGCTACAATGGCAGGGACCCTTGGCATGGAGATGTCTACACAGATAGAAGACAAAAGCCAGGTATGGTGGTGCATGCCTGTAATCCTAGCCACTCTGGAAGTTGAGGTAGCAGGATCACGAGTTCCAGGCAGCATGGCCAACTGAGCAAAAACCCTGTCTCAAAATAAAGTATAAAAACGCTGGGATATAGCTCAGCGGTAAAGCACTTGCCCAGACAAGTGAGACCCAGGGTTTGATCCCCAGTACCACAAGGAAGGAAAAAAAACGGAAGATGGAAAGTTTATCCAAATGGCAATTCTCCCTTGGCCTGCCCCTCTGAGCTTGGCCAGAGGGCACGGGTTCTGCCCTTGGATCACCAGTTGCAGGTCTCCCATAGCTGCAGAGGGGGTCAGAAAGAAAAATGGAAGGACAAATCCTCTTGGAGCCCCACTAGCCTCCTACTCCCTTTTCCAGGCACCTGTGTGACCCCCAACTGGTGCTTCATGAAAGACTGTTCCAGTCAACAGGCTCTGAGTTCTGTCTGCTTCCCCAGGGGTCTCTGAGGGTGAGTGGGGATCAGTTCACTGGGGAATGGGTGGTGATGAAGGGCTATGACCACTAGGCCCCAGTCCAGGTATCTGACTGCCACTGGATGCCCTTTGGCAAGCCCACTGACCTTCTTGCTATCCAGCAGTTAAGACTACATGGTTTCCCTCAAGGTCCTAACACTCTCCAAGTGTGACACAACACAATGTCTCTTCTCGCCACAGTGGCAGGTTCCAGGGGTCCACTCAGGATCCACCTGTCAACCTAGGATGCCAAAAGGAACTGTCCTTGTCACCAGCCCCCTCCTCAGATCAGAAGCCCCTGTTAGTCATGAGCATAACTTGGCCTTAATTATTCATTGTTTCCTATCCATTTCTCCCAAAAGGATGGGACTCTGACCAGGTCCTGTTATGACATACCCTCAGCACTGAGCACATAAGCACTGGTGCTCTATCTGTAAGATCACACCAAAGCTCCACAGCTGAGCCTCCCAGGAGTCCAAGAGACACAGGACAGCGTGGTTTTCCCAGAAAGGTTAATCCTGGCTTGGGGATAGCTCCTGCCCAGCCCCTGGGACAGGGTTAACAATGGGCTTCTAGTCCCAGTTCTGCCCATCAGGCAAGGTTCTCACTGCATAAGGCAGTCTGGAGCCAGCCAGGCCAGTCCCAGGTCACATGTCAGCCACAGAAAAGGTCACCCACCACCCCATCACACCAACTAAAGCCATCACCTAAGCTCAGATTCTCAGCCTCCTCTTCCTGCTCAGATCCTGTCAGATGATCCAGCACCTGCAGGGAGCCTGGGAAACCCAAGAGGCCAGGTCCTGCCCAGCAGCATCCTCCCCCACACTAGGATGTGCAGGTGAAAAGGCCTGAGTCCGTGGTCACTCAGATCTAAACAGGCACATCACTCTACCCAAAGAAGAAGCCCTGCCCCTCACAGGGACACAGATGATGGTACTTTGGAAAACGACCACCGAATATAGAGCACATTCTGGTGCTACTGCTGTGGCTGGCAAGAACCACATGCTAGTGTCTGGGAAATTTTCCTTTCCCCAAGCCCTGAACTCTCCGCTTCGGGTCTTTGCAGATCTACGCTCTGCCTGAACTCGCTCCTCTTCTGTCATCATTTAGGTCCCAAGGTCTGGGTTAGTATGGGCCCAGGGCTCCCAAAGACAGCCTGAGTTCTCACCTCCACTGCGTTCTATGCTGGATTTGTCTTCCCAAAATGGAGATCCTCAGGAGAGTAAGGACACCTCCCCACTGTGGACCCCTAGTCCTAGCACCCAGTCTGACAATGAGAAGGTGCTCAAGCATGGTGAGATCAAGGGATTAATCTGATGGAAAAGACTGAAGCTATCCAATGTAGCACAGTCCACAGCCATGACAAACAGAAAAATCCAACTGCCCAGCAGGAGGAGGTTGGCTGAGCAAGTTAATATACAGACTACTGAAGCATGATGGAATATTCTATGGCCACACAACAAGCTGCCAGAGACATGTGTGCCCACAACCTACTATGGCCCAAATAATGTATACACATGTAAGTAAATGTAAACATGATAAAATAAAATTTTTTAAAAAATAAACTAGTAAAGCAAAAAAAAAAAAAAATAGGGGAACAGACTATGCATCAGGAAAATGCCTGAAAGTCATGATTTCTGGATGGTAGGATTATTGATGGTTTTCATTTTCTTCCTACTACTTATCTGTTTTTTTCTAATTTTTGCTCACCACTAGATACTGTTCATCTTTAACAAAGGGGGAAGTTCTGGGAAAGCTTAAAGTTGGAAGGTCCCATGCCATCAGGGCTGTGAGGGCCTGACTTTTGGTGGATGCTGGCAGGTGAGAGCCATGGAGGGTCTGTGATGGAGGTCAGAGCTCACTGTCAAGGGACCTGATCTAATGACAGGCTGTCACTTGAATCCAGGCTGCCAGGGTTCCTGTGGAAAGAGGCCCTGACTCTGGCAGGGAACCTTAATTCCAAGAGGAAACACTTTTCCTGAGTGTCTACTATGTGCTATGTGTGGCGTCCCTCAGAATGTTCTGGGAGGTGGTTATAGCTGATCCCACTTTACAGACAGGCAAACAGAGGCACAGAGAGCTGAGGTCACAATGAAGACAGGCAGAGCAGAAGCGCTGAGCCCTGCAGAAAGGGCTCCCTAGGGCTGGGGCTGTAGCTTAGTAGGATAGTATTTGCCTAATATGTGTCAGGCCCTGGATTCGATCCCTAGCTAAAAAGACAAACAAACAAACAAAAAATGTCCTTGCTTCCTACATACCTTCAGCCACCCAAGTTCAGTGCCAGGTACAAAGCACAGGCCCCTCAGGGGACCTGGAGCCACATTCTGGCCAGAACGGTGAGAGGGCTGGAGGACTGATGATTCTTTGACCTTCCAGTTGGATGGGAACCCACCCACTCCTCATCACTCTGAGGCCCCCACCCACACCAGGCCTTCAGTGCCTGGCATGGAAAGAGACTGTGTCTGCACAATCAACCCACCCGCTAGCTTGAACTACGATAGTCCATCTGACCACGGCCACAAATCCCTCAGCAGCCAGGCCTAGAGCAAGTGCCCACTAATGTGTTGCTATTCTACCCACGGCAGCCAAGCAAAGTCCTCTTTCTCCAGTGCAGCTAGCAAGTATCACGAGTGCTCCACTCCCCGATGCTCTTCAGGGCACCTCTCCCCCGTCAGGAAACCATCTGTGCTGGGTCACTCCCTCCACTTGTCCATACCCAACTCCGGTGGCCCAAATCCACCTTATTCTTTGAAACTCGTTCAAACCTCCTCCTTCCAGAATCTTCCTTGCCCTCTTCCTTTCAGAGCTTGCCCTGTGCTTGTTACTCCCTTTGGGCTCCTGTCAGGTTGTGGTGGCTCAGATACCAGAGTCAGATGGAAGACTCCACCTGTTCCCTAAAATATGATCAACAGGGTTACAGCATTCTTTTTAATAGAATACATTCACTGTTTTAAAAAATATCAGGAGCTGGGGTGCTACTGGCTCACACCTCTAATCCTAGCTACTAAAGAGGCAGAGATCAGGAGGATCAAGGTTCAATGCTGGCCCCAGGGAAGTAGTTCACCAGGAGACCCTATCTCACAAAAACTCAGCACATAAAAAGGGCTGGCAGAGTGGCTCAAGTGGTAGAGCACCTGCCTGGCAAGTGCTGATAAAAAAAAAAAATTAAATATACTTTTGAGACATTAACTATCTTGAAAAAAAAAAATCACAAAAAAGGGCTGGCAGAGTGGCTCAAGCAGTAAGAGTGCCTGCCTAGCAAGCATGAAGCTCTGAGTTCAAAACCCCAGTGTAGCAAATAAAATAAAATAACTTTTAAAAAATTTTTTAAAAATCAAGAATGGAAAAAAAAAAGATTATTCCATTATCCTATGGTTTCAAAATAATCTCTATGTTTTGGTAAAACTTCTTTTTTTTTTTTTAGTCAGGGTCTCACTATGTAGCCCAGGATGGCCTTGAACTCATGATCGTCCTGCCTCAGCCTCCCAAGTGCAAGGATTACAGGCATGCACACCAAGCCTGGACCACATTTTTTTCTATGCCTATCTAGAAGTATATATTTTCAGACATACAAAACTATACCTTCCTTCATTTAATTCTATTTGGCAGTACTGAGGTTTGAACTCAGAGCCTTGCACTTAGCCAGGCAGGCACTCTACCATTGAGTTCTACACCTTCCCTTTTAATGGTTACATATTATTCCATTAAATGATAATTATTGGTACACTGTTTCCCCTATCCCTGGTTTTAACCAATGCCTTAATGTAACCATTTGGTTACAAATCACTAGGGTAAATTACATGTGGAGTGACTACCTGGATTTCCCTCAGGGCTTGTGGCTCCCTTTCTGCTAGTGGGGGTGGGGGTGGCCAGGAAAGGACCACCCTCCTCCCATCACCGTTTCCTGTCTGGCCTTTGGAAGGACCCAATGCTTCAGCCACAGCAGTTTCTGTACCCCATACTCCTGCCTAGGGATGCACAGAGGAAGGACTTGAGGGCTGTAAGCCAAGCCCTAGATAACCCCAAGGCTCAAACCAGATGCTGGCTCCTGTACCCCCAGCCCTGCACGACACCATTCTGAGCCAAGGGAATGGAAAGGAGGCACCAAGGGGGGAAGGGACTTGTCCCAGACCTGAGCCCACACTGCCACCCACTCAGGGAACTCTGACCGTGGGGAGTCTGTTTCCTCATCTGTGACAGAGGAACAAATGACAGTCATTGCTAGGAAGGTCCCATAGACACGGATGGACTCTTGAGGATTAGGTTATCACCTCTGATAACTAATAACGACCTGTTGGACATGTTCCCCCTGTTGAGCCAGGAGCTGAGTGGGCAGGGCCAGGGAGGCTGGATTTGGCTGTATCGGTGCCAAGTACACAGGGGGCTCTCAGTTGGTGTGCACCCCTGTGCCTGACATGCAGTGAGTCAGTGAGGGTGCCAGGACCAGGGTCCCATCCCCTGCCTGTCACACTAGGGGTTCTGGCAGGAACCCTGAAGGAGGACCAGCCTGTCAGGGAGTGAATTCTTTGCCTGGGTCTCATCCTGAAGGACAAGAACAAAGGTCTTAAGGCAGTGAGTCACATGGAGAGGAATGGACTAGGAGAGGAAGGAAGATGTGTGCTGTGTGTGGCGAGCAAGCTGTGTGCCTGTGGCCTCAGGCCCAAACCACTCCTTCCACATGAAGGAAGAGGGGAAGTGTAAGCCCTCCTGCATCTGCCCACCACTCTGTATCCCCCCACATCTGCCCTCACCAAGCCCTTCATCAGAGAGTTCTAGGGTACCTGTGCAGCAATGACATAGAATATCACAGTGGCATTTATTCAGTCATTCACTGCTCGGGTTTTAAAACACGTCAGACCAATAAGTGTGCGTGATAGTTCTCCATTAAAGCATTTACTGTGCTCTACACACATAAAGAAGCTTTATAATCCAGTTAACTATCAGCATCTTTCCCATTTTAAGCTAATGAAACCAGGGCCTAAGGAGCAGTAACTGGCCTAAGGGCACATGGCTAGTAGCTGCTGAAGCAAGTTGTCACCTGCAAGGTCACTGTCCACCTCAGAGGTGCCCATGGGAAAGCAGCCCTCAGGTGTTATAGGGATGAAAGTTAGAGGGGGCTAGCAGAGTGGCTTAAGTGGTAGAGTGCCTGCCTAGCAATCGTGAGGCCCTGAGTTCAAACCCAGTACCACCAAAAAAAGAAAGAAAGTTAGAATCACAACCATGATGAAAGGAAGGCCAGGCAAGAGTGCTCCTGGCTACAGGACAGGGTCTAAGAGTCTGCAAGGCCTTTTAAGGGCCTAGAACTTGACGCTGAGGAAACAGGAGGCCTAGAAGGGCCTAAAGGAAGGGACACATGTTAACCAATGAGGTCACTCACTAGTTAATCCCCTCCCTTGTATCATGGGACACTGAGGCCCAAAATGGAGGCAGGAATTACCCAAGACCACACAGGTCTGTGCAGGTTGGAGGTTGGGTGGCCTCCCATCCACAGAGCTGGCCTCTTAGAAGTCAAATTTGGGAGAACGGAGGAAAAGGGAAAGAAGGCAAAGGGCCCAGTCCCTAATTGCATAGGAAATCCACTGGGCCCAACCTGGGTAGAGGGGGCCAGGCCCGGCAACCTGCCCAGCCCCCAGACTACAGGGCAGGACCCCAGGCAGCTCTTCTCAGATTCTGCCGCAACCTCAAACAGGAAAGCTAAACTTTGCGCACAGTCCTCTACAGCCGCGCGTGGATTGGAAGTTTGTGCTCCCAGGACCAGGCCAATTCCTGGTCACTGAGAAAGAACTCCTGTACTCAGAGGAGGAGCCCACGCCCCAGGCCAGAAAGAAATGAAGGGCTTCTGAGATCCCAGCAGGCCTTGGGTCAGGGTGAGAGAAAGAAACTACTGTATTCAACCACTTGGCTCTAATCACCCCCCATCCTCACACCACCATGACAGATGGGCTCACCCCACTTTAGAGATGGGGAGACTGAGGCTCAGAGAGGAGATATTCCTTAACTAGAGTCACAGGATGGGCTGTGACTGTTGAGCTGAGCCTGGAGGGCTGTCCTTAGCAGTCATTCTCTGAGGGTCAGACCCCACTCCCCACAAGGAAGGGCTGCCCTCTCCCCATCCCCTTTTCCTGGCAGCCTTAAATATGGAAGTGGGGGTGGGCTGGGAGTGTTTTTTTGGCTATTTTTAATTGGACACAGCACCTCACTGTCTGAGTTGGATAGGCCTAGGCTGTCTCCCCAGACACTGGCATATCTGTGAGGCTGGTATAAGACCTGCCTCTCTCACCAAGGGCTTGTTTGTTTATTTAGTTTTCAAAATTATAACCTTTGCAGCCCAGTCCAGCCCAATCACCCCTTCTCTGACCATGTCTGGGCTTGTCCATGGGAGTGGTGGAGGAAGGAGAGGAAAAGGCTTCATGCTGGTATTAGGGGCTATAGGTACCCATCCAGTTCTATAACCTCTGAGACCTTGGGAACCTCTTTTCCTCTTTCAGAGCCTCAGTTTACTCAGTAATGAAATGGGAGAGGGGAATGAGTAAATGATTTCAAAGAGTTCTTCCTGGCTGGGAGGAAAAAGGGTCTTGGCCAGAGGGGAAAAAATCAGCCTCTACACAACAGCAGAACCAAGCTCAGGCAGGGGCCCTGTCAGTCCCAAGTTAACCGTGGGCAAACTATCCAGGGGGCTCACAACTCCCACAGCCCAGCAGGGCTGGACCTCCCCAAAGCTTAAGCTCTGCTCTGCTCAATCCTCTCCCCTCCACCTTCCAGACCACTGCCCTCAAAAATTGAACAACAAAAACTGAACAGAAGTGTAATTGTCAGCTCACTCCCTCCGGATGTCTGGATCATGCTTAAAATCCCTGGCCGGCTGGGGCAAATGACACAAACAGCACCCCCAGGAAACTGAGCTAGGATGCAAGTGACACACAATGGACAGAGCACCTTCCACAGGCCAGGAATTGAGTACTGTATCTCTCAGAATATTCAGGCACCCCAAAGGCAAGGATCACCATTCCCGCTTCACTGACAGCCAAGAGTTACTTGCCCAAGGCCAGGCAGCTTTCCCTGTTAGAAACCTATTGCACATGGTCAAGGCCAGATACACGCCTCCGAGCGATTAACACCAGCATGCACTTTGGAAAATGTAAACATACACTGTCTGTAACACAAACCACAGGGCACCCAGCTTGATAGAACCTTCTTGGCCCCCAATGAGTCCCATAAACTCAGAATTCCTGTCACAGCTTCATCCCCACAGCCTGGCTCAGGCAGGGCACAAGACAGCTTTCACAGCAAATTCTTCCAAGATCACTTCATGTTGGGCTGGGGTGGGGCACCTGCCTTGCAATCCTGAGGCCCTGAGTTCAAACCCTAGCACCATTACAAAAAAAAAAAAAAAACAATCCCAAGACCCACAGTTTCCTAAGAAGTGAGAACTGGAAAGGCACTTCTGCCAACTGCACAGACAGACACAAGGAGGAGGGGTCACAGATGGGCAGAGAGAGGAGGAAGAAAGGCCATCTGGCACCTACACTGGGTCACCAGCTTCCCAGCCTGCACCCCACAAAGGGCTCCCAACAGGTGGGGTAGAAAAGTGGGGGTTCACACCTTGACACCTTGCAAACCACAATTTCATTCTTCCTGTGCCCAAGTACCATCCTCTTCCTGGAGACCCAGTTACCCCACTCCAGCACCTAGTCCCCTGGCCCATGCCCTGCATTTCTGATGCCCCTTTCAGGAGGGACTCCCTCAACCAGTGTCCTGCCTGGGACTCTACACAACAATATTAGCCAAGACCCTAGGAACTGACGTTTCCTGAAAAGAAAGAGCTCTAGCCATATCATCTCACCGCGTTACTGTTATGCCCACCTTACAGATGAGGACCCTGAGGCCCAGAGAAGGGAAGACATCTGATAAAAGACTGGACAGCTGAGGCAGAATCTCAAAACAAGCCCTCTTTCTCCTCTTTCTTTCCTTAGAAGGGAAGAAGGTTCTCATAACTCAGTCTTTTTGGGAAATGAGTGAGACTTCTGTCATCAGAGGACTGGAGACTCACAAGTTCCAGAACCTCCTGCCTAGAGGTTGGCCTCCGTTGACCTGTAGAGGGGCTCTGTCAACCCTGCAGGGCAAGAGTGATGCACATCAGATCACCGTCTCGGAGGCCTGGCCACCCCATTCCCCCACCTGCATGTGTCCCCTCACTCTGCCCTACCCCCACCTGCATGGCCCAGGCCCCACCTCCCACCACAGGCTCACCTCCTCCCATCCACCCTCATGCACAGCTGACCTCCTCATCTGTGCCACTTCTGCCTGAAGATGCCTTTCCAGGATAATCAGGACAAGTTCCCTCCTCTCCAAGGCCAAGGCCTGTAGCTCCCTCTATGTCAACCACCACCACTCCTCTCCCCACTCCAACAGGTCATCCACTCTCCTCCACCTTGCCATTTCAGAATATTCCTTCCCTCAGGAGGCATAGCCAGCCGTGCTCCACTGCATAGGCAGGGACCACAGAGGAGTTGGTGTCCCCAGCACAGGGCCTGCCTGCCACACAAGGGCTCCGTAACATTTTCTTCTTTCAAGGCTGGTGATCAAACCCAGAGACTCACAAATGTTAGATAAGCGCTCTGCCAATGGGCTACACTCCATAAATACTGATGAGTAAAAGAAAGAATGACTAAATGTATCTATAGAAGATCTCATTGGGGGTGCACCTCTAGACCTCTAGAAAAAAGGGTTTTCAGAGGCAGAGAACTCCCAAGAGCAGATACGGTCTTGAGGTCACAAGTGGGGAGAAAAGACTCAGAGAGGCACAGTCATTGGTCCAGTCACACAGCAAATTGTCAACAGAACCAGGCTCGTGACCCTATCACCCTCTGTATTCTGCCCAACGACAAGCATTGAGTGGAGGATGCTGTGAAATGACTGACGGCCAGGCAACCATAGCCCTGTCTTACAGCCCCGCAGAAAGGGCTGAATACCCCAGGTATCCAGGGTCAGAGGCTGGTGCTCCTCACACTGGGACAGGCCACCTTCCAGAGCAAGGCAGAGTGCCAGGCATGTGTGAAAGTGCAGGACAGACCTGGCATAATTTCTGGGTGTCAAATTTGCCCAATACAGTAACAACTATAAAAGCTGTCACTCAACCGTATTCTGACCACCAGGGCTTGTCACACTTGGTCCTCACGTGCTGAAAAGGTGGAACTGTCATCTTTTACAGAGGACCCTGAAGCTCAGATAAACACTTAGCTGCACAAAAACACCAGCCTATCCAATGGCAAAGAGGCAGGGCTCTGCTCCAGGCTGCCTGACCGCAAAGCACTGCCCCAGAACCTCTTGGCTCCTTGCTTCAAACTTCTATCCACTGTGGCACCAGGCAGGTCCCTTCAGCTGTATGGGCCAGAGGTAACACACCTCCAAAAGGGGGACTAGTCCCAGGGGCAGGACAGGCACCCTCACAGGCGGGCACTTCCTGTTCTTCCAGTTTTACAATCTCTGAGATCAGAAAACTGTAGCCTCCCATGACTCAGGCTCTGAGACTCTACCAGGAGAGGAGGAGGTGGCTTTGCTTCCCCCTCAAGGGCTTTAAACCAGGCCTCTGCCCTCCACCTTGCCTAAAACTCTGCCCAGTCCAGCTTCAGAAAACCTTTGGTCCTCGGGCAGGGAAGTGGAGGGGTGGGGCCAGGGAAGGAAAAGGCAGCTCAGGAATTTCTGCACCGGCAGGATGATGCTTAGGATGGGCGAAGTGAGTCATGCGCCCCGCCTGCGGAGGAGGAGGGGGGCAAATCCAAGGCGAACAGGACTGGTCAAAGAGAGGCTATGAGGCTCCGACTGCGTAATGGCGGGTGGGTACATTTGTGCAGCCTACAGGAGTCTCTGACACATGCCTCTCTGTTCCCACCTGGCTCCTCCTCCCTTCTTGCCCCAGGCCTCAGGCTGCCTCTCTCTGGGGCCTTTTCCACATTGTCCCTCAGCCCACTCTGGGCACCAGGAGCTATACAGTCACAGTAGGGTTTGGTTTTATGAGCTAAGGTTTTGCACACCCAGATCCTGGCCTGCCACTAGGTGAGAATTCAGTGAGGCAATTGAAGTAAAGGATGGCCTGGCACATAGTAATTGCTCAGTTAAAGAATACCTAATCTTGGCCAGCTGTGGAGACATACACCTATAATCTGGCTACGTGGGAGGCAGAGATCAGGAGGCACAGATGGGGAGGTTTGAGGCCAGCAGGGGCAAAAAGTTACCAAGACCCACATCTCAAAAAAAAAAAAAGACAAGTGTGGTGGTCTCACCTGTAACCCCAGCTGCTCAGGAGGCATAGGTAGAAGGATCACAATCTAAGGCTAGCCCTGGGCAAAAAGCAAGAGACCCTATCTGAAAAACAACTAAAGAAAAAAGGACAGGGAGCACGGCTCAAGTGGTAGAGCACTAGTCTAGCAAGTGCAAGACCCCAAGATCAAACCCCACTACCACCATAAATAAATAAATAAATAAATAAAAATAGCTAATCACAGTTAGCATTCAAAGCCTGGTAACTACCCCATCCCTACTCCATCACCCACCATCCTCACACAGGAAATGGACCAGTCCCTGTGTGCCACAGGCCAGGGAAGCAGCTACACTATGTGGCCACACACCCAGAGGCTATGAACATCAGTAACCTTCCCCAGGTCACGGCAGCACCTCCCAACCTACTCGCTGGGAAGGATGCTCAGAGGTGTCTGGAGCTCCCAGGAAGGAGCAGACCTCATAATGCCCTGAGGGGTGGAAGAAGGATAGGGGAAGAGTAGAACAAGCAGGGAAGCCATCCAGAGCCAGAAAGGAAATAAACAGTTACTCAGTTTGCCCCAAAAACCAACATGGAAGAAACAACCCAATGTCCAGCAATCAGGGAGAGACTAAGAAAACGCCTATCTGTCCTAGGACTGTTCATGACCTGGGGGAGCTGTTTATTATGGATCACAAATGGTGTAGTAAAAGAAGATACAAACTTGAGTCATAGTCCCAGCAACCTATAACACAAACACAAGAGGAAAATACTACAAAGGGTGATGGGGAGTGACCCCTCTTCATGTCTTTCAGCCTCATTCCTCAGGCAGCAGGAAGGGTGGGCTGTGGCCCAGTTTGGGACTAAAAAGGTCTCTTTTGGCAGTGTGTGTGGGAAGGCCTGGAGGGTAAGGCGGGAGGCCCTCAGGAGGCCAGAGCTCAGGCCATGGTGGTGGGAGAGGAAGGATAGAGGGGACTAGGGGAGCCTGGGGGGAGGGGAGAGCAGGGCCAAAGCCAACAAAAGCATGTTATATGAGACACAGCACAAGAGAGAGCACAATCCCCCGACACTTTACCCCCAGGGGCTGACCCTCAGCTAAGGGCAGCAGCTTGGGCACTGCTTCCAGCCAGTCTGGTCTCTCAGCAAAGCCAGGACAACAACCAGCAAGCCTCTTGGGTAAGGATGGCAGATAGCAGAATACCTGCATTCTACACTCCAGGAACCTGCAGCCACTTCCAGAATGTAGAGAGGTGCATTTTTAAAATCAATTCATAAACAGGCATTATTTGTTTTGCTCAATAAATAAACAAGATTACCTTTTTTCTCACATTTGATTGTCAAAAAGGGTGATAATATTCAACACTGAGATACATTTTGGCCACTTTTTCAAAGGTTATATATCAGCATGATGGTGAACACCTGTAATCCCAGCACTTGGACAGCTGTTGCAGGAGGATAGAGAGTTCAAGGCCAGCCTGAGCTACTTACTTAGTGAGACCCTGTCTTGAAAAATAAAAAAAATAAAAAATCCAGGAGTTCCACTTTGAGGTCTTTAGGATACTGCAACCTTGCACAGGCTATGTAAAAGGAGGTTCAAGCAGCACCATGCATACTAGCAAAACACTGGAAACACCCCAAATGCCCACTACCAAGAGCCTGAGTAAATTAACTGCCCCAGGCACAGCACTGAACCAGCAGTGAAAATTGGAGGTAGGCTCAGGCTTCTGTGTTCTGACATGGAAAGATGCCCACAATTTACTCAGGAAAAAAACTCAAACCACAGAATCCTAGAACAGGATCTCTTTTTGTAAATAAAGCTATATGAGTGTGTACACTTCGAGAGGTACGTTTGGAAATGATGACAAGCCAAACAAATGGTTTCTTCCAGAGAGCGATTATAAATGGAAGATGGAGGAGCTCTCACTTTTCTTACTTTCCCTCCTTAACTGTGCATAAATTAATTTGTCTATCAGAAAAAGGTTCTCTAAGCCATTGGCTCACACCTGTAATCCTAGCTACCCAGAAGGCAAAGAAAAGGAGGATCTCGTTCAAAGCCAGCCCAGGCAAGTAGTTTACGAGACCCTATCAAAGAACTGAAGAACCCACCACAAAAAAAAAGGGGAGCTGGCAGAGTGACTCAAGTGGTAAGAGCACCTGTCTAGCAAGCATGAAGCCCTGAGTTCAAACCAGTAACGCCAAAAAAAAAAAAAAAAAAAAAATGTTCCCTAGACTTTGGAGTTCTCAGGCAAACAGGAGTGACTACAGATGGGTTTAGGGTTTATTTCAGAGAGATGAAAATGTTCTCAAGCTGAGTGTGGGGATGGTTGTAGGAGTATGCCAATATATTAAAAACCACTGAATTGTACACTTTCAGTGGGTGGATTATACAGTAGGTGAATTATGTCTTTATAAAGTTGCTAAGGGAAGGGAAGGAAAAAGGGAAGGGAAGAGGAGAGGAAAGGAAAGAAGGAAGGAAGGAAGAAAGAAAGAAAGAGAAAGAGAGAAAGGGAGGAAGAAAGGAAAGGAAGGAAAAGAAGGAAAGGAAGGAAGGAAGGAAGGGAGGGAGGGAGGAAGGGAGGGAGGGAGGGAGGGAGGGAGGGAGGGAGGAAGGAAGGAAGGAAGGAAGGAAGGAAGGAAGGAAGGAAGGAAGGAAGGAAGGAAGGAAGGAAGGAAGAACTAGCCAGGGGAAAGGTAAGCCCAACAGTAGGGCGGAGCACCAGGAGCACAGGTGCTGGGAAGTCTGCCACTCCCACAGCACACCTTACTGGGCATGTGGGGGCGGATGGTATGTGATGGGGGAGAGGTGGAGTCAATGGCTGAGTCCCTCAGGCTGTTCTAGAGACAAGGGGATTCCCCCAATGCCAGCCTTCCTGCCAAGGGCACAGTGCCCAGCGCCCAGCCGTGCAGCCCTCCACCCCCACCCCCACCTGAGGCATCTTGGTTTCTGTGGCTCAGAATATTTGCATAGAATCCCTCAAAGGGCTCAAAACCCACACAAGAGCCCAGACACGCTCTCTCCTACTAGTCCTGTCCACTGGGTCACATGGAATGGGTAGGCTGGCCTAATTTAGCCACCTGTCCGAGATCTAGTTCCTTCACTGTTTCTACAGGTCCTTTATCACTGTCCTCTGGACCCACTCCGGACAGCCCACATCTATCATACACATTTGCCAAGGCAGAGGGAACACCAAAATCAAGGCTTATGAAACCCAGGTGGACTCTCAAAACCAGAGAACCAGCCATCCTGCTCCTAGCAACTGGACAAACCTCAGAGAAGCCACAGCTGCCACTGCCCCTTCCCCCCTTCCAAACACTAGCCACTCATCTTACTCACCAGAGAACCAACTACAGAAACTGAAGGACAATCTCAATAATAAAAGCAATTGTTTGCTGAGCACTTTCTTCACCTCCCTGCCCTCTCCCCAGTACTGGGCTGAGCACCTTATCTACATTATATCATTAAATCTTCCCAGCAGTGCCTAGCAAGCAACTACTGTTAGTATTCCCAATTTATGGACAAGAAAACTGAGGTCCCAAAACAAGGCTTTAGCCATGTCTGTAATCCCAGCTACTCAAGAGGTGCAGGCAGGATCTGAGTAAAGAGGCCAGCCCCAGGCAAGTTTAGCCTATCTTAAAAACAAAAACTACAAACAAAAGGGCTGGGGACAAGGCTCAAGTGGTAGAGTACTTCCCTAACACGTGAGGATGCCCTGGATTCAATCCCCAGTACTACAGCAAAAAGAAAACTGAGGTTCAATGGAAGGAAGGAAGGAAGGAAGGAAGGAAGGAAGGAAGGAAGGAAGGAAGGAAGGAAGGAAGGAAGGAAGGAAGGGAGGGAGGGAGAAAGGAAAGTGAGATAGAGATGCTGGCTCAAAGTCATGCTAACACACTGTGGTGTCTGTGTTGGGGACTTGAGCAGGCTCAAGTCTGGAGACCTGTAGGGTCACCTTCAGAGCTGGAAGGTGACACACCCCCTTCGATTCACAGCTAGGGAAACAGACCCAGGGAGAGTAAGTGGCCTGCCCAGGGCTCCATTGGCCTCCTGGCTCCCAGGCCAGGATACCTTCCTCTTTCCTCACTAAAGTAGGAGGGAATCATCTGCTACCAGCTCCATGGGCTGCTGCTGTGGAACAAGCCCCTGCTTGCCAGAGCTTTTGAAATCTCAAGATAAAAGGTGCCGGGGCAGCAAAACAGCACCTTGGATAGGAGCACGCTTGACCTTTGCCAGGACTTGCAAGCTGGCATTCACCTGCTCACCTGCATTGCAAGGCTACTGGCTAAGCTGCAGCACCCTACCAGTTCTGGGAGCTCAGGGCACTGTGAAAAGTGTTGTTCCCAAAGCTGACACCTCTACGGGGGTAGTAGCCCCAGGTAGGGAGGGCTCTGGAATTTTAATTGTCTGCCATGGAGGAGCCCAGCACTCCCTGGGCAGGGTGAAGAGGGTTCATGGGTGGCTGAAGGTGGAAAAAGCACACCCTCATTCCCTTCACACAGAGTCCTACGGCAGCTCACTTCCTCTGGAGAGGGCAGGGAGGCTTTTGGGCTCCCCTCCTTCCAGCCTCCCCCCTTGCACTTCAGGAGCCCCCTCAGGTGAGCCTGCTCTGGAATCTGAGGCATCTTGAAGGGGGTTATTTATAGCACAGAACTGCTGGGAAGAGAGGTCGGCAAGCTCTGAGTGGGCACAACCCTCTTCTTCCCAGCCTGGTATCCACAAAACAAACCCAGCCCTCTCCAGCAGAACACACTTAGCTTTAGTGGCTCAACCTCCACCCCTGGAAATGGCCGGGGGCGGGGGGGCGGGGGGGGGGGCAGAGTGGGTGGCAGTTCTCAACCCAGGAGGTGGGAAAGTAGCAGAGCTGGGTGTGGGGAGAGGAAAAACCCCACTGAAGCATGGTATACCCCACCCGCCTGGTAAGGGGCCCCAACAGGAGGCCCTGAATGGAGGGACTGTTACAGAGCCCCAGGAGGTTGCCACCAACAGGGAGGGGACAGGAAGACTCCACCCAGCCCTTCCTCCCAGAGTCCAGGCCTTGTCCTACAAGGAGGCCTTCCAGGACTTAACCCTCACTCAGCTGGTCGGAGGCAAGAGAGGATCTGATTGTTTCTCTATCACTCCTAATAGGCCTGGCACAAAGGGAAACTCAGGCCACTTGCCCAGGACTACAGTCACTAGGCATGCCTTCCCCAGCATCTCCTTTGAGCCCAGTCAGGGTGGGACCCTGGGGACACGGCGTTAAGGGACACCCGGTCTATGCTCTCAAGGGGGTCTCTGCTATCAAAGGCGTATGGAGAACATGGCTGAAAACTCTACAGGACATCAAGGACAAACACAGGTAAACCTGTACTCTGAACTCACTAGACAAGGAGGCAAATGAAATAAGAGGAATTGTCTCCTCTCCAGGATCTGCCGCCAAATCTACCTGGCCAGCACCCCATGTATCAGTGCCTCCTGAATGCCAGGCCCTGTGCTAAGCAAGCTACAAAAACTGTGGGTCTCCCCACAACCCATCAATAAGGACCTCATTTCAAAGAGGAGAAAATCAAGGCACTGGGACATTTATACACCTAGGCAGCAAATGCTGGGATTCCACCCAGGGCAGCCCTGCTGCCCTGCCCTGCCCTGCCCTGCCCTGCCCTGCCCTGCCCTACCCTGCTCTACCTGGGGAGGTCAGCCAGAGCAGATTTCTCCAGCAGCCTGAGATTCTCACCACATCTCCCATTCTCCTGAAGGAATTCAGCACCCTGGGCTCCCTCACAAGCCATGGGGCAGCTCCCTTCTGAGAACTGGCCACCATACAGCGACAGACTGAGAATAGGACTGGCTGAAGGAAGGTGCACGGGGGAGGCTAGGAAGTGGCCCTGAGAAGTCTTCTTGGGCCTTGACCAGCCTGCCTCCTGGTCCCTGCTACCAGCAGGAGTGCTCAGCTGAGTCTGAGCTAAAGAACTGGGACCGCACCCCCTCCAGTGCCCCCAACATCTCCAGCCCCATTCTCTAGGTTCAGTCTTGGGCCCTAAAGGGCCCTTCTCCTGGAAACTTCGGCCACGTGTACGGGGGTGTGCTGGGGACAGGACAGCTAGTAGGTGGGGTGGGGGGGTTGCGATCAGGGCGCTCTGGCTGTGAGAGGCAGATTCCAGAAAGGATAGATGGTGGTATTGAAAGGCTGGGCAGGATGGGGGTGGGAGGTGCCAGGCTGCGACCCCTTCGAAGCTCGACCTGGGTTAATAGGTCCTGGGATTCTACCGACCAGGCTCCAAGAGGGTTCCGGTGTGTGTGGGGGGTGGGGGGGGGGGCGTCCGATTATCCTCAAGAAGAGGAAGGGAGGGCACAGAACAGGGCAAGAAGAGGTGCCCAGACTTGGAGGGAACAAGCTCGGTCGCGGTACACGGTCCCGCCCCGCCCTGGGCCTGACTCTCGGAGGACCCCGGCCCAGCAAAGCCCACGGGCCGGGTGGGGGCGTGGCCCGGGGGCTCGCACCTGAACCCCCGGCGCGCGCTGCGCTGCTGCGAGGTCCTCACCTGCGATGTGCTGGCGCCGAGCGTCGTCCAGGTGTGTGGACAGCACGTCCCCCATGGCGAGGAGGAGCCCCGGCCCGATCCGGCCACCGCCCGCCGCTGCCCGCGCTGCTCAGACGCACGCCGCAGACGCCATGGGAGCCCGGCCCGCTCCGTCCCCCGTTCCACCGCCTCAGGCTGCGGCCTCCGCTCGCGCTCTGCTGGGTTCCGCTCGGGCTCCAGCTGCGTCCCTCCCGCCGGACGCCTCAGCCTCCCGCGCCCGCCAGCCCAGGCCCCGCAGCCCCGCCGCGCCCCTCCCCGCCCCGCCCCTCCCGGCCCGTCAGGCCACGCCCCCAGGCCCGAGCTCCGCCCCCTTCCCCGGCAGCGCGCGGGCGGGCGGGGAACGTCCGGACCGCGGGGAGACCAAGACAAAGAAATGGTCCTCGGAAGGGAGACCCCAGAGAGACGAGTCCTAGACCTGGAGTCAGGCGAACAAAGGGACTGCTGGGGGCATCGGAAAGAACGGGGCGTCCCGGGTGCTTCAGTCTGGGGTCTCCCCTCCTTAAGCTGGGTAGGACGTTGGGGACTGGAAGGGGGCGCCTAGACAGACAGGCTGGAATTCGGCGTTCGTCTCCTCGCCTCCCACCCCCTGCTCCCTGTCCTGCCGCCGCCCGCACTCAGGAAGTTCCCTGGCCTTGATCGGACCTGCCCCAGAAGGTGTGCCGGCCCTTCTTGCACAATAGCTAGGGGCGGAGGGGGAGGGGATGTGAGCGGGGTTGGGGGGGGCTCTCGGGCGCAAAGGCACCAGGACCCCACTATCAGGCGGGCGTTCCTCAGGCCCAACATATGGGCACTTCACTCGGAAACCGGCTTGTGGGGACAGAGTGTGTCAGGAATGGAAAATGTAATCGCACTTTACAGTTTTCAAGACTGTTGGAATGAAAAGCCAGGAATCTACATGGACTTTGAGTACTCGGACCGTGGGGCTGGGCATGGGTGGGTCTCTAGTACAGAGAAATGTGGTTCCATTTCAGGACCTCCCAAGCTGGTAGAGGAGACAGCTTAACAACTGTGACCCTCCAAATCTTGGACTTGGCTGCTGGTGCTCAGATCTGAGGAGGGCCACCCTGTTGCTACTTGCTAACCTCTGGTGAAGGAGCACTCACCACTTTGTACTACCACCCCGTTATTGGCAGGTTGACTGGCTCTCACTGTGATCTAAGGCAGCAAATGAGGATCATAACAGTTACCAACTGAGCACCTGTCCTTAAGCCTGTCACCACCACAGGAGATGTGTTTGGAAAGAATTGGAGGTGTTACCAACCCTTAGTCATGCATTCAGTCATTCACCAGTCATTTCACAGCTAAGCAGCAACTATCCATTTGCCAGACACTCTGCAAGATGCTAGGGGTGAAAAGATGAGGAAACCTAAGCTGCCCTGCCCTCTGTGGCCTTGGACACAAGAGGCCTCAGTTTCCTCATCTGACAAGTTAGAATGATGATGCTGTGTTGGAAGGATTAAACAAAAGAACGAAGTGCCTAGCCTGGTGCCTGGCATATGGCAGGTCATCTCTCAATAAACAGAACTGTCATTCTATTATTCATCTCAGTCCTGCCCTCCAGCGGGTAGAGAAGCTTGAGGAAGGATCAGAACATTCTGTTTTGAGGACAATCCCAGAACTAGTACCAGAACTAAAAGCTGAAAAACAAGAATTGTGACAGCAGATACTGGGGAACAGCATTCCAGGGAGTGGGGCCCTTGTGCAGTCAAAGGCCCAGCCTCTGAAGAACAGGGTGCATTCAGGCAGCAGAGAGTCATCAGGTGGAGTTGAAATCACTCTGGCAAGGATTACTAGTTTTCTTGTGCAGAGGTAGCCCAGAGAGGGAAAGTGACTTGTCAAAGTTGCACAGTAAAGACAAGGCAAACATGACCAGAGGAGAGTCTCCTAAGCACGTCATGTTCTCTGAGCAGCCAGAAGCAAGTGATGCTGCTAACCTCATTGCATTTTTCCTACAGCTCCAACTACCAGAGCTAGGAAAGCCTGCTCTGCCCTGTCAGCGGAGGGCTGGAGCCAGCTGTCTCCTCTGCCAGGCTGGAAGCCTGGGTTGAGTAGGGAGAGGTGAGGTCACAAGGCCCCTTAGCCTGGATCATGCCTGGAACCTTCCCTCTTGGTTTAGGAGCTCTTCTGTCACATGTCACTCATGACAGAGCAGCTATAGCCTCAAAAGTGGAAAGGCATTATGAACTGCAGGGTGCTATGCATGCCTGTGAATAGCTTCCCACCAAACCTTAGGGCCAGTCCGTAACAATTCAGGATTCATTCAGTGTATGCAAACTATCACTCTCTAGGGTGGGGCAGAGGCTATCAGCTACAAAAAATTCTGGAGGAAACTGGGGGAGGAAAGAAATGGTCTGCTTCGTAGGGGAGTGGTAGGAGCACACACTTGTCCCAAGTTACTGAGTTACACTTAAAATAAAAGTGTTTCATTGGGTGCTGATTACACTTTTTTTTTTCTAGTGGGGCTGGGATTGGAACCCAGGGCCTTGCAGATGGTAGGCAAATGGTCTACCACTGTTCTACATCCCTAGCTCTTGGTTTTTCTCAAACAAGGTCTGGCTATGCAGCCCAAACTGGCCTCGAACTCAAGATCCTCCTGCCTCAGCCTCCCCAGTGAATGCTGAGATCATATAGGTCTAGGTCACCACACCTGGCTGCAATCCTTCTTAAAATTCTGGGATGTGTGGAGAGGGTATGCCAGGAGGGTGTCAGTGGGAGCAAAGGCAAGCATGAGTCCTTGTAGGGCCCCAGGCCATACAGGACTATTCCAAGACTTCCTATAGGGAAGGGAAAGAGAGCCCTGCCTTGGAGAGGTGGGAGCACACTGGGAGGCAACTTGAGGAAACCTCCCTTCTGGGAAGATCCCAAAGTTCCCTAGTTCTCAGCTTTCTTCAGAATGTTAGTAAATCAAGCTAGTTACTGTCTTTGGGTGTGGATGAAGGTTCTTGCTTTGTTTTTTTTTGGTGGTTTTTTTTTTGTTTTTTTTTTTTTAAGGAATTTAGGATGACTATAGTCATCAGTATTATGAAGGATTCCAGGAAATCAGACAGCAGAGAAATTTCTCAACTTTAAAAACATTGGCAACTTCTGCCCTCGTGCCTGAAGTCATTTTGATGTCTGCCTTTTAATTCTGAGCACATTGAAGCCTTCTTTCACACATTTATTTTCTGTGGGTGTGTTGGTGTTTTCTTGTGGTGTTGGGAATCAAACCCAGGGTCTTGCTCATGCTAAGCAACCTGAGCCACATCCCCAGCTCATTTGTGTTTTTTTTAATTCCTTTCTTCTGCTTCCTTTTCTGTTGCAATGTCGTACTGATTTGCAAGAATTCTTTCTATAGTAAGACTGTTTCAACTCTGCAAGACAGGGACAGGGGTATATCTGCTCTTTTTCTAGGACTCTGGATGCCATCTCTACCCACCAAGCTCTCCCAACCCTTTCCTTGGTAGACAGCAGGAATGTGGATGAAGGATAGGAAGACTGCTATCTGGGGCATGGAGGGAAGGTTCTCTGACACCCACCTGCTGGGCCTGCCCCTCCTGAGCACAGAATGCCACCTACAGTCCCTGACTCATCAGTCCTTTGTCAGGAAGTGGCTTCTGCCAAACTGCCTCCCTGTAGGGCTGCCCTGCCCTGCCCCACCCTAGAGCACTTTTGGAAACCCGGACCCAAAGGTAAAGAATAATAATTCTTTGAAGGAAGGTTGGAGCTAGAGCCTGGACTGATGCCCAGGGAAGGAAAGGGATCTGCCCAGAGCTTTCAGCAAAGGCTCTGGCCTATGCCCCTTCCTTGTCCTGCAGGAAGGAGAGGGGCCCTTCCTTGCCCCATGGGTCCCTCTCCCTCCCCATTGGCTCTGAGCCCCAGCACTGCTCTCCCTACAAACCTGTCAGACCTGAAATAGACCAGGAGGAAAAAAAAAAAACAAACACCTCCAGTAAACAGCAAGGAGTGTGAATGAATCGGGATTTTGTTTTTAAGGAATATCGTATGTCTACCTCTGTTTACCTGGTTGGCATGGCCGGTTGTGCAGAAGGGACTCTGGCACCTGGCCTGGACCTCCCCTTTTTATTAATTGTTGGGTGGTGGAAGGAGCCAAAGTTTATAGTCTGTGCCACTTGTCACCTGGCCTCTGGCTGCTAAACATTCTCCTTGATCCTTCAATGGCCAAACTGTCCTCTCACCTGCTCCACCACTACCCCAAGTCCAGGTCCTAATGACTCCTACCATCAGCAACTGCCCAGCCCTTGGCTGGGGTTACCAACCTCCAGCCTACTATTTTCTTCACTGGGTGGTCAGATGGATTGCTCTAAAACACACATATAAGCCAGGCTCCAGTGGCTCACACCTGTAATCCTAGCTACTCAGAAGGCAGAGATCAGAAGGATCAAGGTTCAAAGCCATCAAATAGTTCACGAGACCCTGTCTCAAAAACCCAAAAATTGGGCTGGTGGAGTGGCCCAAGGTGAAGGCCCTGAGTTCAAGCTCCAGTACTGAGAGAGACAAAAAAAAAAAGGCATGTCATATTACTCCCCTGCCTTCAACCTTCCGTTGCTCCCAATATTCTCGAGATAAAGTCAGACGCTAAATGTGGTGCGGCGAGGGTGGGAGTGAGGGACTGGAGAGCATCCTTCCAGCCTCTCCTTTGTCCCTCTACTTCCCCTTCTCCACGCCACCCAGAACTTTTGCATCCTCCAACCAGCCATGCTCTATCCTACGTCTGAGCTTAGGAAATACCAATTCCCTTTCCCCATCTTGCCCCTCCAAGCACCATCCATTTCTCAGACCTCAGCTAAACTCATCCTTCATCAGAGAGCCTATCAGTTCCCCAACCCCTAGTTTAGCTCAGGCTCCCATTATTGCTTCCCCAGCAACTCTTAACTGTTTCTTCATCACAGTCACCACACTCCAGATTACTCTGGAGTTTATCTGTTTATCTGTTTAAATAGAGGACCAGGATGCCCTCATTCAACATGACATTCCTGGTGTCGGACGTAATGGATGCTGCTGTAACCATCTACAAAGTACAGACACCCTGGCCTGGATATTGGAGAGGAATTGGCAACAGGAGACAAACCTGACCCTAGACTTACCTGGCTTGTCCATGGACCAGCTTGTGATTGTGCCTGCAGTGGCCATGCCCATCATGCTTGAGAGCAAAGTCCATCTCACACCATCTCTCCCAGCAGAGCCTGGGCTTGCCTACCTCCAGGAAGGGGGCTCACCACCTTCCTCAGTCATGGTTGGACCCAATAACACCAAAGCTAGGCAAGGGGGTGTTGAAGTGCCAGCAAGTAGACCAGGAGTGAAAATGACAAGATGATAAAGATAACCAAAGCTCAGCCAGGCATAGTGGCTAATGCCTGTCATTCCTAGCTACTTGGGAGGCAGAGATCAGGAGTTCTGCTGTTCAAGACCAGCCCAGGGTGCGTGAGTGGTGTGGGGAGCTGGAGGAGGTAGTTAGGAAGACTGCATTTCAACCCATAAGCCAGGCATGGTGGTGTGCACCGTGGTCCCATCAACACAGGAGGCCACGGGTAGGAGGATTGAGGTCTGAGGCCAAGCCCAGGCAAAAACAAGAGACCCTATCTGAAAAATAACTAAAGCAAAAAAGGGCTGGTAGGGTGTCTCAAATGGTAGAGTACCTGCCTAGGAAATGAGAGTCCCTAGTTCAAAATCCAGTATGCACACATACATACCACCACTAATAAAAAGATAACCAAAACTGAGCTGGGTGTGATTTTATGTTTGTAATACGAACACTTGGGAAGTAGCTGCAGGAGGATTGAGAGTTCAAGGCCAGCTTGAGGTACATATTAAGACCCCCATCTCAACAAAATAAAACCGGTCTGGAGTGTGGTTCATGTAGTAGAGTGCCTGCCCAGCAAGTTGGAGGCCCTGAGTTCAAACCCCAGCACCTTCTGTCGTATTCTGTTCTGGCCATGTACCTTCTAGGAGAGAAAACAGTTTCAGTGAAGGTAAATGGACTTGTCTCAAGTTCCACAGCAAGTAAGAAATAAAGGTAAGACTTGTCTGCAGGCCAGGCATTATAGTTCATGCCTATAATCTTAGCTATTCAGAAGGCATCGATCAGGAGGATCACATATCAAAGACAGGCCAGGCAAATATTTCAAGAGACCCTATCTCAAAAAAAAAAAAAAAATCACAAAAAAGGGTTGGTGGAGTGTCTCAAGTGGTAGAGTGCCTGCCTAGTAAGCGTGAGGCCCAGAGTTCAAATCCCAGTACCACCAAAAAATAAAAAGATCCCATGCAGTGCTGGGGTGTAGTTCAGTGGTAGAGCTTGCAGTTAGCATGCACAAAGCCCTGGGTTGAATCCCTAGCACCCAAAGGAAAAAAAAGCAGCTCTGGCTGCTTCAGAACTACAATGTGCCACCCCACACCCAATCCTGTGCACGCACTGGTTTCTCAAACAAGGTGGGGTTCTCTGCTATGTCCAGCTATTCACCATTTCTGCATGTCTCTTAATCACATCATAAAAACACCTTTCCATGACAATGAATTTTTATGTACTAATTTTTGGGGGAGTGGTATTTGTTTCTGGGTTTTTTTTTTTTTTTTTTTTTTTGGTGGTACTAGGGTTTGAACGCTGAACCTCATACTTATTAGGCAGGCACTCTACTACTTGAGTCACTCCACCAGCCCTGTTTTTGTTTTTTTGAGACAGAGTCTCACTATGTATTCTAGGCTGGCCTCTGTCTCAGCCTCCAAGTGCTATGATTACACATGTGTGTCTTCATTCTTTTTTTTTTTTTTTTTTTTTGCCGTGGTGGGGTTTGAACTCAAGGCCTGCACCTTGAACCACTCCCACTCCTCCAGCCCTTTTTTGTGATGGGTTTTTTTGAACTAGGGTCTCATGAACTATTTGCCTTTGAATCAAGATCCTCCTGATCTCTGTCTCCTGAGTAGCTAGGATTATAGGCATGAGCCACTGGTGTCCAGCAAGTCTGACTCTTATCTCCTGTTTTTTGTTTTTTTTTTTTGGCAGTACTGGGGTTAGAATTCAGGGCCTCATGATTGTGGGCAGGTACTCTACCACTTGAGCCATGCTTGAGCGCTTTTTGCTTTAGTTATTTTTCAGGTAGGGTATTGCATTTGTTGCCTGTGCCAGCCTCGGACCTAGATCCTCCTACCTATGCCTCCCTTGAGGTTGGAATTGCAGTTGTGAACAACCAGGTCTGACTTGTCAGTTGAGATGGGGTCTCAAGAACTTTTTTTATGACTAGGTTTTTATGACTAGATTTTTTTATGACTAGGTTCTATCACATTGTATGGCTCCAGGAAGCTATTTTTCTGGGGCTGAGGGTATAACTCAATTGCTGAGGACTTAGGATTTCATTCTCAGAACTGAGGGGACAGGAAGCAGAGAACTATTGTCCTATGACTGAACACTTTCATAACTATTTTCTGAGGATAAAGTTCTAGAAGTGAAATTGCTGGGTTACATCTCTTTTTGAGGGTTTGATACAGGGTGACGAATTGCCCTGCTGCAGTGACTAGCAACCCGCAGTTCCCCAGGTACATCCCACATACTTATCACATGTCCCTTGTCAAGAAGACTTGTGATGTGCTGAGGATGAAACTCAGTGGTAGAGCACTTGTCTAGCATGCATTCCCAGAACCACAGTGGTTAAAAAAGAAGACACTGGGCACCGGTGGCTCATGCCTGTAAATCTTAGCTTATCAGGAGGCAGAGCTCAGTAGAATCAAGGTTCAAAGCCAGCTAGGGTTCCCAAAACCCTAGCTCAGGAAAAAACATTACACAAAAGGGCTGATGCAGTGGTTCAAAGTGTAGTCCCTGGGTTTAAACCCCAGTACTGCCAAAAAAAAAAAGAAGAAGCAGTCCTGGCAAACTGTGCACAAATCTTACCTCCCAACCTACCCCAGCCCCAATCCTAACTAGCAAGGCCTGTTGAGCAGTGCTGGACAGTGTCTCCCAGTTCCTCAGGGCCAGGGCGGGGGTTTTGGGCCCCACCAACCCCCACCTACCCCTTCTCCCTCAGCCTTGGTTTCCTGCTGGGCCACAGCTGCCCCTCACCAGTGGGTGACTCAGAACCTTCCAGAATGGCCATGTTACTGTGCCTGCCCAGCCCTCCAGTGACTAAGCTTGTGGCGAAGCTGGGCCAGGCTCTCAGGGTGGGGCTCTCTGCACCCAACCAGCCCTCCTTCCTCTCTCCCTGAGGCCTTGCTGATTTCCGTCCTCTGGGCCTTCTAGGGGTAATCCTGAGCTCCAAAACCATTTCCTGAGCACTAAGTGTGCAGGGGACTGACTGTGGCTTGGTCCCAGCCCTCCAGGGGCCACAGTCTGGCAGAGAGCTGCTATTGCAGGGAGAGTTACAGAGAGAAGGCCAAGGGGAAGGTGGGAGGAGACATGGAGGGAGATGCGGTGGGGAGAGCCCAGAGTGGGGCTTTGGGTGGGCACTGGCTTCTGTGTTAAGGGCTGGCCAGGGACCTGTGAGCAGGGAGCTGACAAGGCCTGGGCTGCCCTTGCCCATATGGCGCTGCTGTGAGAATTAGAAAAATCAGTGACAATAGTCTGGGACATTCTTAGGTTAGGGCCACAGCTGGCTTGGCAAGTGCAGCCCTGGCTGAATTTGGCTCCTGTCGCCCACTCCACTTAGTTACACTAGTGCAGGGAGGTGAGGAGGTGGGGTGGTACCTCCTCCTGGGAAGCTTTTGGAAAAGGGTACTTGGAAGTGTTTTTGTCTATTTGACACAGGGTCTCACAATGTAGCCCAGGCTGGCCTTGAACTCAAGATCTGCTTCAGACTACCAAATATTGGGATTACAGGTGTGTGCCACCACGCCCTGAGCTTGGAGGTGTTGCAATGTGTGTGTGTGTGTGTGTGTGTGTGTTGAAGGGGACCCTGTTGGCATTTAGTGTCTGAAGAGCGGGGATACTAAGCATTCTGCTAAAGGGGCCAGAGCTGCCAGGGAGAAAATCCTACCCCCACCTCCAACTCTAGGGTTCTAGTGCCCAGTTACACTGTCGAGGGAACCATACTGACTGTAACTGTGGGAAACTCTCCCCAGTGTTCTCAGTGGTTTGAAGATAACTTATCTCATCCCAGTTATTCCAGAAGTGGAGACAGGAGAATCTTGAGTTCCAGGCCAGACTGGGCAAAGTGAGTGAGAGAGACTGCATCTCAAAAACAAAATTGAAAAAGCAGAGAGAGTGCTGGGTGTCAGTAGCTCACGCCTGTAATCCCAGGTACTCAGGAGGCAGAGATCAGGAGGATCGAGGTTCAAAGCCAGCCCAGGCAAATAGTTCATGAGATCCTATCTTGAAAAAAACCCTTCACAAAAAAGGCTAGTGGAGTGGCTCAAGATGTAGGCCCAGAGTTCAAACTCCAATACCAAAAGAAAAGACAAAAGAAAAAAACAGGAGAATTGGGGGCATGGCTCGAGTGGTAGAGTGTTTCAAGAGGCCCTGCATTTAATCCACAGTACCATAAAAAGAAAAGAAAAGAAATACGTTGTCTCACTGACTTGAGCCTTCCCTGTCCAGGAATTGTGCCTAAAGATTTGCAGTGGTCATGTAATGATAATTATGGGATGACATGGGTTTGACACCAAGCAGCCCTATGTGTCAGGCACCGGCCAGGCCTTTGAACATGTCATCTTCATGACAGTCCCAGGAAGGCTGGATTGTCGTTTGCCCCATTTTGTAAACTAAACTGAGGAAACTAAAGCTGAGAGAGACAAGGTCAGTCACAAGGGTGGGAAGTAGGGAAGCCAGTTTTCCCACCCAGGGCTACCAGATCCCCACTGGTAGGACAAAGCTGGTGCATTTGAGAGATGGGGAAACTGAGGCTCAGACATTTGCACTGCTCCCCAGCTAGTCACTGACTAAACCAGGCAGACTTCATGTTGAGCTCATTAATTGGGTTCTTCCCTTTCCACCAGTACTCCAAGTGTCCATATGTACCTGGGCTGCCTACCTTCTCCCACTGTTTCCTGCTCTGGAAAACATCAACTTAGTGCTTCCTGTCAGGCTCTTCCTAAACCTCCAAAGGGTCCCGAAGACAAGAAATCTTCTCTCTCTGCACGTCTAGGAGAGCATATGGCCACCCAGAGGTGGCGGGGGGAGCATGTTCTTCACTCCTCCCATGACTTCAGGTTGGCTTTCACCAGTGGAGCCAACAATCCATGTCAAACTGGTTGCTGTAGGGAGACAATGACATCAATCCATAACACACCTGGCCCCGGGCCTGGCACACTCATAACTCCTGATGGCATCCAGAGTGATTACAGGCAAGTCTGCACTGGATTCAAATTTTTTTTTTTTTATAGTGGTGCTGTGGATCAAACTCAGGACCCCACACAAGTGAGGCATGTCTACCCACCAGCCACACTGGGTTCTGGACTGGCTCCATGATAGCAGTGTGAGCCCAAGCCCCAGGGAGCCCCTCGCTGAGAGGGTGTAGCATGAGCCAGGGAGGCGTTGTGGAGGAGGAGGTGGTGTGTGAGCTAAGCCAGTAGAGACCCAGGTGCACCAGCTGGGCTGTGGAGCCCTGATGTGTGGAAATTCTCTGGGTGGGGCGGGGGGTACTCCAGTTAGGAAAAAGGATGCTTAGGGACCCAGGGCGAGGCCAGAAGTGCCAATCTAGGAAACAAGGTCAGGCACGATTTACAGTTTCTTTTTCCGTTATTTTTGAGAGCCTAGTTCATGTACAACAAATGCACAATTCTCAGTGAGCTTTTAATATTTGTGTTGACAGCTTTATGGAAATATAACCGATGAATAATAATGTGCATATATGTAAAGTGGGCAATTTTTTTTTTTTTTGGTGGAACTGGAATTTGAACTCAGGGTTTCAAACTTGCAAAGCAGGTACTTTACTGCTTGAATCACACCTCCAGCCTATTTTGCTCTGATTATTTTGGAGATGGTGGTCTCGCAAACTGTTTGTCCAGGCTTGCCTCAAACTTCAATCCTCCTGATTCAGCCTCCCAAGTAACTAGGATGACAGGCGTGAACCACCAGTGCCTGGCTAAAGTGTACAATTTAATGACTTCAGTATCTCCACAGTCAAGACAGCAGACATACCAATGGCTCCCACAAGTTTCCCCGGTCCTTGTAATTCCCCCTCCTTCCACCCACCCACCAACCATGCATCCTGGCAACTCTGATCTGTTTTCCATCACTATAGATTGGCTGGTATTTTCTAGGATTTTATATAAATGGAATGATATAGTATTACTCTTTTTGTCTGTTTTTTCAGAAAATTGACTTGATATCATTATTTTGAAATTCATCAATATTATTGTACTACTAGTTCATTCCTTTTTATCACTAGGCTATATTATACTGTATAGATGTACCAAATTTAAGTCAGGCATGGTGGTACATGCCTGTAATCCCAGAACTCAGGAGGCTGAGGCAAAAGGATTGTGAGTTCTAGGCCAGCCTGGGCTATATAGAAAACCCTGCCTTAACACCCCCATTTCCCCAAAAAGATGTGCCACAGTTTATCACTTGGTTTTTGATGGATATTTGAGCTGTTTCCTGTTCAAAGCTGTGACAAATAAAGCTGCTGTGACTATTCACGCATAGCTCAATGAGTTTTTTTTTAAAGTGGACAGGATGATTTATTGTTGCATATGATTAAGGTGATTAAGGAGGGAACAGCACAGTGGCAAGCCCTTGTGAGTGCAGGGCTCCTGCTTGTCCCAGGGACCTCCATTAGGGATATATTTGGCACCACAGCCATCAGGGATGAGCCATGTCTGAGCTATCATGTCTTCAAATTCAACTGCATTAAACTTGGCAAAGCCCCACTTCTTCAAGAGGTGGATCCTCTGATGGCCAGGGAACTTGAACTTGGCCCTGTGTAAGTCCCAATCACATGGTCTTTATTCTGCAACTTGGTGTGGGTGGACATGATTACCTGGCCAACGTGAACCCTGGCCACTGTGCCCTGGGGCTTCCCAAAGGCACCCCGCATACCTGTCTGCAGCCTGTCAGCCCTGCACAGAACAACATCTTGTTGATATGAATGACGTGGAAAGGGTGCAGCCAAACTCGAGTATGAAAACTATCTTTGCCACAACTTTTCACCATGGAAAAGTTGCCATATTGGCACAAATATGGGCAGTCTCCAGGGCTTCAGGGGTCAGCTGCTCATACGCATCAGATACCATGTGGCCACAAAGTAGGAATTCGTCCACTTTTGCCTTCTTCCGCCCCAGGTCAAAGGTGCAGATCTTGACATCAGGCACACATCGGCAAAAGCAAGCTCTGGGGTGCAGCTTGTTCTTACAATACAGGGAACATCAGGGTGGGGCAGCGACCCATGGCGACACCAGAATCTTCGGTGGTGTGCCAAAAGAATAGAGTAAAGCTTTTTTCTTTTTTTTTTTTTTTCCTTTTTGGTGGTATTTGGGAAGCTGAGATCAGGAGAATTGCAGTTCGAGGTCAACCCAGGCATATAGTTTTTAAGACTATCCAAAATAAACAAAGCAAAACGGACTGGCTTTGCAGTAGAGCACTTTGCAAGTGAAATGCCCTGAGTTCAAACACCAGTCCCACCAAAAAAAAAAAAAAAAAGTAACCATCAGCCAGATGAAGATATGAAACATTTCCAGGATTTCAGAAAATTCTCTCAAGTCAGGCAATACTGCTTCAAAGATAATAACTATTTTGACTTTAATCACAATAAACCAGTTTCATTTGTCCTAGAACTTCACAGAAGTGGAATTAAAACACTATTGCAATCTATTGTCTATCTGGCTTCTTTTGCACAACACTGGTTCTGAATGAATCCACATTATTGCATGTGTTGGTATTTCATTCCTTTTAACTACTGTGTAGTATTCCACTGTCTGGACATACCGCAAATTGCTTACCCATTCTCTTGCTGGTGGACATTTGGGTTGCTATGAACATTTGTATACAAGTCATTTTGTAGACATCTATTTCCATTTGTCATGGGTAAATAGCTAGGAGCAGAATTTCTAGTTCATACGGATTGTGTTCTTATTACTAGAAAATGTCAAATATTTTTTCAAAACAGCTGTGTCACTTTACACCCCTACCAACATTGTAGGAGCGTTCCAGTTGCCCCACATTCTTGTGGACATTTGATTTTCATTCTAGCTTTTTGGGATGCAAACAGTGATGTCTCAGGGTGACTTCATTTTGTAATTCCCTTGTGAGTAATGACTCAGGACACCGAACATTCTTTCATATGCTGATTGGACTCTGTCTTTCATTGAAATGTTGCTTTGTTTACTGTAAATGGAAAGGCTGCTAGCCAGCGATGGCGGCACACCTGTAGTTGTAGCTTCTTGAGAGGCTGAGGCAGAAGGATTGCTTGAATCCAGGAGTTCAAGACCAGCCTGGGCAACATGGTGGGGCCACATCTCCCCCAAAAAGTAAAACATGGTGAATATAAGACATCCAACTATGGAAGTATAAAAATTACTCTGTGGAGTTTTACTTATGTCTCTAATTTCATTCCCTGGAGTTAAGCAATAGTAACTTATGCTGTTAGTTTGATATATAGCATTCCATAAAATGTACTCATTTTTCTATGCCTGCTACAAACAAATACAATTGTTTACAAATACTTACAATTACATTGTGTGTGTGTGTTAAACTCAAGGCTTTGAGCTTCCTAGGCAGGTACTTTTCTACTTGGGCCAGCTCATTCTTTTTGTTGTTTGTTTTTGGCAGTACTGGGGTTTGAAACTCAGGACCTCACACTTGGGAGGCAGTTGCTCTAACACTTGAGTCACTTTGCCAGCCCTGTCTTGTGTTGGATGTTTTCAAGATAGGGTCTCACGAACTATTTGCCCCAGGTGGTTTCACACTGACCTCTTGATCTCTGCCTCCTGAGTAGCTAGGATTACAGGCGTGAGCCACTGGCACCTGGCTGGTTGGTGTTTTGAGATGTGGTCTTGTGTAGATCAGGCTGATCTCAAAGTCATGATCTTCTGGTCTCCTCTTCTCCAGTGTCCAGCTACAATTTACATTTGTAAACCAAATCTCTTGTTTTTATGGAGCATATATTTTATACAAGTTATAGGCTAAAGGATTGCCATGGATCATACAACTGAAAGTACTCACTAATGGTAACAGGGCGTGCTCTGGCTTCAATCCCCAGCTCTCTCTCCCCCTCTGCCCCCCCTCCCTCCCCTCCCTGCTCCGCTCCTCCCCTCCTTTCTTCTCTCTTCTCCTTTCCTTCTCTCTCTCTCTCTTTCTCTCTCTGTTTCTCTCCCTCCCTCTCATAAGTGGCTGACAAGATTGGGGGCTCAGAGAAGTTCAGACAATTGCCAAGATCACACAGCCTTGGTTTCTTTCACTTCAAAACCCCAGGTTGATGAACTGGGATGCCATCTTTTCATAATCTTAGTCACTCTCAATCTTTTATTCATCTAACAAACCTTCTTTGAGGCCATGCCAGGCATGACCCTGTCTCTCAGAGCTACAGATGAGCTGAAACATCAGCCAGATGGACTGCCCATTCTAATTTAGGAAGAGAGGGATACGATGGAAGAAGTAGGGAAAGCAGGCCTGCCCCAGGGCCTGGGTCATTCAGAGTCTTGAAGGAAGCCATTCCTGAGGAATGTGTAGATGACCAGTGGAGAAAAGAATGTCAGGTGGTGGCAAGGGTGTGTATATGTGTGTGAGTGACAGGGCGCTTTGTGGGAGCCCCATCCCTTCCCTGAGGCAGGCGAGGGCCGAGGGGAGGGGCAAGGTACAGGGTGTCCACAGCAAGACCTTGGGACCATCTTAAAGAGCCTGACTCCTTCTGTAGCAGAAAGGGGAATCAAGGAAGGGCTACAGTCACGATTTTCAGACTCCAGGGCTTTAGTTCTGTTTTAGAATTTTATTCCCTTCCCCTCTCCTCCTATCAAGTTCTGCAAAGAGCCTGGCGTCTTGGTGTCTCAGAGGCCGCCTGGGTACAGCGCTCCACCAATGCCCCTGCGGGCACTGCTCATTGGGCTTGCTGGAGACGGAGTTTGCTCCACCCCAGTGTTGGCACCAGATTTGGGCTGCCTAGCTGGATAAGAAGGAGCCCATTGCCCCCTGGTGGTAGGTGGGACATGGTAGTGGAGGGAGTTCAGGATGGAAGGGGACAGAGGTCCCTCCTCTCTGGAGACCTCATCATCTCAGTCCCCAGCACCACCAGTCACCCAGGTGTTCACATGAGCTCACCCTCAAACCTCGCTTTCCCCCCCGACAAGACTCCATGCCCCCCACTGCTACTGATTCATCCTGGGGCTCCCGCAGACTGTCCTCCCAGTCATCGGTCATTGCCACAGTGTTGCAGCTGGCTTCTCTGCCATCTGTCTGGACCATGGCTCTGGCCTCTACACAAAAGTGATGATGACTTTTTTTTAAAAATTACATTATTTATTTCAGCACAAATCTTAGGTGCCACTCAGTACATTTCTATATGAGTAATCACCAACATAAAACTCACCCAGATCCAGATCCAAAACAGTCTCTCCAGTGACTTCTCACTAATCTCAGAATAAAATCCGTTGCCTACTAAGCCCTATGTGACCGAGTCCCAGACCTCTTCACTTCCTACCTCCTCCTTGTTTCCTGTGTTCTACCCACACCAATTTTCTATCTATTTCACAAACATGCCCAGCTTACTCCTTTCTACCCCAGGGCCTTTGCACTCCCTGCTCCTTCTGTCTGGAATACTCTTATCCCTGCCATCCTCGTGGCAGATCTCTTAGCATTCCTATGTCATCTTTTTTTTTTTTTTCAGTTCTGGAATTTGAACTTAGGGCCTACACCTTGAACCACTCCACAAGCCCTTTTTTTGTGAAGGGTTTTTTTGAGATAGAGTCTCTCAAACTATTTGCCCGGGCTGGCTTCAAACTGCGATCCTCCTGATCTCTGCCTCCTGAGTAGCTGGGATTACAGGCATGAGCTGGCAGTATCCTGCTCATCTGCCATTTTTAGGTGCTCTAAGAGAGGCTTCTGGACCACACAGGTATTCTGTCCCAATAACCCCTGCTTTAGCTTATTATTTTTTTCTTTTTTTGTGGTACTAGTGTTCGAACTCAGGGCCTCATGCTTGCTAGAAATGTGCTCTACCACTTGAGCCACACTCATAGCCCTTTTGCTTTTGTTATTTTCTAGGTGAGGCCTCTCATTTTTTTGCCCGGGCTGACCTCAGACAGAGACCGAGATTCTTCTATTTAAGCTTCCCCGCAGCTGGGCTCTTGGAACCTAGATCCTCCCTATCTCTACTTCATGGGTAGCTGTGATTACAGGTGTGAGCCACCATGCCCAGCTTGTTTTTTTCCAGACAGGATTTCACTATGTAACCAACGCTGGCCTGAAACTTGCTATGTAGCCCGAGGTTGCCTTGAACTCCAAAACTTTTTGCCTGATTACAGGCACCACCTCACTCAGCTTGCTTTATTTTTTTCATAGCACTTGTTTTTTGAGGTGGGACTGGGTTTGAACTCAGGGCTTTGTCCTCTGTGAAAATCAACGTGTCAGGTCTTTTCTGTCAAAGGAGTCAATGTGTAACTATCATTGTGTAGAGGCAGCTACCTTCCCCGAATCGCTGCCTTCATGCTTTGTGAAATGTTGCTTGACCCTGCAAGGTTCTTGCGGTCAAACAGCTGTTTACTGCCAAGTGTCCTAATCTCAGACTGCTTGATGAGTAAAACATCAGCCCTCATCCCCTATCTTCAGGGGACCTTGAGAAATCGCTTTCTCACTGAGCTGTAAAAATGTCACTGTGTTGGAAAACCTTGCCCTTACCCCAAACAATGTCTAGCCAATCAGGAAGATTGTGAACCCAAACCAGTCCATCGGGGTGAGGGGCAGAGAGAGATAAAAACTGAGCTGCACCCTTCTGTAGAAGTAAAACTTTTCTCTTTGCCTTGCTGAGTGACTCCCGAGTGTTTCTTTGATCACCATTTGGGAACTGTACTTATAACACGCTTACAAAGCAAGCTTGAGCCACACCTCCAGTCCATTTTGCTCTGGTTATTTTGGAGATGGACTCTCATGAACTATTTGCCAACTCTCCTGGTCTCCGTCTCCCAAACAGCTAGGATTACAGATATGAGCCACTGTCACCCTGCTTCATAGCACTTTTTGCTATCTGAAATTATCTTGTTTTTTAATTACATGTTTCTCACTTGTTCCCCTCATCAAAATGAATGCTGTTCGGGGGAGGAATTTTTAACCTTTTCTTTACTGCTGTATCCCTAGCATCTAGAGCAGGTGGCACATACTGTAGCCTGCAAAAATATTTGGTGAATAAGCGAATGTGGCCTCATGCTTATGAGAATGGGCAGAGTTCCAGCAGAACTGGAACTCTGTTCCAGCTGTGGAGCTGTCAGTAAGTGACTTGCTGTCTCTGAGCTGTGTTTCATGTGGTGCTCTGTCTGGGGGAGAGGAGGAGGTCTGTTGACTGGATCAGCTAATGCTTGTAAAATGCTATGTGCTGGGCACATTGTAAGTGGTTCAGACATGGATGAGGAGGCACATATAGGTGGGAACTAAGTGGGATGAAGCTCATCTAGGTCCTTTCCTTCAATGGTCCCAGATGCAATCCTTTTCTTGGCCATTAAAGCTCTCCGTGCAGTGGAACACGCCTGAAATCTCTTCCTCCTGGAGGCAGGAGGATCATAAGTTTCAGGCCACCCTAAGCTATGTAACAAGACCTTGTCTCAAAAGAAAACAACAATCACAACAACAACAGCAAAAACCCTATAACTGTTGCATTGGCTGGCTGCTTGGTAGTGACATTCCTGGTCACTGTTAGCTTACCTAACAGCTGTCTCATGGTAGTGACATTCCTGGTCTGACAGAGAGCAGGAAGGGAGAGAGAGAGGAACAGAGGGGGGAGGATTTGTTTTTGTTTTTGTTTTTGTTTCTGTGGTTCTCTGATGAGATGACAGTGCTGGGCTGGAGAGTAAATGAAGATGGGATGAAGAATCCAGGTTTTAGGAGCATAAAGCCAGGGGAAAGGGAATTGGGCGGGGTACTTAAAATTTAGGGTACAAAATTTAAAAGGGGTGCTAAAACTCTCAGACAAATAATTTTTCAGTTTAATATATAGAGCAACAAATGTGTGTGTGTGTGTGTGTGTGTGTGTGTGTGTGTTCCTAGTGCAATTTTTTTTGAGGCTGGGTCTTGCTATGCCCAGCTGGATTCGAAGTTATGCTCCTCCTGTCTCAGTCTCCCAAATGCTGGGATTACCTACTCCAATACTTTTTTTCCTTTAAACTTTCATATTATTTTCTGTAGTACTGGGGTTTTAACTCAGGGCCTCATGCTTGCTATGCAGGTGCTCTAACCTTTGAACCACTCCACCAGCCCTCCAATACTTTGTAAAAATTGAAATTAATCTGGGCACTGAGAGGTTGAGATTGGGAAGATCTTGGTTGGAGGCCAGCTGAGACAAAAAAGTTTGAGAGACCCCATCTCAACCAACAAAAGCTAGGCTTAAGTGGCACATACCTGTCATGCCAACTGTGCAGGAAACATGAATGGGAGGATTGTAGTCCAGGCCAGCCCAAAAATAAAGCATAAGACCCTATTAGAAAAATAAAGAAAGGAAAAAGGCTGGGAGCCTGGCTTAAGTGGTAGAACACCTGCCTAGCAAGTGTAAGGCCTGAGTTCAAACTCCAGAACTGCCAAAAAAAAAAAAAATCAAAATTAATGCAAAAATATCCCATGATGAACAAAATATCAAAACTGTAAGTCAGAGTGCAGCTCAGTGATAAATCTTGTGCTTACCTCTGGCTTCAATGCCTATCTCCAAAGTGGAAGAAAATTTAACCCAAATCAGGACATGTGACAGTGCTGTGCTGAGCTATACTGCAGCCTAAGGCAGTATAGCTTATTCCATGCCCTACTCCTGGACCTAAAACTCCTGGACAGCTGCTGCTGTTACTCCCCACAACCTGAAGGTGGTAGGGTCAGCCTGCTTCTGGAAGGTAGTTTTCCACTGGGTCTGGGCTTTCCAGATCCGTGGGAGCACCCGAAGAAGACACTGGTCCAACTTTGTGGGCATTCTGTGATCCTGGATGGACCCTTCCCCTCACTGGGCCCCAATTTTCCTCTGATAAAGGGCTGGGACTTCAGATGTCACTTCTAACTAGGACATCCCAGCCCTGAGTTCTCACCCTCAGTACTCATGCCACACCCTTCTAGCATCTGCTCAGAAACTAAACACCCACATATAAGAAGTCTGCAAACTGCACGCTTATAATCCTAGCTACTCAGGAGGCAGAGATCAGGACGATCATGGTTTGAAGCCAGCCGTAGTTCGAGAGATCCTATCTTTAAAAAACCCTTCACAAAAAAGGGTTGGTGGAGTGGTTCGAGGTGTAGACCCTGAGTGCAAACCCCAGTATCTTTTTGTCTTTTGACTCTGGAGGGCATGTTTTTTGTTGTTGTTTTTAACCAGATGAATATCTGGACTTTTGCCATCTTTCATCTTTAAATTCTTTGTTTAGAGGCTTCTCTGAGCATCTGGGGTCATTTAGAATTTTGTACTAACAACTGACAACAGAAATATAGGGTAACAAAAAACAGAGAGTATTTGTGTTGGAGATCTCTGTTGTAAACTGCTTGAGCTTTTTTGCATATGATTGTGTAAACATCTTAAAGATGGTTTTTATTGTAGAGTTAATATAAAAAATTGTTAATTCTTTTTTTTTTAATTCAGTACTAGGACTTGAACTCAGTGCCCACACCTTGAGCCACTCCAGCAGCCCTTTTTTTTTTATGAAGAGTTTTTTCAAAATAGGGTCTCCTGAACTATTTGCCTGGGCTGGCTTTGAACCACAATCCTCCTGATCTCTGCCTCCTGAGTTGCTAGGATTATAGGCGTGAGCCACTAGCATATGGCCACTACTACTACTTTAAAAAAAAAAACAACCGTTTTCAAACTTTTTTCATTCAGGTCTCACTAAGATGCAGGCATTCAGGGGATGAACACACAGGCTCAGACTAGAGGATAAAAAAGATAGAAGGGGCCATTTTAAAGCCAGGCAGCAGCCTGCAAGCAGACATCTTGGAATTTGGGTACTTGAAAAAAATGACCTTAGCCTGTTTGATTCTGTCATAATACATGCATCTATTAACAAATGGACTTTCTGTAAATTATTTTTACATACAAAATGATTTTCAAATTGTTTTCTTTCTGTTTTTTTCATACAAATATAAGGCCCTAAGTTAAAAGGTTATTTTCCACAAGTAGGGAAAATATAAAAAGTATTAAGGATGTAGTTTTTTTTTTTAATTTTTATTTTATTCATATGTGCATACAATGTTTGGGTCATTTCCCCCACCCCCTCCCTTACCATCCCCCTCCCCCCTTACCCCCTCACTACCCAGCAGAAACTATTTTGCCCTTATCTCTAATTTTGTTGTAGAGAGAGTATAGGCAATAATAGGAAGGAACAAGGGTTTTTGCTACTTGAGATAAGCAGAGCTATACAGGGCATTGACTCACATTGATTTCCTGTGCATGTGTGCTACCTTCTAAGTTAATTCTTCTCAAACTTACCTTTTTTCTAGTTCCTGGTCCCCTTTTCCTATTGGCCTCAGTTGCTTTTAAGGTATCTGCTTTAGTTTCTTTGTATTGAGGGCAACAAATGCTAGCTAATTTTTTAGGTGTCTTACCTATCCTCACCCCTCCCTTGTGTGCTCTCACTTTTATCATGTGATCAAAGTCCAATCCCCTTGTTGTGTTTGCCCTTGATCTAATGTCCACATATGAGGGAAAACACACGATTTTTGGTCTTTTGGACCGGGCTAACCTCACTCAGAATGATGTTCTCCAATTCCATCCATCTACCAGCGAATGGTAACATTTTGTTCTTCTTCATGGCTGCATAAAATTCCATTGTGTATAGATACCACATTTTCTTAATCCATTTGTCAGTGGTGGGGCATCTTGGCTGTTTCCATAACTTGGCTATTGTGAATAGTGCTGCAATAAACATGGGTGTGCTGGGGCCTCTGGAGTAACCTGTGTCACAGTCTTTTGGGTATATCCCCAAGAGTAGTATTGCTGGATCATATGGTAGATCAATGTTTAGCTTTTTAAGTAGCCTCCAAATTTTTTTCCAGAGTGGTTGTACTAGTTTACATTCCCACCAAAATGTAAGAGGGTTCCTTTTTCCCCCGCATCCTCGCCAACACCTGTTGTTGGTGGTGTTGCTGATGATGGCTATTCTAATAGGGGTGAGGTGGAATCTTAGTGTGCTTTTAATTTGCATTTCCTTTATTGCTAGAGATGGTGAGCATTTTTTCATGTGTTTTTTGGACATTTGAATTTCTTCTTTTGAGAAAGTTCTGTTTAGTTCACTTGCCCATTTCTTTATTGGTTCATTAGTTTTGGGAGAATTTAGTTTTTTAAGTTCCTTATATATTCTGGTTATCAGTCCTTTGTCTGATATGTAGCTGGCAAATATTTTCTCCCACTCAGTGGGTGTTCTCTTCAGTTTAGAGACCATTTCTTTTGATGAACAGAAGCTTTTTAGTTTTATGAAGTCCCATTTATCTATGCTGTCTCTTAGTTGCTGAGCTGCTGGGGTTCCATTGAGAAAGTTCTTGCCTATACCTATTAATTCCAGAGTATTTCCTACTCTTTCCTGTACCAACTTAATACTGGGGTCCGGTAAAGATCCTTGATCTATTTTGAGTTAATCTTGGTATAGGGTGTTATACATGGATCTAGTTTCAGTTTTTTGCAGACTGCTAACCAGTTTTCCCGGTAGTTTTTGTTGAAGGGACTGCTATTTCTCCATTGTATATTTTTAGCTCCTTTGTCAAAGACAAGTTGGTTATAGTTGTGTGGCTTCATATCTGGGTCCTCTAAGGGATGTGATTTTTTAAACACAGAAGGTTAAATGAAAGAAAATACTTTTGAATGAGAAAAGATTGTGTAAAGAAAGGTTTGTCCTCAAAGATTGTCCCAAAATGAAAAACAGAAAGATAAAGACAAGCCCTGCCTGAAGGTACAGAGTAAGTTGTCATAAAAATGCAGAGAAGATCTTCATAAAAAGATGGAGCTTATGTAAATGATTAAATTGACTGAAATCTAAGAGTTACATTAAAGATTTTGTAAGTTCAAAACTTAATGTACTGATGTTAAACTAGAACCTAATTCTATAAGCTCAGAAAAACAAGGTTGTCTTAAAAATATTGTTCTGTTCTTGATAACATTTACAAAAAACTAACTTAAAGGAAAGGTTTTTGTTTTGTCAAGATGACTATTAAAATTTTGTTTTTTCAGTACTGGGGTTTGAACTCAGGACCGACATCTTGAGTCACTCCACCAGCCCTTTTATGTGAAGGGTTTTTTTGAGATAGGGTCTCACAAACTATTTCCCCAGGCTGGTTTTGTACCTCAGTCCTCCTGATCTCTGCCTCCTGAGTAGCTAGGATTACAGGCTTGAGCCACTGGCGCCTGGCTCATCAAAGATTTTATGATGCTACAGCTTGGTAAAAAGACATTTAAGACAAGCAAGTAGGAAAAGCAAAATTTATTAAAATACAGAGAAGCAATAAACAGCTAAACACAGTGCTGCTACACTGATAAGTAGATTGGGACAAACTTAATTTTATAAAGCAAAGCAAAAGTGCACCTTCCAGATAGGATAAAGAAAGCACTGAGACCTCAAGTTTTTGTTTGGTTTTTTGTTTGTTTGGTTTTTGTGGTACTGGATCTTGAACTCAGGGCCTTCACCTTGAGCCACTCCACCAGCCCTATGTTTGTAAAGGGTTTTTGTCTCACCAACTATTGGCCTGGGCTGGCTTCGAACCATGATCCTCCTGATCTCTGCCTCCTGAGTAGCTAGGATTACAGGCATGAGCCACTGGCGCCCGGCAAGACCTCAAGTTTTTTATTGGCATCAATAGAGTGGAGGTAATTAGTTCTAAAAAAAAACCCCTGGGATGTGCGTCACTAACTCTTAGACACTGGGTTATGCATCATCAACTCCTCCGCGTGATAGCAAAGGGAATTTTTTGGCCTTGAATGGCAAGACTGGGCCCATTATTTTGGGGGGGGGGTGCTCCATTGACCACAGGCCGGCAGAATCCTGCTCTGTACCATGAGCCATCTGTTAATGTCAGCAATCTGGGAGGTGATCCCTTATCGACATCTCAGCCACGATTCTTGGCCACTAGGTTTCCTAACTCCCACTTAGTCCCCATAAATATTTACTTGTTCTCTGGTGATTTTTGTCAGGCTTTTGATTACTGAGGTGATTGAGTCATAACTAAATAAAATTGCATTTAAGAGTCGGCCTATGTCAAATCTTCTAGATAAGCTCATAATTGTGGTTAAACGACTATTGTCTTGGGTGATTCTAATGTAGTCAGTACCCTACATGTGCCTGTGACTGGGCTATTTGGGGTCACAGACACCGCACCCCCAAATGATAGAAAATCTAAGGTGTTGGATTTTTATCAGTGCTGTACACCTGTTATCTTACCTATCCAAAATTTAAGGTTTTACTCAAAATTTTAACCATGGCTATTTTGAGTTTTTGTCACTACAGTTCCTAACTGTAGCAAGCAATCGAGTCCATGGAAAATGACTCTAATAAGTAATTATCTGTCAACCAGTTTAGCTTTTTAAATATCTGCTATATTGGGTTTTATTTTGTCTTTGTCCAGAAGACCACCGCCTAAAGAGCCACTCCTTCTGAGTCTCTTTGTTGCTTAAATTTGGCTAATTGGGCCTAGCTGGCACTGATTCCCACCTGATCTGCTTGTTACGCCCCTGTCCCCCACAATGTGGGACTCAAGCAGAATATCCAGGAGGAAGCTAATCCTGGTGACAAGGGACCAGAATGACCAATTGGAAAAATCTTCAGAAGAGACTGCTCAAAGACGAACAGTTTTGAGATAAGGGGAGAAAGCTGTCAAAATTCAAATGGAGTCATTTGTGCCAGACCTGTCAAAAAATAACCAAAGTCAAGAGGGTTAAAAAAAGTGGCTCTTGGGAGAGACAATGGGGACAATATAAATAATGTACAATAGAAGTCTAATCGGAATTGTCATTATGAATATCCCGTATGCAGGCGTGGCTAACTGATGTTAAAGCAGGCATCTCTGACAGAAGACAAACTCATAGTTTTGGCCAAGGCCTTCTACTTAAACGGAGATAAATTAACTATTTCTACTGGCTCCAGCCATGTCCTTTGATACTTAAACATGGTGTTTTTAGTCTTAGAGTTAAAAATGGGTTTTTCTCAGACTCATATAAACCTCTCATTTAGACTGTCATGAGACGTTAGCGGTTTACTGATAATATATTGTTGCCTTGGTAATTCTAATTGGTACAAGAGAACCACAGGTTCAGACATTTGAAAAATGTGCTATATCAACACCTCTGGACAGGTGGACACCCCTATTAAAGTAATCCTGCATAAGACTCGATGGCTAAAAGAACAATAAGTACACAGATTATAGGACAGGTATAAAAAAAGCAGGTCTCAGTTACCATCTCTAACCTGGTTCCTCCCTCTACTCAGCCCCTTGGTCATCATAGTCCTTCTATTGACTTTTGGCCCATGCATCCTTAATCTGCTTGTCAAGTTTGTTTCTTCAAGGTTAGAGTCAATCAAGCTCCAGATTGATTGATGTGATTGTGATGGAGGCGAAGCCACACATGCCAGAGACCTCCTTCTGATACCGGGGACCCCTTGACAGAACACCCCCACACATGCTTTGTCAGCTCAGAGGAAGCCTTGACTAACTGTTCAGGGATCCCATCTTTGGCCCTTACCAGCCTGAACAGTCAGATGGAGTCGACACCCCTTTTCCTGACAGAAGTCAGGGTTATCTCTAAAGAGGGGGGAATGTGAGGGGAGCAAACAGTGAAGAGGAATAAACGGCAGAAATGGCTCTGAGAATGTAAAGGAAACAAATGGCAGAAGGAACTTTGTCTTAGATAAAGGAGATGGGAAGGCATCCTTAAAGACAAACATCTAAAGAGATTAAATACAAACCCCTTAAGGAAGATAGCAGTAGTCATAAAATGTGCATGGCAGGTTTCAAGGACAGGATGGACTAACAAGGCCCTCTTAGAATGCCCACTCCAACAAGGATGGGGTGAACAAAAAGGTAATTAGTCAGCCAATTATAGATTCAACTTCAGAGTAAAGTAGGGGGTGCCAAAGTCAGGCCCTATATTATCTCTTGAATTTAAACCTTTCTTTGGCTCAGCTCTTTCACTAAATCCCACCCATCAGGGTGCTTTGCTGTCCTTTCAATAAACTTTGTGCTTGCTTTAACTCTTAACTCCTGGTCCAGCTCCTTCAGTCATGTCATTGCCAGGACACAAACTCGGAAACAAGACTACATTATCAATAGCTTCTAAAATCTGGGACCATTCTGCCTTTTTCCTCTTTCCTAACTTTGATTTTGCTTTTCCTAAAAGTTCAAGGCAAAGTGTCTTGCATAATGTCTACCATCTGGATTTTGTTTGTTTGTTTCTTTTTTGTTTTGTTTTTTGAGACAGGGTTTCACTATGTGCCTCAGACTGGCCTCAAACTCCAAATCCTCCTGCCTCAGCCTCCTACGTGCTGGGATTACAACTGCATACTATTATACCAGGCTTAGAAGGCACACCCCCATCTTATTAATGCTAGATTTTGTTTAATTTTTCCCACTTTTATATTATCACTTTTTTTCAGTAATGCTGGGCAATCTCTCTATCCCTGAGCATTTCTAGCCTTTTTTGCTATTTTTCATAATTTCTAGGTAAATACCTGGCTCACTTAATTTTGCTCTTTTATTAATTATAAAAGTATTTTTGGGCTGGTGGCATGGCTGAAGAAGTAGAGTGCCTGAGTTCAAACCCTAGTACCATAAAAAGTATTTAGGCTTTCAATTTAAGTCTCAATACAGATTTAACTCCCCTGGATTTTTTTTTTTTTTTATTACTTGTACAATGATTGACACTTTTTTTTTTTTTTTGGCACTACTGGGGTTTGAACTCAGGGATTCATGCTTGCTAAGCAAGTGCTCTACCACTTGAGCCATGCCTCCAGCCATTACTTGTATAATTAAAAAAAAAAAAAAAGCCAGGTGCCTGTGGCTCACGCCTGTAACCTTAGTGACTCAGGAGGCAGAGATCAAGAGGATGTCTTGGGCAAATAGTTCCAGAGACCATATCTTGGAAATTCTCAACACACACAAAAAAAGAGTGGTCCAGGTGGTAGAGTGCCTGCCTAGCAAGCATAAGGCCCTGAGTTCAAACCCCAGTGTTGCCAAAAAGAAAAAAAAATACACAGAAAAACTCCAGCCATCCTGAGTTAAAACCCCAGTGCAACCAAAACAAACAGAATACCCCAACCGCTCTATGGCCCAATTACATCATTCTAGGCTTTCCCTACTTTGGTGAGAGGGGAAAACCCAAGAATCAGGAATAGAGATGGGTACAGTGGCATCAGAAGGCTTGATCCTTTTTCTCAAAGAAGGACACAACCCACTTAGCATGACCAAGTTCAAAGTCGGGCCACCAAAGGAATAAAGGTGGGACTTTACGAAAAGAGGAAAATAGCAGGAGATTCTTCTTCAGAGTAACCGAGGTCTGGTTTCAAAAAAGAATGCAGCTGGCATGGTGATCACATCTGTAATACCAGATCTCAGGAAGCTGAGGCAGGAGAATTTTGAGTTCAAGACCAGTATGGGCTACATAGCTAGACTCTGTCTCAAAATTATTTTATTTTATTTTTTTCAGGGAAGGAAGCAGAAAAAGGTAAGAGTAGACCAAAACAGTATCAGAAAGTAAAATTAGAGATAAAAAGACAGAGAAGGATTAAGTTTTAAGAACCAAAATAAATAAAAACAAAATTCAAGTGAGCAGGGCACCAGGGGCTCACATATGTGATCCTAGCTACTTGGGAAGCTGAGATTGGGAGGATTGGGATTCAAGGCCAGCTTGGGCAAATAGTTGGTGAGACTCCATTTCCAAAAATAACCAGGAAAAAATGGACTGGAAGTGTGGCTCAAGTGGTAGAGTGCCTGCCTAGCTAGCCCTGAGTTTAAACCTCAGTCCCACCAAAAAAAAAAAAAAAAAAAAAATTCAAGCATGGAGAGAAAGGAAACAGGCAACAGGCAGTAACCCTGAACATGGCAGACAATGCCCTTCCCCTCCTCTCCATGGGCCCTGGCAGGAAGACTGGGGTTGGGCATGTTTGTGAATCAGGGCAGGTCACAGCTTGTAAGCATGCTGCTGCAGCTCTTGTGGGGGACTGTGCTATTGTCACCAAGGCATTTTTAGGCCCCAGGGTGGGATGTGGCAAACAGATGTCTTCAGATCGCTAGAGATCCACTCAAGGAAAGCACTGCTATTTTTGTTTTTTGTGTTAAACGTCTGCTCAAACAATTCCTCCCTGTACCCAGGCACAGCTGCCGATGTGTTCCAGGGGGACTTAAGTCACAGCCCAGAAGGAAGGGAGGGAGGGATGGAGGGCCTTGGGAAGAGGAGGACAGAGGTCTCGTAGGGCAGTGAGGCACAAGGGACCCACAACCTGCCTCCCCTACTCACCCAGTGACAGGCACCTCCAGGGTGGGCAAGAGAAGGGAGAAAGAGTGTCAGGAACCCAGCACTTGCCCCCTTTGCTACCTGCTTCCTGGCTCAGGGGAAATCTGGGGACCCTTGGTGTGACTCAGGACAAGGGGCCCAGGTGTGTGTAAATGGGGACACTAATGCCCAGAGGGAAGAAGGTAGACCCAGGTCCAGACTGCTGGCTCCCTCAGAGCTAAGAGTTCCTCAGAGCTCCATGTGTGGATGGTGGGGAAGGCTCTGGGATGAGCTGAAGGTGGCTGCTGTCAGGGAGGGGGTGAGTGGGAAAGCAGAAGTGGGAAGACAGTAGACAAAAGGAGGGGGAGGGAAGGAATGGAGGAGCAGGGGCGCTGAGAAGAAGGAGGAAACTTTCAGGGCTGGAAAGACAGCCTTGTGCAACGTGGGGAGCAGACCCTCCTGCTTTGCTCAGACTAGTGACAACTTTTCAGGACATGGTACAGGAGGTGGGTGGGGGTGTGTGTGATGCTCAGGGTACCCTGTTATTGGTTGGAGAGAGAGAAAGTAGTGCTAAGTAAGAGCCATCCATCCCCTCTGCCACCCACAGAACCAAGTGGCAGGTTTTGTGACATCTGAAGCTTCAACAGTTGGTGAGCCTTCCTTGAGGAAAAGAAAAACAAAATTACAAATATAATATGGAGTACAGTGTCTTGGAAGGGGACTACTTCACAGAGTGGCCACCTCCACTCAGAGCCATCTATGGTTTCTGCTTCCTCATCCTCTATCACCTGAGTCCCTCTGCTACCTGAGGATAAGATGACAGCACAGGTGGCCAGAATGTGGACTCTGGGTCAGACAAACCTGAGCAGGTATTCTGGCTGAACCATCTCCTGCATGACTCAGGCAAGGCACTGCATTCTTGAAACCTCAGTTTTCTTATCTGTGAAATGGGTGTGATAATGGTTAGCCTCTTGAGGACCACTGTAAAGGTGAAAATAATACCATGTACGTGTAAAGCAGTCAGCAGGGTGCCTGACAGATCATCAGCACCCAATCCACAGTACAGCTGACAAATCACAAGCATGTGTTGTGATGATCATCACCCAGAAGGGTTCCACTTTTACTTTCACTTTTTTTTTTGTAGTACTGGGGCTTGAACTCAGGGTCTCATGCTTGCTAGGAAGACACTCTATCACTTGAGCCACTGTACCAGTCCATTTTCATTTTTTTTAAGTTCTATTTTTATTTTATATAACTTTTTTTTTCTGAGACAATGTCTCATGTCGCACAAACTGAACTTGAACTCACTATGAAGCCCAGGCTGGCCTCAAATTCTCTATCCTCTTGCCTCGCCTCCCAAGTGCTGGGACTGCATGTGTGGACCACCATTTCTGGCAAAGTGTATGCTTTGGTGTGCAGGGGTGATGCTGAAGATGGAACCCAGGGCCTCATGCATGCTACACAAGTCCTTTACCACTGAGTCATACTCCCCAGCCCAAAGTACATAATTCTTATGTGAACAGCTTAAAGAATTTGTACCAAAATATGTACCCATGTTACTGAAACCAGACTTTAGACACCAGGTCCAAACTCCTGGGTTTGGCCTGGCACATGCCAGGTCCAGCCACTCGCCCCTATACACCAAATAAACAGGCATGGTGAAGGATAGAGAAGGGAGGATTATTATTTTTTTTAACTTTATTTTTTTTCTTTTATTATTCATATGTGCATACAAGGCTTGGGTCATTTCTCCCCCTTGCCCCCACCCCCTCCCTTACCACCCACTCCGCCCCCTCCCGCTCCCCCCCTCAATACCCAGCAGAAACTATTTTGCCCTTATTTCTAATTTTGTTGTAGAGAGAGTATAAGCAATAATAGGAAGGAACAAGGGTTTCTGCTGGTTGAGATAAGGATAGCTATACAGGGCATTGACTCACATTGATTTCCTGTGCGTGGGTGTTACCTTCTAGGTTAATTCTTTTTGATCTAACCTTTTCTCTAGTTCCTGTTCCCCTTTTCCTATTGGCCTCAGTTGCTTTTAAGGTATCTGCTTTAGTTTCTCTGCATTAAGGGCAACAAATGCTAGCTAATTTTTTAGGTGTCTTACCTATCCTCACCCCTCCCTTGTGTGCTAAAGCTTTTATCATGTGCTCAAAGTCCAATCCCCTTGTTGTGTTTGCCCTTGATCTAATGTCCACATATGAGGGAGAACATACGATTTTTGGTCTTTTGGGACAGGCTAACCTCACTCAGAATGATGTTCTCCAATTCCATCCATTTACCAGCGAATGATAACATTACGTTCTTCTTCATGGCTGCATAAAATTCCATTGTGTATAGATACCACATTTTCTTGACCATTCATCAGTAGTGGGGCATCTTGGCTGTTTCCATAACTTGGCTATTGTGATAGTGCTGCAATAAACATGGGTGTGCAGGTGCCTCTGGAGTAACCTGTGTCACAGTCTTTTGGGTATATCCCCAAGGGTGGTATTGCTGGATCAAATGGTAGATAGATGTCTAGCTTTTTAAGTAGCCTCCAAATTTTTTTCCAGAGTGGTTGTACTAGTTTACATTCCCACCAACAGTGTATGAGGGTTCCTTTTTCCCCGCATCCTCGCCAACACCTGTTGTTGGTGGTGTTGCTGATGATGGCTATTCTAACAGGGGTGAGGTGGAATCTTAGTGTGGTTTTAATTTGCATTTCCTTTATTGCTAGAGATGGTGAGCATTTTTTCATGTGTTTTTTGGACATTTGAATTTCTTCTTTTGAGAAAGTTCTGTTTAGTTCACTTGCCCATTTCTTTATTGGTTCATTAGTTTTGGGAGAATTTAGTTTTTTAAGTTCCCTATATATTCTGGTTATCAGTCCTTTGTCTGATGTATAACTGGCAAATATTTTCTCCCACTCAGTGGGTGTTCTCTTCAGTTTAGAGACCATTTCTTTTTTTTTTTTTCCTTTTTCTTTTATTATTCATATGTGCATACAAGGCTTGGTTCATTTCTCCCCCCTGCCCCCACCCCCTCTCTTACCACCCACTCCGCCCCCTCCCTTTCCCTCCCCTCAATACCCAGCAGAAAGAGACCATTTCTTTTGATGAACAGAAGCTTTTTAGCTTTATGAGGTCCCATTTATCTATGCTATCTCTTAGTTGCTGTGCTGCTGGGGTTTCATTGAGAAAGTTCTTACCTATACCTACTAACTCCAGGCTATTTCCTACTGTTTCCTGTATCAACTTTAGAGTTTGGGGTCTGATATTAAGATCCTTGATCCATTTTGAGTTAATCTTGGTATAGGGTGATATACATGGATCTAGTTTCAGTTTTTGCAGACTGCCAACCAGTTTTCCCAGCAGTTTTTGTGGAAGAGGCTGCTATTTCTCCATCGTATATTTTTAGCACCTTTGTCAAAGATAAGTTGGTTATAGTTGCGTGGCTTCATATCTGAGTCCTCTATTCTGTTCCACTGGTCTTCATGTCTGTTTTTGTGTCAGTACCATGCTGTTTTTATTGTTATTGCTTTGTAATATAGTTTGAAGTCAGGTATCGTGATACCTCCTGCATTGTTCTTTTGACTGAGCATTGCCTTGGCTATTCGTGGCTTCTTGTGTGAGAAGCGAGGATTATTACACAGCTCGGGGCATGCCTGGGAAGAGGCAGAGTAAGAACTTAGCCCATCATCAGCCATCTTCAGGGTACAGACATGAGCTATAGGTTTAAGTAGACAAAAGAACTGGGTGCTGAGAACAAAGGTATGATGCACATCTTCAGTCACAGGTGGTCTGGTTGGTCATGATCTCAGTCCTTGTTCTGGGAGAGGTTCTGTAGTTGTTATTTGAAGGGTGGTCCATCCTGAGGAGGCTCTGCTGTTAGAGGTAGTGTCTGTCCCTTGTCATGAAGATGTTATCAGTTCTGTTTTACCTGAAATCCAAAGTGATTGCAAAGTGACTACAGAGAAGATGGCTTAGAGCAAAGACAGATACAAAATGAAGGAGAGATGCCAAGATTTTCTCCTGCTTTTGGGGGCTGGCAAAGTCCCCATATGGTGAAGTGCCTTCTAGCAAGTGTGAAGTCTTGAGTTCAAACTAGGGAGGGGGTGGGGAAAGGGGGGAGAAATGACCCAAACATAAAAAAAAAATTCATTTTTTGTTTTTGCGGACCTGGGATCCAACCCAGGGCTTTCACATGATAGGCAAGCACCAAACTACTGAGTTACACCCCCAGCCCCTACTCTTGAAACTTTATATGCATGGAATCATAGTGAATACTTTGGTGTTTGGCTCAAAAGGCTCTGAAATCTGGAGAAGCAACAGAGATGTTTGGCTAAGAAACCAGACTTTGGACTCAGACCCACTCAGTTCAAATCCTGGTTTACCTGGGAATTCCCTATGTGCTCCAGGATGCGTTGTATCTCAAGTTGCCTCATCTGTAAAATGGGTAGAAATCACCTTTATAAGGTTTGGGGAGGGATTAAATGTAATACTGTGCAGGAAGCACTTGGCACATGAGCATGTGGCCAAGCACAGTGGCTCAAGCCTATAATCCTAGCTGCTTGGAAGGTGGAGATCGGGAAGATGGTGGTTTGAGAACAGCCTACACAAAAAGTTTGCAAAACACCATCTCAACCAATGGCTGGGCACAGTGGCATAAACCTGTCATTCCAGCTATGCAGGAGAGCACAAATTGGAGGATCACAGGTTGGCCCAGGCAAAAAGCCAGACCCTATCTCAAAAGCAACCAATTGTAGCAGCCTCCCTGCAACTTCCTGATCCTGGTCCCTCCACCTGTGATTCAGCCATCTCTGAGCTGCCAAGCGGACTATGGCAACTTGGGTATGTCAGGTTAGTCTCTCGGCCTTTGTCCGTGCTGTTGTTCGTCCTCAGAATATTCTCCCCCTCCCACTCCCTTCTTCACCCTGCAAATTCCAGCTCAGCCTTCCGGTTTCAATTTTGTCTTTCCCCACGAGTCCTTTCCAGACCTCAGGCTGAGCTGGATGCCCTGTCATAGTGGCTGCTCCTTTGGGGGATGTCCTCAGCAGAGTTGCTTTCACTTCTGCTCCTCTTTGACCTTTGCTCCTGTAAGGTTGTTTCCTCTCTTAATCCTTGTGCAAATTTTTATGTCCCTTCCCTTTTGCTGAGCATTCTAAAAAAATAATTTTTTTTTGGTGGGACAAGGGTTTGAATTCAGATCTTTGTGTTTACAATGTAGGAGCTGTACCACTTAAGCCATGCCTGCAGTTCGTTTTGCTCTGTTAGTGTGTGTGTGTGTGTGTGTGTGTGTGTGTGTGTGTGTGTGTGTTTGTGGTTTGAACTCACAGCCTCACACTTGCTACCAGGTACTCTATCTCTTGAGCCACACCTCCAGTCCATTTGGCTCTGGTTATTTTAGAGATGGGGTCTCCCTCCAACTATTTGCTGGTCTCAGCCTCCCAAGTAGCTAGGACTACAGATGCCCAGCTTCTAAACTCTAACATCAATAGTTAAGATTTTAACTGGGGCTATCGCTCAGTGGTAGAATGTTTGCCTAGCATGGAGGAGGTCCTAGGTTTGATCCCCTAGCACTGAAAAAAAAAAAAAGTTAAGAACTAAAACCTCTTTCTTTAGATTTACAGAACCCAGAATATGTGGTGGCCTTTGTAAGGTCCCTCCTTAGTCTTTAGCTCTCTTTTTGGTGGTACTGGGGTTTGAACTCAGGGCTTCACGCTTCTTAGGTGGGTGCTCTATCCCCTTAGCCATGCCTCCAGCTCTAGTCTTTAGTTCTGAGTATCAATTAACACAAAATTGTAAGTTACTGTGAGATTTAACTTGCAGAAAAGTAATATGTCTGTTATTAAGAAAATACAGGAGCTGGGCACCTGTGGCTCATACCTGTAATCCTAGCTATTTGGGAGTCAGAGATCAGGAGGATCACAGCTTGAGGCCACCCTGAGCAAACAGTTTGAGAGACGCCATTTCCAAAATAACCAGAGAAAAATGGATTGGAGATGTGGCACAAAAGGTAAAGTGCCTACTTTGCAAGTGTGAAGGCCTGAGTTTAAACCCCAGTCCCACCAAAAGAAAAAGAAAGAAAAGAAAATACAGGTGGGTGGTAAGGGAGGGGGTGGGGGCAGGGGGGAGAAATGAACCAAGCCTAGTATGCACATATGAATAATAAAGGAAAAATGAAAAAAAAAAAAAAGAAAAGAAAATATAGGAAGTAGCCCCAGGAGCTCAAGGTCCATTGGGATGTTCTGGACAGAAGAAAAAAAAAATAGAAGAGAGAAGCAGGCCCTGGATGGCCTTTGTGCCCGAGTTCCCAGAGATGTAGTTTTGAGGGCCACAGCTCCTCCCTCCTCCATCTTCTCAAAATCAGGCAAACCTGATCCCTTCCTGACAACTCTTGCCTCCAGTTATTGGCCTTTGAGTGGTAAGTGGTGCAGATTTTATTCCAAAAGCATCCCTCTCTGACTCTCCTGGTCCCCTGTAGCCACCCTGGCAGAGTGCCCAGCCCTGCCATACTGGCAATCCCTGTGGGCAGTCATTACTCCCATACATTCATCCTGAAGTGCTCAGCACCCAGGAGAGTTCCCTGCACACAGTGGGCATGGGAGAAATATTTATTGACTATTAAACAGATAAGTAAACAATTGTCACTTTCACATTGGAAAATCTTCCATGACTTCTTATAGAAAGGGAAGTGAGATCCAAACCACAGAGTTCTGCTGTCAACTTTCCAGCCTCACTTCCCACATGTCACAGTCTGATCCTGGCCCTGTCACTCATTGGCTGTGTGTCCACCCCTGAACAACTGGCTCAGTTGGTTCATGTGTAAAATGGGGACTGAGAGGCTAAAATGAGTTAATATATAAAGAGCTTGGAAACAATATGTAATATGCTCCAATATGCTTGCTGCCTGTGCTTCTCCTCATCACCATCCTTATTGCTATTCTTTGATGTGGGGGAGGGGATCTTTACCTTTTCTTTACCTTTGCTCTCAGCCCCACATTTTACCCTCATCTTCAGAAACATCTAGTGCCAGTGATTCTTGAGCTTTTCCAAAGTTCTGAGGTTATGCTGCTCCTTTCTCCTTCTGGAGGTTTTTTGTTTGTTTTTTATTTTGTACGTACTGGTATTTGAACTCAGGGCTTCACATTTGCTAGGCAAGTATTCTACCACTTGAGCCACACACATACACAAGTTCCCTAGTCCCAATCCTCTATGGTTCATCCAGCCTTTTTTTTCCTTTGGTCTTATTTTTCTTTCTTTCTTTGTTTTTTTCAGTGCTGGGATTGAAGCACTGGAATGCTAGGCAAGAACCCTCCCTCCAGGCTTTTCTTTGGTTTTTCTTGTGGGAGGATTAGTCTATACTTGAGAAATCTGGAGTGTAGATTTTCTCCCCTTAGTCAAACATCACCTGTCTATGAATTTTGTCCAGGTCACCAGTGACTTCTCAATTGTCATGTCTACTGGTGTTTTCCCTTTTTCTCAGAGTCCTGTGACAGGAGGGGCTGATAGTTGACCTACCTTCCTATACTTCTGGGTCACTCTGTATCTCTTCGGCCATTTTCCCTCTGCCTTCTTTTGGGTCTACTCCTCTACACAGCCTTAAACTAAAGTGTTTCTTGGGGTCTTTCATAAGACCACCACTACTGTCTTCCCTTCCCCACTCCCTGGATCATCTCAGTTCCTCTTCCTGGCATCATCCACATTCTATGTGTGACAAAGGCACCCAAATCTGATTCTTAACTTAGACCTCATAACCAAGAGCTTCTCAGTGCAAATTATTTCCTACCGAGGCCTGCTCACGATTCTCTCACCCTATTTTTATCATAGCACTTATCACCTTCTAACGCACCGTATGTGTTAGTCAACTTTTTGTTGCTGTGATAAAATACCTGAGGAAAAACCTTAAGTGAGGAAGGATTTATTTTAGTTTACGCTTTCAGAGGTTTCAGTCCATGATTGTTGGGTCTCACCACTTTGGGCACGTGGTAAGGCAGCACATTATGATAGAAAGGCATGGTGGAGCAGAGCTGCTTACCTCATGGCAGCCAGGAAGCAGAGAGAGGGAGGAAGGGCGCTGCAGACAAGATACACCCTTTGAAGACATTCCTCCAGTGGTCTACTTCCTCCAACGAGGCCCCACCTCCTAAGTGCCCATTCAGCTGGGAACTCATCAATGGGAGAACAGAGTCTACATGAACCAATCACTCTCAGTAGCACCTCCAACTGGAGACCAAGTCTTAACACACAGGCCTTCTGGGGAGGTACTCCATATCCAGACCATAACTCTATAGTATTTAGTTATGTATTCATTCATTTTTTTGAGACAAAGTCTCATGTAGCTCAGGTTGACCTCAAACTCCTGAATCTCATGACTACCTCCTTAAGTACTGGGATTACAGGCATGCATCACCACACCTGGATGTACTCTATTATCAACTTATTTGCTGTTTTTGCCTCTAGAATGTCACCTTTCTGTCCACGGGGATTTTTCTCTTTTGTTTATTGCGACATCTGTAATACCCAGGATAGTGCCTGGCACATAGAAATGCCCAATAAATACTACTGCATGACACTATACCACACTTGGCCTATGCTGGAGGTACCAAATGTGGCAGCCTTTATTTCTTGGTAATTTTTTCACAGTGCTGCTAGTCCAAAAAAGACGCTCAACAGTTGTGTTCATTAAGTAGCTGTGACCAAATAGCTTATGTTACATCTTAATGACTTAATAACCATTTCATAAAAAGAATACCCACAAATTGAAAGAAAAAATATTTGGCAGTACTAGGGTTTGAACCCAGGGCTTCATGCTTGCTAGGTAGGTGCTCCACCACTCAAGCCAAGTCTCTAGCCCTTTTTGCTCTAGTAATTTTGGATCATGGCTGGACTGTGATCCTCCCATTTTAGGCTTCCTACCATAGCTAGGATGACAGGCTCATGTCAGCATGCCTAGCCCATTAAGATGGGTTCTTGTTAACTTTTTCCCCTGGGCTGGCCTGGAATTGCAATCTTCCCGATCTCAGCCTCCCAAAACTACCTAGGATTGCAAGCATGAGCCACCGGCACTCAGCCAAAGAAAACTATTTTAATATAACTTTTAAATGACCACTTTTCCTTAATAGGATATGTGCTCTTCTTAAGTTTTGGAATCCCATCAGACACTCACATTGATTTCCTGTCCATACTGATTGTCACCAGTTACTTGTCTCTTTCACATCAATTGCCAACACCCCCCTAGCTTTACAAAGTTACAATGCCAGAGAAAGGAACATAGTAGAATCTAACGTTGAACTACTTCCAGCCAGTAGTTTTCCATGTCTAACAGATGATGCATATCACTGGATTTTTCTCCAAAAATTAAAATATTGTACCATGCTCCTGTTAGTTTGCTGAGGTACCCCCAAGGTACCTTGGTATGGGAACCTTGGGTCTATGTTCTTTTTGTGGATTTGACTTGACTTTTTTTTTTTTTTAGAAAGCCAAGTTTTTTTTATTGCTAAAGCTCTGCCATAAATTTCTAGCGGGTGCCAATGGTCACTTGCCACACTCACACCAGGTTGTCTGTGTAGCCAGCAAACAGCGTCTGGCCATCAGCAGACCAGGCCAGAGAGGTACATTGGGGTGGCTCTGCCTTGCTGCTGGTACTGATAACTTCTTGCTTCAGTTCATCAACAATGATCTTGCCCTGCAAGTCCCAGATCTTGATGCTGGGGCCTGTGGCAGCACAGAGTCAGTAGTAGCAGTTGGGGCTAAAACAGAGAGCATTGATGATGTCCCCACCATCTAACGTATAAAGGTGCTCGCCTTCATTGAGATCCCACAACATGGCCTGGCCATCCTTGCCTCCAGAAGCACAGAGGGATCCATCTGGAGAGACAGTCACAGTGTTCAGATAGCCTGTATGGCCAATGTGGTTAGTCTTCAGCTTACAGTTAGCCAAATTCCACATCTTCACCAGCTTATCCCAGCCACAGGAGACAATGATAGGGTTGCTGCTGTTGGGTGAAAACCTGACACAGGATACCCACTCTGAGTGACTCTCATCCTGGACAGTGTATTTACATACACCCAGAGTATTCCACAACTTTATGGTTTTGTCTCGGGATCCAGAGACAATCTGGCAGTTGTCAGAGGAGAAGGCCACACTCAGCACATCCTTGGTATGGCCTACAAATCATCTCGTGGTAGTGCCCGTTGTGAGATCCCAGAGGCGCAGGGTTCCATCCCAGGAGCCTGAGAGGGCAAACTGGCCATCAGAGGAGATGACAACATCACTAACCAAGTGGGAGTGACCCCGCAGAGCACGCTGTGGAATGCCATAGTTGGTCTCTTCCCTGGTGAGCTTCCACATGACGATGGTCTTGTCTCGAGAGGCAGACAATATCATGTCCGGGAACTGCGGGGTGGTAGCGATTTGGGTTCCCCAGCCCTTGTGGCCCTTGAGGGTGCCACGAAGCGTCATCTGCTCAGTCATGACGACGGTAGGTGTGGGTGTCACCACAGCGAGGAGGATGGCACCCGATAGTTCAGACAGACAAGCTCTGCGGCCGCTCCAGTCGCGCCCCGCTCAACCTCCAGGCTCATCTCAAATGTCAAACTGGCCAGGAAGAAACTGCAGCAGAACAAAACAATTTCCCCACTTGGAAAGAGAAACGCCATCCTCTGGGAGCCGACAATTCAATCTATATAATAAAAGGCATCATTAGGCTGGGAACATAGCTCAGTGGCAAGGCGCTTGCCTAGCGTGGGCCAGGTCCTGGATTCAGGTCCTGGGTTCAATCCTCAGCACTAAAAAAAAAAAAAAAAAAACCATGAATTATTCTCTCATATCCAAGGAGTAAAAATGCCATATTTCTTCATGCTTATTTTCTTTATTCTTTATTATTATTATTTTTTGCAGTACTGGGGATTGAACTCAAGGCCTCACAAGCACTCTACCTTTTGAGCCCTCACTCCTCTTAATTTTTCTTTTCTTTTTGTGGTACTGGGGTCTGAACTTAGGGCCTACACCTTGAGCCACTCAACCAGCTCTTTTTTGTGATGGTTTTTTTGAGATAGGGTTTCAAGAACTGTTTGCCTGGGCTGGGTTCAAATTGAGATCCTCCTGACCTCTGCCTCCTGAGTAGCCAGGATTAAGGCATGAGCCCCTGGCTCAGCTACTCTCTTAATTTTTCTAAACTACATAAAACCAGTTTTAAGACTTTCCTGGTGGCCAGGTGCTGGTGGCTCAGGAATGTAATCCTAGCTACTCAGGGAGCTGGTATCAGGAGGATCACAGTTCAAAGCCAGCCTGGGCAAATAGTTGTCAAGACTGTATTTCAAAAAAAACCCAACACAAAGCAGGGTTTTCGGAGTGGCTCAAAACCCCAGTATTACCAAAAAAAAAAAAAAAAGACTTTCCTGGTAGATATCACTGAGACTTCTTACATTTCCTGGTGGGGTTTACACAGTCCAGGCATCAGCTGTTCTAAGGACCTCCTACTACAGAGCTCCTCAGTCCATGCAAAGTGTCCAGTCCTCCTGGCTCTATCAGCTGCCTCAGAACCAGGCTGAGCAGAGGAACCTCCTCCCTTGTGGCTCTTCACACTGAGGCAAGGTCCTGGTTCCTGATGTCTAGGAATTAACACCCCACCGCAGTCCAAAGCCCTGCCACCAGGGAGCTCATTTGAGATTCTATTTTTTTTTTTTGGCAGTACTAGGATTTGAACTCAGTGCCTCACACTCGCTAGGCACGTGCTCTACCACTAGAGCCACTCCCTCACCCCTAGGCAGCTCATTTGAGTGGGGAGCATGTGTGCCTCTCTGGAAGCCTGTGACATTTTCTTGCCCTTGTGGAATCCAACCTCTCTTCCCTTGGGAGGAACTATTTCAATTCCTCAGCGTTTTAATGCAGGTGGTTTTGGGACAAATGTGATCCGCAGATGTGTTTTGTTTGGCTAGAGAGGAGTTTCTAACTTTTAATGTTTTTGGTACCAGGGATTGAACCCAGGGTCTTTGTGCATGCTAGCAGGTGCTCTCCCACCTGCTACATCCCAGTCCCCTGTGTATTAGTCAGTTCTTATTGCTGGGACTAAATGCCTGAAAGAAACAACTTAGTGTAGTAAAGATTTATTTTGGCTCATGGTTTCAGAGGGTTCAGTCTGTGGTCACTTGGCCCCAGGTGCTGGGGGAAAACATGGCAGCAGGAAGGAGGGTGTGGCAGAAGAGGTCCTTCACCTCATGGCAGATAGGAAGAGAGAGGAGAGAGAGGAGGGGACTAGGGACCAGATATAACCATCAAAGAGACACCCCAGTGACCTACTTCCTCCTGCAAGGCCCCATCTTCTTAAGTTTCTAGATTCCCAAAATAGTGCCTACAAGCTGGCAGTTCTGTTAGATGATTCACAAAAATGCCCATCCCACGGTAGAAATCTTTATTAACATTTTTACATTTTTATTACAAAATCCATTGCAACACTTAAACATTGGGAGATGTCATGTATTTTCTTCAATCTAGATTCTTGGTCACTCATGGAAGCCATTGCCTGGATCTGAGTAAGGACTGCTGCTCCAGGCAAGGCATGTGCTCTGCAGTTGGTCATATCTGTGGTCTCACTCGCATCTGCCTGGTCTCTGTAGTCCTTTGAGCTTGAGACCCTGGCCTAGACTTTTGAACACGAAGCCTTTTGATATCCCAACCTCAAACACAAAAAGTTGTTAACTTGAGGTCAGGGGAGTCCCAAACTCAAGCACTTCAGATTCAGCTGCTCTTTGCAGGTGTGTGTATTTGGGGTGACAGTGATAAACATCCTCTACCAATGAATGTAACAGAAAAAGGCCAGCAACTTGACTCTTCACAACTCATGCATATCTCATATGAATATTTACCACTGATTTTAATTTAGCTTCACGGTATGCCCCCTTTTTTTTTTTTTTTTTTTTTTTGGTACTGGAGATTGAACCCAGGACCTCGTGGCAAGTACTTTCTCACTTGAAGATGTGTCATTTTTTTAAAACAATTTACCAGGTTGCCAGTATTGGTAAAGGGCCTTATAAATAGCACCTCGTTGAATTCCTCTCCCCTTCCCTACGGGGGTTAAACAGTGCGCGGGAATCTAATGTCCCCGCAGCCAGGGAGGGGAGTGGGGGGAGTGATCACGGACGCATGCAGCTGGCAATGCAGCTTAAATGCAGAAGGGAAGCAGGTGCAAGCCTGAGGCGGTAGAAGTACCCTGGACTCTGGACCTTCAGCTCTCCAACAGTCCCGCGTGTGTGCGGGGTGGCCACGGTAGGCCCAGTTGAGGTTACCGCACCCAGTTGCTTCTCTCTGTGGTTCACTCACAGCTTTTT